>NC_083883.1:17795697-18105697 GCF_032452875.1 Bos javanicus
TAATATGGGAGGGCCTGGAGCTGGTGCAGTCTGTGGCAAAATGTGGTCTACTGGAGAAAGGAATGGCAGACCCCTTCAGTATTCTTGCCTTGAGACCCCGATGGACACTATAAACAGTATGAAATCATATTCTTAGAGAATTCTTAGTCACACAGTCCTATCTGACTCTTTGCAATTTCATGGACTGTAGTCCACCAGGTCCCTTAGTCCATGAAATTATCCTGGCACGAATACTGGAGTGGGTAGCCATTCACTTCTCCAGGAGATCTTCCCAACTCAGAGATGGAACTCAGGTCTTCTGCATTGCAGGAGGATTCATTAGCACTGAGCAATCAGTGAAGCCCATTTTTAGAGATTATTAGATTCTAATTAGTAACAAATCATTTGAATGCTGAGCAACTTGAGTTAAGGTTAAATTTGAGAACCCCATGAAGAGTATGAAAAGGCAAAAAGGTATGACACTGAAAGATGAACTCCCCAGGTCTGTAGGTGCCCAATATGCTACTGGAGATCATTGGAGAAATAACCAGAAAGAATGAAGAGATGGCGCTGAAGTGGAAACAACACCCAGTTGTGGATGTGACTGGTGAAGGAAGTAAAATCCAATGCTGTAAAAAGCAATATTGCATAGGAACCTGGATGTTAGGTCCATGAATCAAGGCACATTGAAAGTGGTCAAACAGGAGATGGCAAGAGTGAACATTGACATTTTAGGAATCAGTGAACTAAAATGGACCGGAATGGGAGAATTTAACTCAGATGACCATTGTATCTACTACTGTGTTCAAGAATCCCTTAGAAGTAATAGAGTAGCCATCATAGTCAACAAAAGATGCAGTCTCAAAAACAACAGAATGATATCTGTTCATTTCCAAGAAAAACCATTCAATATCACAGTAATCCAAGTCTATGCCCTGAACAATAATGCTGAAGAAGCTGAAGTTGAAAGGTTCTATGAAGATCTACAAGACCTACAACACCAAAAAAAAAGATGTCCTTTTCATTATAGGGGACTGGAATGCAAAAGAAGGAAGTCAAGAGATACCTGGAATAACAGGCAAATTTGGCTTTGGAGTACAAAATGAACAAGTCAAAGACTAAGAGAGTTTTGCCAAGAGAACACACTGGCCATAGCAAACTCCCTCTTCCAAGAACACAAGAGAAGACTCTACACATGCACATCACCTGATGGTCAATACCAAAATCAGATTGATTATATTCTTTGCAGCCAAAGATGGAGAAGCTCTATACAGTCAGGAAAAACAAGACCAGGAGCTGACTGTAGCTCATATCATGAACTCCTTATTGCCAAATTCAGACTTAAATTGAAGAAAGTAGGGAAAACCACTCCACCATTCAGGTATGACCTAAATCAAATCCCTTATGATTATACAGTGGAAGTGACAAATAGATTTAAGGGACTAGATATGATAGACAGAGTGCCTAAAGAACTATGGATAGAGGTTCATGACATTGTACAGTAGGCAAGGATCAAGACCACCTCCAATAAAAAGAAATGTAAATAGGCAAAATGGCTGTCTGAGGAGGTGTTAAAATAGCTGAGAAAAGAAGAGAAGCAGAAAGCAAAGGGGAAAAGAAAAGATATAAGCATCTGAATGCAGAGTTCCAAAGAATAGCAAGGAGAGATAAGAAATCCTTCCTCAGATATCAATGCAGAGAAATACAGGAAACAATAGAATGGGAAAGACTAAACATCTCTTCAAGAAAATTAGAGATACCAAGGGAACATTTCATGCAAAAATGGGCTCAATAAAGGACAGAAATTGTGTGGACCTAACAGAAGCACAAGATATTAAGAAGAGTGGAGAATACACAGAAGAATTATACAAAGAAGATCTTTATGACCCAGATAACCACAATGGTGTGATCACTCACCTAGAGACAGACATCCTGGAATGTGAAGTCAAGTGGCCCTTAGGAAGCATAACTACAAACAAAGCTAGTGAAAGTGATGGAATTCCAGTTGAGCTATTTCAGATCCTAAAAGATGATGCTGTGAAAGTGCTGCACTAATATGACATCAAGTCTGGAATACTCAGCAGTGGCCACAGGACTGGAAAAGATCAGTTTTAATTCCAATCCCAAAGAAAGGCAATGCCACAGAATGCTCAAACTACTGAGCAATAGCACTCATGTCACATGCTAGCAAACTAATGTTCAAAATTCTTGAAGCCAGGCTTCAGTAGTATGCAAACCATGAACTTCCAGATGTTCAAGCTGGATTTAGAAAAGGCAGATGAACCAGAGATCAAATTGCCAGATCCACTGCATCATAAAAAAGCAAGAGAGTTCCAGAAAAACATCTACTTTTGCTTTATTGACTACGCCAAATCCTTTAACTCTTTGGTTCACAACAAACTGTGGAACATTCTTCAAGAGATGGGAATACTGGACAACCTTACCTGCCTCCTGAGAAATCTGTATGAAAGTCAAAAAGCAGCAGTTAGTACTGGACATGGAACAGACTGGTTACAAATCAGGAAAAGAGTACCTCAAGGCTGTACATTTTCACCCTGCTTATCTAACTTATATACAGAGTACATCATCCAAAATACTGGTCTGGATGAAGCACAAACTGGAAACAAGATTGCCAGGAGAAATATCAATAACTTCAGATATGCAGGTGACACCACTGTTATGGCAGAAAGCTAAGAAGAGCTAAAGATTCTTTTGAAAGTGAAAGAGAGGAGTGAAAAAGCTGGCTTAAAACTCAACATTCAGAAAACTAAGATCATGACATCTGGTCCCATCACTTCATGGCAAATAGATGGGGGAACCATGGAAACAGTGACAGAGTTTATTTTTGTGTGTGTGCTCCAAAATCACTGCAGATGGTGACTGCAGCCTTGAAATTTAAAGATGCTTGCTCCTTGGAAGAAAATCTATGACCAATATAAACAACATATTAAAAAAGCAGAGACATTACTTGGCCAACAAAGTCCGTCTAGTCAAGGCTATGGTTTTTTCAGTAGTCATGCATGGATGTAAGAGTTGAACTACAAAGAAATTTGAGTGTCTAAGAATTGATGCTTTTGAACTGTGGTGTTGAAGAAGACTCTTGAGAGTCCCTTGTACAGCAAGGAGATCCAACCAGTCCATCCTAAAGGAAATCAGTCCTGAATATTCATTGGAAGGATTGATGCTGAAGCTGAAACTCCAATACTTGGCCACCTGATGTGAAGATCTGACTCATTTGAAAAACCCTGTTGCTGGGAAGGATTGAAGGCAGGAGGAGAAGGAGATGACAGAGGATGAGATGGTTGGTTGACATCACCAACATAATGTACATGTGTTTGAGTTGCTCCAGGAGTTGCTGATGGACAGGGAAACCTGGTATGCTGCAGTCCATGGGGTTGCAAAGAGTCAGACACAACGGAGTGACTGAACTTAACTGAGCTAATTAGTAACATTTTTTCCCTTTTAATTTAAGTGGATTTTCTTAACAGACTATATAAGTCAGTCAATAGTACTGCCTTAAATCCGACTTCAATGAAATTCATTGAGAATGGAGAGGATTGTATCATCAACATTCACTTTCTAAGTAGAGGGTTCACATTTGTGATAAAATGAAAATGTATCTGGAATTAGAATATGTATTTAAATCTCCTATCAAAAAAAAGGTCATCTGAAAAATATTATTAAAGAATCTTTGGTTTGGGGGAACTTTGAAATTTCAAGCTTGACAGGGTTTTGGCTTTCATATTAGCCCATTTTGAACATTTAACTATGGTAATAAATTATATCTTTAGTCTTACCATGCAAGGAATTTCTTTAATTTGAAGCAGCTTTGACTGTGTGGATCACAATAAACTGTGGAAAATTCTGAAAGAGATGGGAATACCAGACCATCTGACCTGCCTCTTGAGAAACCTATATGCAGGTCAGGAAGCAACAGTTAGAAATGGACATGGAACAACAGACTGGTTCCAAATAGGAAAAGGAGTACGGCAAGGCTGTATATTGTCACCCTGCTTATTTAACTTATGTGCAGAGGACATCATGAGAAATGCTGGGCTGGAAGAAGCACAAACTGGAATCAAGATTGCCGGGAGAAATATCAATAACCTCAGATATGCAGATGACACCACCCTTATGGCAGAAAGTGAAGAGGACCTAAAAAGCCTCTTGATGAAAGTGAAAGTGGAGAGTGAAAAAGTTGGCTTAAAGCTCAACATTCAGAAAACGAAGATCATGGCATCCGGTCCCTTCACTTCATGGCAAATAGACGGGGAGACAGTGTCAGACTTTATTTTGGGGGGCTCCAAAATCACTGCAGATGGTGACTGCAGCCATGAAATTAAAAGACTCTTACTTCTTGGAAGAAAAGTTATGACCAATCTAGATAGCATATTCAAAAGCAAAGACATTATTTTGCCAACAAAGGTACGTCTAGTCAAGGCTATGGTTTTTCCTGTGGTCATGTATGGATGTGAGAGTTGGACTGTGAAGAAAGCTGAGTGCCGAAGAATTGATGCTTTTGAACTGTAGTGTTGGAGAAGACTCTTGAGAGTCCCTTGGACTGCAAGGAGATCCAACCAGTCCATTCTGAAGGAGATCAGCCCTGGGATTTCTTTGGAAGGAATGATGCTAAAGCTGAAACTCCAATACTTTTGGCCACCTCATGCGAAGAGTTGACTCATTGGAAAAGACTGATGCTGGGAGGGATTGGGGGCAGGAGGAGAAGGGGACGACAGAGGATGAGATGGCTGGATGCGTCACCAACTCAATGGACATGAGTTTGGGTGAATTCCGGGAATTGGTGATAAACGTGGAGGCCTGGCATGCTGCAATTCATGGGGTCACAAAGAGTCAGACACGACTAAGCAACTGAACTGAACTGAACTGAGAAAGCGTCATGTACTATGGGGGAAAAATAAATGCTACAAGTTATGGAACCTAAGTTTTGATTCTTGTAACTTTTTCTTTCATATAGCATACACTTATATAGTTTATATGTACTTACTTGAATGTAAGCTCAAAGAAATTGTAACACCTTGAGATGAAAAATTTGGGGATGTCTTCAGCTTTGTAGAACAGATGTAGAAAACACACACACATAAAATTTTAGAACTTATTATTATTTTATAAAATGAATATAATGTTTGCTTTGGGACACAAATGTAGTAAATTATGCTTATGTTTTAAATCTTTTAACAATTCTCCTGGGATATTTGATTTTGAAACCTGTATCTTTGGGAGCAAGAATATCATCTGTCAGATGCTTCTATTGCTCTAAGGCTCAGTTTTAAGGATTAAATTAATATTGAATGAATGCCCTACTTTATTTAGGCAAATACATTTATTTAACTGAAATGAAAGAATGATATATTCTGACCTTTATTTTCTACTTTTCCAAGATGAAAAAAGTCATAACAGTGTTATGAAGGAAAATACGTTCCTGCTCTGAGGTTTGTTATGTAAACAGACCTCTAATTGTTGGTGCATATTATTTTAAAAATATATTCTTGTCTATCAGCCAAAATGTGAATTAAAATATAAATAAAAGTTATGTATCAATCCCTGAAGTATATGTAATCATATCAATTACTTCAGATCTTGTTTGATTAGAAACAATCACTATGGACAATTGAAACCCCAATGTCAAGTTATTTCCTAAATTTTTCTCTTAGAGGAAAGCATTCTCCTGTATCTGATGTTTACAAGCCCCATTTATTAAATCCTTTCCCTACATTTATATGTTCTCTTAAGCCATATTTAATATTACTTTACCCAGTTTTGAAATACATATCATTTTTAAAAGTTTTCCTGAGTGAATTATAGGATGTTCCAGATGTTACTGTATATGTTAATTGAAGAAAAAAGTATTTTTTCTCAAATATCATGTATATAGGTTTATATTATTTAATTTGCATGCACCTTTACTAAAATGTTGTCTGTTTTGTACAATGTAGTATATAATTTATTGAATCCTAATTTTTTTGCAACTTAATATATTTGTATTATCCTCCTATGTTCAGTATAATAATGACAGGGTTGTCCAGAAATTCAGAGATATAAAGTTTTGTCCTTTTTATAAGGTTGCTAGAACTTTTATAGTGTGTGCAAAGAAATGTATACAAACTTTCTTTGTTGACATCATTAACACACCCATGTTAAAAAAAATTAAAATAAAATCCCAAACCCCATAAAATCAAATACTATAAAATGCATAATGTCACTGACATGGAAGGTAATTTTTTTAAGTCTTTATATGAATTTTTTTTAGATTCTTATCTAATTAGTAGCCAAGTGCAATGAAAGAAATAATGCATGTCAGTAAGAGAGAGTCTTATATTTTTCCTAAGATCACCTTTTTTTTAAATCACTTTTTTAATCAGTGTTTGTTAGTGTTGAATACTAGTCATTTTAAAATGTCCAAATCAATATGTATAATTATATCAGTAAATGCAATTTAACATTAAACTCACCTATTGAGAAAAAACATTTCAATTTCAATCATTTTTTCTATGAGCATTGTTCACCCGATTATGAAAGAAAAACACACTTTGTGCTTGGATTGCATTAACTAGGGACAGTTGTAGGGAAAAGAAATGCAAAAAAGCAAAATGGCTGTCTGGGGAGACCTTACAAATAGCTGTGAAAAGAAGAGAGGCGAAAAGCAAAGGAGAAAAGGAAAGATATAAGCATCTGAATACAGAGTTCCAAAGAATAGCAAGAAGAGATAAGAAAGCCTTCCTCAGTGATCAATGCAAAGTAATAGAGGAAAACAACAAATGGGAAAGACTAGAGATCTCTTCAAGAAAATTAGAGATACCACGGGAAAGTTTCATGCAAAGATGGGCTCGATAAAGGACAGAAATGGTATGGACCTAACAGAAGCAGAAGATATTAAGATGAGATGGCAAGAATACACAGAAGAACTGTACAAAAAAGACCTTCATGACCCAGATAATCACGATGGTGTGATCACTGACCTAGAGCCAGACATCCTGGAATGTGAAGTCAAGTGGGCCTTAGAAAGCATCACTATGAACAAACCTAGTGGAGGTGATGGAATTCCAGTTGAACTATTCCAAATCCTGAAAGATGATGCTGTGAAAGTGCTGCACTCAATATGCCAGCAAATTTGGAAAACTCAACAGTGGCCACAGGCCTGAAAAAGGTCAGTTTTCATTCCAATCCCAAAGAAATGCAATGCCAAAGAATGCTCAAACTACCACACAATTGCACTCATCTCACATGCTAGTAAAGTAATGCTCAAAATTCTCCAAGCCAGGCTTCAGCAAAATGTGAACCGTGAACTTCCTGATGTTCAAGCTGGTTTTAGAAAAGGCAGAGGAACCAGAGATCAAATTGCCAACATCTTCTGGATCATGGAAAAAGCAAGAGAGTTACAGAAAAACATCTGCTTCTGCTTCATTGACTATGCCAAAGCCTTTGACTGTGTGGATCACAATAAACTGTGGAAAATTCTGAAAGAGATGGGAATACGAGACCACCTGATCTGCCTCTTGAGAAATTTGTATGCAGGTCAGGAAGCAACAGTTAGAACTGGACATGGTACAACAGACTGGTTCCAAATAGGAAAATGAGTATGTGAAGGCTGTATATTGTCACCCTGCTTATTTAACGCATATGCAGAGTACATCATAAGAAATGCTGGATGGAAGAAGCACAAGCTGGAATCAAGATTGCCAGGAGAAATCTCAATCACCTCAGATATGCAGATGACACCACCCTTATGGCAGAAAGTGAAGAGGAACTAAAAAGCCTCTTGATGAAAGTGAAAGTGGAGAGTGAAAAAGTTGGCTTAAAGCTCAACATTCAGAAAATGAAGATCATGGCATCTGGTCCCATCACTTCATGGGAAATAGATGGGGAAACAATGGAAACAGTGTCAGACTTTATTTTCTTGGGCCCCAAAATCACTGCAGATGGTGATTGCAGCCATGAAATTAAATGGAAACAGTGTCAGACTTTATTTTCTTGGGCCCCCAAATCACTGCAGATGGTGATTGCAGCCATGAAATTAAAAGACACTTACTCCTTGGAAGGAAAGTTATGACCAACCTAGATAGCATATTCAAAAGCAGAGATATTACTTTGCCAACAAACGTTGGTCTAGTCAAGGCTATGGTTTTTCCTGTGGTCATGTATGGATGTGAGAGTTGGACTGTGAAGAAGGCTGAGTGCCAAAGAATTGATGCTTTTGAACTGTGGTGTTGGAGAAGACTCTTGAGAGTCCCTTGGACTGCAAGGAGATCCAACCAGTCCATTCTGAAGGAGATCAGTCCTGGGTGTTATTTGGAAGGAATGATGCTAAAGCTGAAACTTCAGTACTTTGGCCACCTCATTCGAAGTGTTTACTCATTGGAAAAGACTCTGATGCTGGGAGGCATTGGGGACAGGAGGAGAAGGGGATGACAGAGGATGAGATGGCTGGATGGCATTACTGACTCGATGGACGTGAGTCTGGGTGAACTCCGGGAGTTGGTGATGGACAGGGAGGCCTGGCATGCTGTGGTTCATGGGGTTGCAAAGAGTCAGACACGACTGAGCGAGTGAACTGAACTGAACAGAACTGAGTCTTTGACCAATAGATCAATATGAAAATAATACAATTAATCTTGTTTAGTTTTCTCTGATAATTAAGTATCCACACCCAAGTGCTAACATGTATCAAATAGCATAATTGAAAATACAAACATTCCTACTGTTTGAAGAGGTTTCAAACAAAAATTGTTTTACATACAGAAGGTTTTAAAAAATATTTCCCCGTAACTTTTTTTCATCTGCTGCTGCTGCTGCTTCTAAGTCGCTTCAGTCGTGTGTGACGCCGTAGATGGCAGCCCACCAGGCTCCGCCATCCCTGGGATTCTCCAGGCATGAACACTGGAGTGGGTTGCCATTTCCTTCTCCAATGCATGAAAGTGAAAAGTGAAAGTGAAGTCGCTCAGTCGTGTCCGACTCTTAGCGACCCCATGGACTGCAGCCTACCAGGCTCCTCCATTCATGGGATTTTCCAGGCAAGAGTACTGCCAACATTTATTCATCATTTAATCTTCACTATAATGCTTTAATAATGGCAGAAGTTTAATGGTCAGTTTCTCAGTGCCAGACATCTAGTCAGCATCCATAATAACAGTTGTTTGGAATAGTGCCAGTTTGTAATGGCATTAATACTGTAAGATGATAAAGTAGGCTTTTCACAAAGGTTAATGACTTCAGTTAGGTACTGGAACTTTTTTTTTAATATGCTGAGCATATGACCTTTGCATTATTATTATATTTTTAAATTGTAGTAAATATTATTTATAGTAGATATTAATGATGTATATCTATTTTTTATTTCAGAAATTTAGAAGACAACTTATTTCATTTTTCTTTTACTATGAAGTGCTTTGTTTAAGAAAATCATGAGCTGCATATGAAACGAAAGAGTAGCAGAAAAATAATCTTATTTTAACTGGTATTAACAGCCTGTATCACTGAATTATCAAATGGAGAATGACTCACAGTATCTTTGTGTCTCACAGGGAACATTACATAAATGTAAAATAGTCATTGTCACATAAACCCCTTGGGATTATATTTTTACTGTTGTGTGACCTAACCTATGTTCTCTTCTATTTCTTCTATTGAGATATAATTGACATCTAGCTTCATATTAGTTTTAGGTATACAATATAATATTTGCACATATTGCAAAATGATTACCACAATCAATAAGTCTAGTCAACATCCATCACCATATATAGTTACAAATTTTTTCTTGTGATAAGAACTTTTAAGATATATTCTCCTAATTATATATTTTTAAATTTTATATTTTTAGCACTTCCTGGGCAACATATTTAAGAAAGTAAAAGATATTAAAAAATAACTTAGAGAAAGCTTTGTTTCCATGTTAGAGGGAAAACTGATTTTTGTGAAAAGTGTTTTGCAATATATTCAAAATTTGCTATCAACTTATTTAGATTTTTCTTTCAACCTTGTTTTTCAACACATAGCTAGTGGGCCTACTTATATAAAAAGTGATCAAAGGAATTAACTAAGAGTTTATCAATAGATGTTACCAAAGTATAGGTAGAAAAGCAAAAAAGCATATGTAAAATAAGCCACGTAGAAATAACTAATCCAAGGATAAATATAGAATTTCAGATGTAATTCTAAGACCTGAAAGCAATTAGCCTCTGGTTTTAAAATATATGGGTGCTAAGTTGCTATAATTGTGTCTGGCTCTTTGTGACCCCAGGGAGTATAGCCAGGCAGGCTCCTCTGTCCATGGGGATTCTCCAGGCAAGAATACTGGAGTGGCTTGCCATGCCTTCCTCCGGGGGATCTTCCCTGACCCAGGTGTCTCCTGCATTGACAGATGAGCCCTTCACCACAACGCCACCTGAGAAGTACTATTAAATAGGTGGTAAATTAATAAAGAAATAATGTAGAAATTATGTAAATTGAAAAATAGACACCTAAATACCACATGGAAACTAATAGATACAAGTATCAATAGAAAGAAGCTGGTGAAATGGATAAGGAACAAATAGAACACAATATGCATATATGTACAGAAGAAACAGAACAAATGAAAATTTTCCAAAGAATTGCCATTAATATATAAGAAGAAAATCTGAATATACGTATTGAACAATAACTTGATGTTCTATGGAAAAATAATGTAGTTAACAAACAAAAAGACATTTATTAAAAACACTAAACTTGAAGAGATAATGGGTAAAAGTCACATATTACAATATCCTAAAAAAAAACAATAACTTTATATTAGTTATATGAGTCCAAAAATTTGAACTTATTTTTTCTTAAGAATACAAACATAGTAGAATAAACTAGAATACACAGTATAAAGGTACTCTATGTATTATTTCTTGGTGGTAGGATCCTATGTAAAATGATAAATAAAAAGTAATTAAAAATGCAAAATATGTGATTTGAAATGATTGGGATTACCAAATTAAACACATGTTAATGAACTGTACCTAAATGATTAAGACATTGCTTACTATATAAAATATAAGTACACTAATTATTAAAAATTAAATTGTTTAAAATAAGCAACATTCTATTGGACTTGGAAATCTACTTAATAATACCCTCATCTTTTGCAATAGTCAGTTAAGATGTTTAAAAATTATAAATCAGAGGGTGTTACAAATTGGTAAAGCTGGAGATCGACTTTATAACCTGAGAGGCTGTTTTGAGTGCTAAAAGAAACATGGTAAAAGTATGTGCTCAGTTGCTCAGTCATGTCCAACTCTTTGAAACCCCATGGATTACAGCATGCCAGGCTTTGCTGTCCATGGAATTTTCCAGGCAAGAATTCTGGAGTGAGTTGTCATTTCCTCCTCCAGGGGGTCTTCCTGACCCAGGTATGGAACCCACATGTCCTGCATCTCCTTCATTGGCAGGCAGATTCTTTACCACTGAGCCACATGGAAAGCCCAGGAAAAGTATATTGTATGTTAAAAAGTACAGAAAGTCAAGATAAGAAAAATGAGGAGTTCTAGAGAAGTGTAATCCAAAATGGAGAGTTTGTTTTAAACAAGGGCCTATTAAAAAGAAGACATTTGAACAAAAACATGAAGGTGATGTCAAGCCAACAGTGCTCCTACCTAACAATGCTTCTGGAGAAAAACAACCCAGAGGCAGAGAGAGCTGTTGGTACAAAATGTACTCATTGTAAGCACGATGGATTTTAAATTAAAAGAAATGGGAGGACCATTCGAATTTTGTTATGTTATAAATGATCTAATCTAGTTTGAACTTTAACAGATTGCTCTGGCTGTTTTGAAAATGTTTGTAAATAAGCAAAAGGGAAAGCTTAGAGACAAGTTGATATCCTTGCAGTAATTCAGAAGAGAAAAAAAGGTGAAACAGAACATAATAAAACAATGGATGTGCTGAGAAGTGGGTAGTTTATACATATATTTGAATGTAAAGCCAGTAAGATTTTCTGATGGACTGAAAGCAAGGTGAAAGAAAAAGGCATCAAGGATAATTCTAAGGCATATGGCTTGAGCAAATGGAAGGATAGACCTACCAATGGGTAAGGTGGTGGAAATCATTTTCTGAGCAGTTTTTTTTTTATTTTATTTTATTTTTAAACTTTACATAATTGTATTAGTTTTGCCAAATATCAAAATGAATCCACCACAGGTATACATGTGTTCCCCATCCTGAACCCTCCTCCCTCCCCATACCATCCCTCTGGGTCGTCCCAGTGCACTAGCCCCAGGCATCCAGTATCGTGCATCAAACCTGGACTGGCATCTAGTTTCATACATGATATTTTACATGTTTCAATGCCATTCTCCCAAATCTTCCCACCCTCTCCCTCTCCCATAGAGTCCATAAGACTGTTCTATACATCAATGTCTCTTTTGCTGTCTCGTACACAGGGTTATTGTTACCATCTTTCTAAATTCCATATATATGCATTACTATACTGTATTGGTGGTTTTCCTTCTGGCTTACACTTTTTCTATACGAATTCAGGAGTTAAATTTACGACATATAAAAAACTTAGATGTTTGTTACAAATGTATAGTGATGACAATTAGTTTGAAAATGAAAAATTGAAATTCAAGGGACGTGCCTAGAGTGGAGATGTACATTTGGAAGGATTTAGTCAGTTCAGTTGCTCAGTTGTGTCCGACTCTTTGTGACCCCATGAATCACAGCACGCCAGGCCTCCCTGTCCATCACCAACTCCTGGAGTTCACTCAGACTCAGGTCCATTGAGTCAGTGATGCCATCCAGCCATCTCATCCTTTGTCGTCCCCTTCTCCTCCTGCCCCCAATCCCTCCCAGCATCAGAGTCTTTTCCAATGAGTCAACTCTTTGCATGAGGTGGCCAAAGTACTGGAGTTTCAGCTTTAGCATCATTCCTTCCAAAGAAATCCCAGGGCTGAGCTCCTTCAGAATGAACTGGTTGGATCTCCTTGCAGTCCAAGGGACTCTCAAGAGTCTTCTCCAACACTACAGTTCAAAAGCATCAATTCTTCGGCGCTCAGCTTTCTTGACAGTCCAACTCTCACATCCAAACATGACCACAGGAAAAACCATAGCCTTGACTAGACGGACCTTTGTTGGCAAAGTAATGTCTCTGCTTTTGAATATGCTATCTAGGTTGGTCAAAACTTTTCTTCCAAGGAGTAAGCATCTTTTAATTTCATGGCTGCAGTCACCATCTGCAGTGATTTTGGAGCTCAAAAAAATAAAGTCTGACACTGTTTCCACTGTTTCCCCATCTATTTCCCATGAAGTGAAGGGACCAGATGTCATGATCTTCATTTTCTGAATGTTGAGCTTTAAGCCAACTTTTTCACTCTCCTCTTTCACTTTCATCAAGAGGCTTTTTAGTTCCTCTTCACTTTCTGCCATAAGGGTGGTGTCATCTGCATATCTGAGGTTATTGATATTTCTCCTTGCAATCTTGATTCCAGCTTGTGCTTCTTCTAGCCCAGCGTTTCTCATGACGTACTCTGCATATGCATTAAATAAGCAGGGTGACAATATACAGCCTTGCCATACTCCTTTTCCTATTTGGAACCAGTCTGTTGTTCTATGTCCAGTTCTAACCGTTGGAAGGATTAAAGTATATATTTTAAAGTTATGACAATGCATATTTCTGTATGGGAATCAGTAAAAATAAAGACCAGTAGAGAAAATCATTTTTAAAAGAAGAGTTGATAAATTTTTCAAAGAGTAAGTCCTGGTGTGTCAGAAGTAGAGAATGGGAAGAATAATTGTCAAAATTAATGAGAAGAAATGCTTCAAGTTGGGTAGAAGGAAAATCATATGATTATGATGCCTTGAAGGCCAAATAAAGAAAGCGTTTTAGGGAAAGTGTATCACATTCTCTTGATTAACCAAGTAAAAGGAGTATGTTCAATTTACCATGAGGTTGAATACCATAGAGGTTATTTGCAACTTAAAATATATTTTTGCTAAAGTAACGGAGTTAAAGTATTGATCAGTGTAAGGTGAAAAGAAAACTGGGTCTGAAGAATTCAACGTAGTGAATATAGATTATATTTAATGCAATCTGATGTAAAGGGAAATAGAGAAATAAGAGAAATAGACCCAAATAAAATCAACTGATCTTTGACTGAGCTGGAAAGGAAATAAAATGGAGCAAAGATAGCCTTTTCAACAAATGGTGCTGGAACAATTGAACATCCAAATGCAGAAAAAAAAATTAAATCAGCATATAGACTATACTTTTTACAAAAATTAACTCAAAATGGCTTCCAGCACAAAACTATAAAAGCACAAACTACAAAGCACAAAACTATAAAAATCCTAGAAGATAATGTAGGAGAAAACCTAGATGACCTTGGTTGTGGCTTATGACTTTTAAGATCCAATACCAGAATCACAATCTGTGAAAAAGGTATTTGATAAGCTGGACTTAATTAAAAAGTTTATAAAAGATAGTTTCAAGAGAGTGAGAAAGCAAGCCATAGACAGAGAAGAATATATGATGTATATGATAAAGGACTGTTATCAAAAATATTTGAAGAACTCTTAAAACTCAATAATAAGAAAATAATCAATCTGATTAAAAAATGTGCCAAAGATAGTAACATACATCTCACCAAAAGATATACAGATGATAAGTAAACATATGAGAAAATGCCTTCTATCATATGTCATCGGGGAAATGCAACTTTAACAAGAAGAAGCTACTATTTATTGAGCTCCCCTTGTGGCACTAGTGGTAAAGAACCCGCCTGCCAATGCAGGAGACATAAGAGACACAGGTTCGATCCCTAGGTCAGGTAGATCCCCTGGAGGAGGACATGGCAACCCACTCCATCATTCTTGCCTGGAGAATCCAATGGAAAAACTGTTTATTAGAGTGGCCTAAATCTGGAACATTGACAACACCAAATACTGGCAACTATGTAGAGCAACAGGAATGCACGTTCATCACTGGTGAAATAGTATAGCCAGTTTCGAAGACACTTTGGTAGTTTTTTAACAAAACTTAACTTACCCTTATCCTATGATTCAGCCATCACACTTTCTAGAATTTTACCTAAAGAAGTTCAAAACATGTGCACACAAAAACCTGCAGATTTGTTCATAATTGCCAAAAGTTGTAAGAACTGTGATGCCCATCAGTAGGTGAATGGGTTAACAAATTGTAGTACGTATGTTGTTGTTGTTCAGTCACTCAGTCATGTCTGACTCTTTGGCAACCCCATGAACTGTAGCACACCAGGCTTCCCTGTCCTTCACCATCTCCCTGAACTTGCTCAAACTCATGTCCATTGAGCCAGTGATGCCATCCAGCCATCTTCTCCTCTGTCATTCCCGTCTCCTCCTGCCTTCAATCTTTCCCAGCATCAGGGTCTTTTCTAATGAGTTGGCTCTTTGCATCAGGTGATCAACGTATTGGAGTTTCAGCAGCAGTTCTTCCAATGACTATTCAGGTTGATTTCCTTTAGGATTGACTGCTTTGATCTCCTTGCAGTCCAAGGGACTACCATATAGATGCAATGAAAAAGTCATGGAGGAAACTTCAGTGCATATTACCAAATGAAAGAAACCAATCTGAAAAGCCTCTGTATTGTCTGGTTCCAACTACATATGTGATATTCTGGAGAAGGCAAAATTATGGAGACAGTAAAGAGACCAGTGGTTCCTAGGGGTGGTGGTAGGAGAAATCATGAATAGGCAGACCACAGAAAATTTTTATGGCTGTGAAAATACTCTGTGTAATATCATAATGATGCATTCACTGAACTATACATTTGTCTAAATTCAGAGAATGTTGCATTCCCAAAGAGTAAATAGTATTATAAACTGAAACTTTGGGGTATTTTGATGTGTCAGTGTAGGTTCAGTAATTATAACACATGTACATTCTAGTAGGGGGTGTTTTTAACAAGGGGTGCTGTGTGTATGTGAGCGGCAGGGATATGTGGGAAATCTCTGTCAATTTACTGTGAACTTGAAATTACAGGGCAATCCGGCATTGCCCTGTAATTTCAAGGGATCGCAAAGAGTCTGACACGACTGAACAACTGAACAGTAAGAACTAAAACCACATGGAAAGATAATCTTAAAAAGATATAAAAATATATATATATATATTATATATATATATAATGCTGACCAACATAGCCTTACTATTTCTCTAAGCTTGGCCAAACTTCAGACAGACTTCTTCCTGCCTCTTGGCCCATGACCTCACTCCTACTCTGGCCCTTGTGAAATCCATGTAGCCTAACCGCAGAGGTTCCTCAGCTCTCTTATCCTGGAACATTTACCTTAGAAAACATGTGAACTTGAACACTTCTCTGTCTCTTTGAGATACAAACCTTTTTGAAAAGTGTCTTACCAGTTTTTCAACCCATGACTGTCTCCGTCTAGGACTTGGAGTGTCATCGTCAAGGATGCTACCATCGCTGCCTGCATCCTAGTCTCTGTGGGAGAGTTGGGAGCCTAATCTCACTGTGCATCCTGCTCAGAGTTATAAAACTATCCTATACCTCCCATCATGAAACAGACCAATAAGCAAACACAAATGGTCTAAGATTCCTTGAACTCCACTCTTAAAAATTCTCCTTTTTTTTTTTTTTTTTGAGGAGCTGTGTTCAGACAGTGTTACGTTCTCTCTAGTCTGTTTCAAGAGCCTCCAAAACAATCTTCCTTTACCTGTTTAACTGCAATTTTTGCTTTAACTATACTTAGTGTCATTTTTGTTTTATGAAATGAGAGTTTCAAGAAAGAACGGTAAGATGAATAATACTGATTAGAAATAAACTGTATTAGAATAGCCATCCTTTTTGTTTTCTCAAAAATATCCTTCAAAAGCACAGATCTGTACAAGTTTCAATTCTAAAACTAGATATAATCGCTTAGAAAGGTTGGACTAGCAGAGCTTCTTCTTTAGCACATTGTGATTGGAGTATGGTAATTGTGTTCGTTTTAATACTTCTGATTCAATGCGTAGCCATTGGCATTTGCCCTGAATATAAAGGAAATATCTTGGACTAAAAATCAATAATAGCAGTTTTGAAAATCATTTTCTATTGATGAGATTCTGCTTCCAGAATAAGACTTAGCCCACAATTTGAAACTTTATAGTAACATGAAAACAGTTCGCAATTACTGTAATTTAAAATTTAACTCACATTCAAATTGAAATGGGAGGAAAAATAAATCCCTGTATGAAGCTGTTCTCACTGTATGTGTTTTGAAGCTTATTCTAAAATGTAAAATCAACATTGCTATTCTAGTCACAGCAATGCACTTTCCCAAATGCCGTATTAAACTCATTACTGGGAGAATGACAAGGCTTGCTAATGTGATTGTTCTTTCCTCATAATAAAGGCAAAAATTACCAGTGCTTCTGAACTTAAAATAAGATGTGATTGGAGTTAGATGAATTAGTTCTGATGAATATGTATTTCAAATGGTTATGTTTAAAAATATGTATCGGCGAGTATGCTTTATTTCAATTTTTAAGCTGTATTTAGCAGAATAAATTTTTACTTTGAATATTCTCATAATAACTTTCTTGATATCAAAGTTGCTGCAGAGTTGCATAGTAAAGAAAAGGTTGACACAATATTTGGTGTAAATTGAAAGGTTTTGACTTTCTTTTTCCTAGTCTTGGTTATTTACTTGCATCATGCTTATATAGTCTTTGTCACTCCAGTTCCCATTTCCTTGACTTCCTTTTAGAACACTATAATGTGTTATTCTCTTTGTGTTTGGTGAAATGGTTGGTAGAAAACAAAATTGATGGATATTTCATGAAACATTTTAGCTACATAAAACAGATGCCAGTTTTTTTGAAGTAAATTATAATAGACTACAATAAACATTTGCTGTCATCTTTCAGCTACATCTGCAACTATTATGCTTAGGACATAGTAACAATTTTCTGATTGTAACAAATTATGTTATTGATATGTATGAGAAGTTTTAGATAAATGATGGAAGACATTTTGAAATTAGAGGAACATTTGAAAAAAATAGATACATTTTAGTATACAGGTTTAGGTTTTCAAAGAAATATTTTTGTATATGACTTTAACTTCTCTTCAATAAATACTGAGTGAATAACTAATATTTTCGCTCCATTGCCCCCTACTGCTTTTTAAAATTCTTTTTTTTTCGTTTTGTTTTTCTCTGCCACTTTACCGAAATGACCTTACTCAGGTCATTAAATCAAATTGGCATTTTTCAATTTACCCTTTATTGGTTTCTTTATCAACATTCCACATATTTGACCAACCTCTGGTTTTTGAGATCCTCTTTGCATTCCTTTCCTCAGGGTTATTTTTCACATTTTACCAGTTTATCCTAGATTGTATCCTTTGCCGAGCTAAAATCTTCTCTCTTAAAGAATGGTAAAGGTCCTTAGGTGTGACCTTAGGGTGTTTTCAACTCCTATTCTCGTTTTTTGCTTTAGTTCATTTGCTATCAAGTACAGTTAACATTAGAATCACCCAGGAATAACTGAAAGCCTGCACATTTTGAGACATCTGCACACAGATTTACTAGTAATGACAAAACAATGTAGGCCGTCTCCATAGCTCTTGGAGTGGATATCAGAGACAGTCCTGTCAGAGTAATAGAAGACTTGAGCTCTAGCCTTTGACCTGCAGAAATGGCCGGGGATGGAATTGGTCCCCAGAACTTCACCTGACCTGTGATAAAGACAAATTTGAACTTCAAACTACTACTGAGTATAATAAATGTGACTATTAAGAATTTCCAATTTTCTTCCCAGAAAAAGATATTTTGTTGGCACTGACTCTTTGTATACACACACAAGTTTTCATTATATTAGAAAATCATAATATATCATTATTCTGAGCTGTATCTATTCTGAGTAGAAGGTTCAGGTTTGTATATGTTGCATTTAGAAAAATACATCTTCCTTAATGAGGATTATTCATATATTTCTCTGAGATTTGCACTATTTATCTTTGTAAACATTTCTCTCTCTGTTTGAGTATATTGGGATAACCCTCTTATCCTTGTGATTAAGTGATGAAGTGGTAATCTTTATCCTACCCTGGACCAGGAGCTGGAATGTAATGAACAAGCAACAAATTGGTATTTGAAAAGTCACACTGAGCTGTCTTGTTTATTGCAGAAAACAGTACCAGAAAAGAAATCTACTTTGGTTTTAGAGACTACAAACTCAGTTCACGCATGTAAAAATATCCCTGTGGTCAGAACTTTCTCTTTATCATATCACCCAGCTGCCTGGTTTGAAGTCTTTATTCACTTGATCTGTGCCAGCTGTGTATCACTTCTTGGTCTCAGTTGCCTCAATGTCTTAACAGTCAGGGAGCAAACTTTATCTTCATTATCTTTTTCCAGCATAATTTTTTAAACAATGATACATGAAAACATTACTACATCTTTGAATTTCTCAAGAATTTGACGAAGGCTAACAATGGAAGCTCTGCTGATGATATGATTATGTAGTGGGTAGGCAGCCTGTTGATAATGAATTTATTCCAGCATTACTTTTTTCTGGATATTATTAAAAGGAATCTCTAGTTACCTTTTAAAATAATGTCCATCAATGGGTCCCAGAAGCCAAAGGTAGCTAAACATTGTTGGCGTATGCATTCACATCAATAAATTTAGTCTGACAGAAAATTATCTTGCTTCTTCTTTTCTTGACAATCATACAAATATGTTTATGGATACACTGAGGTTAGCCCAGCATCTATAGCTGCCTGTAATACCAGAGATATTTACCATTTAGAAACCCGAGCATCGGGGTCAGAGGGAATGTAAAAGCATAGGTGTTG
The DNA here is from genome assembly GCF_032452875.1 of Bos javanicus. NCBI lineage: Eukaryota > Metazoa > Chordata > Mammalia > Artiodactyla > Bovidae > Bos > Bos javanicus. The sequence continues at coordinate 17,815,494 of NC_083883.1, forward strand.
CAGAAGTGTCACATGGTTGAAGAGATAAGATTGGCAGTGAAGGTCTACCAAGAGGGTAAAGATAGGAGTGATCAAATTCAAAGAGAAAAGAGACCTATGGAGGAATAAGCCCCACATTCAGCTTGGCAACTGAGAGACTTTGATTCCAAGTAGAATGTGGCAGTTATGATACTAGTCACACAGAAGTTTTGGCAGTCTCATTAGTTGAGAATGCAGACTTTAAAAATGTCCAAGGAGGAGTGCCCCCAGCAAATTTCTTTGACTTTAACTAAAACCCCAGAAAAGCTGTTCATTAGAATTAAAGTCAAATAATCCAGCCCTGTTCAAAACTAAAGTTTCACATGAATCAATTCAATCACTATTTAGGGAAGAGAAATCTTAAACTACCATAATTACCTGTGGAAAACTGTTCATTCCTCTCTGTAGGAATATGCAGTTATTAAGATCTTCACATTTTTAAAATATGCTAGTCATTCAGTAAAGAATAAACAAGCCAGCTAATAAACAGGACCAAATGACAAAAGAAGAGCTCTTAACAGATGCTTTTAAATAACTAAGTCAGGTAAACCCAGGAACTCATTTCTGAACCTTTATAAAGTACATCAGACCTTATTCTATTCAAAATACTTTCATTCAGTTATCTGATTTCATCTACATGGTAGTCCTTGAGCCTGGCGGAGCAGACAACAGAAATAGACGAGTTACCAGTATATTGTAGTTATTAGACAGGGTCTTTAAAACAATTTTGATTAACTTATTCTCAGAATAAGAGATGAAGAGAAAAATCACACAGAAAACTGTCATCTACTTTATTCAATAGAAGTTTTAGAAAGCCAAAGGAAGTCATAAAACTTAAGAAGTAAACAGATTAATGTATAGTATTCAAGACCACTGCAGATAATAATAGTGATGTGGAAGAGTTTGTATTCAAGCCATGATCATTAACCAATATTTTATATAATTCTTTTCATTTATATATGTAAAAAGTTATAGTTAATTGACTTCCCTAGTGGCTCAGATGGTAAAGAATCCACCTGCCATACAGAAGACCTGAGTTCGATCCCTAGGTCAGGAAGTTCCCCTGGAGAAGGGAATGGCTACCCATTCCAGTATTCTTGCTAGAGAATTACATGGACAGAGAAGCTATATCAAAAATACTTATTTTAATAAAGTCAATGAAAATTCATGTTAAGAAATTATTTCTTCCTAATGATAAAAGGATTGGTGGGCCACAAAGTCTTTTCTTGACTCTAAAAAATGTTAGATGTGTTACAAATATGTTAGCGTTTTTTGGTAAGAGAGTTTTGGAAAATAAATTTTCTTTATAGATTTTGAGGCACATTGAAATATGCCAGTTGCTGCTTTCAACATTACAAAGAATAATAAAAAGAATAGATGTCAAAAAAGCACAGAACTAAGTCCCTTGGACTGCAAGGAGATCCAGCCAGTCCATCCTAAAGGAGTTCAGTCCTGGGTGTTCATTGGAAGGACTGATGTTGAAGCTGAAACTCCAATATTTTGGCCACCTTATGCAAAGAGCTGACTCATTTGAAAAGACCCAGATGCTAAGAAAGATTGAGGGCAGAAGGAGAAGGGGACAACAGAGGATGAGATGGTTGGATGGCATCACTGACTCAATGGACATTGGTTTGGGTAGACTCTGGCAGTTGGTGATGGACAGGGAAGCCTCATGTGCTGTGGTTCATGGGGTTTCAAAGAGTCAGACATGACTGAGCAACTGAACTGAACTGAAATGAATGATGTAAGAATTCAGAGAATCATTTGTTAGGTGAATACAGCTCAGTACATGTATGTTGTAGCATACCATTGATTTCGGGCTTTTCATTTGTTGGTTGAAAATACGTTGTAATGAACATTACTTTCAGCCCTATGAAAAATTCAACGTTTTTCTAAAAGTGAAAAGAAGTATCCAGTTCACTTCACTTGTATATGAGTCTTCATTTCTCTCTCCTCTCAGTGAGTAGCAATCATGTTTTTCTTTTTCATCATAGTATTACAAAAATATTTCTTTTTATTTCCAGGTTTCAGCAAATCATTATCTCAAGACATCCTTACAGTTTTTAAACATTCAAATCAATTACAGAGCTATTTTCTTCCTTACCTTTTATAATTTTCTAAATGTATTTGATATCATTATAGTTGAGAAGTAGTTTCATGTCAGTCTGTTTATATATCATTGTCTTCACCTTTTGACAAAGCTATGAAATGTCATTTAAAAATGAGTGTCATGTATTATTTATAATAGCATTTCACATACTTCAGATTTTACTGAAGTGTTAAATGTTCAATGAGTAGATAAAGAAGCAGGCTGAAACTGGAAGGACAATTTTTCTTTGAAAGTTTTGAGAACAGTTTAAATAAGAAAACTTTTATGTTCAAAATAGTAATATTTGTACTTTAAATAGATTATTTTAAAATGATCATATATACTTGCATAATTTGCTCTGCAAGCAGAATATACATATACAAGTGATTATTTGAACTTTTGCATGACTTTTAATGTTATCTGCCAGAAATTAAAACTACCTTTGCTTCAAACTTTTGTGAGATGATTCATGATAAATTATGAAAGAAACATTGAGAATGATAATGGACATAATATTAAGATGATGACACAAGCATTGGGTAAAGATTTTAAAATTTTTCTCTGCATAATCCATAAATAAATCAATTTATTTAGTGCAGTGACTTCAAATGGACTCAGTTTGAGCCAACTCTGGAAAAGAGTGAAGGACAGGGAAGCCTGACGTGCTACAGTTCATGGGGTCGCAAAGAGTCAGACAAAACTTTGCAACAGAAAAACAACAACTCAAATGTTAACATTTTTTAGGACTTTTTTGTGCCAGATAAAAATACTAAGCACTTGACGTGGATTATCCCAACTGATCCTCAGTACTTAGAACTCTATGCTGAGGAAATTTTAGAATATATTACTGTTTCACAGTTGGGGAAATGAGAGTTTGAAACTATAATGTGGACATTGTCACACAGCTATTATTGATAAAATTCAGAAGTGAAAATAAGGTCATCTAAACACCACAAACTTAAACCTTTCCCATTAGCTAACTTGGGTAGCAAAAAATTTGTAAAATTTTGATAAATATGAAATAGATGAAACATCAATACAGAGAGAGGAAGGGAATATATATTTGACTTGGTATATATGATATGTGGTTTTGAAAAAAGTTTTTTGTGATTTGCACTTTTATATTTGGTAATCATATCACGCTGGGTGTGTGCTAAGTTACTTCAGTCATTTCTGACTCTTTGTGACCCTATGGACTGTAGCCTGTCAGGCTCCTCTGTCCATGGCAAGAATTCTCCAGGCAAGAATACTGGATTGGGTTACCATGCCCTTCTCCAGGGGATCTTCCTGACCCAGGGATCAAACCTGTGTCTCTTATGTCTCCCTCATTGGCAGGTGGGTTCTTTACCTCTAGTGCCACCTGGGAAGCCTGGAAATCATATTAACTGAAGAAAATAAGGATTGTTATCATTATTTAAGTATACCTTATTATAAGATAATGTAAGCCTTCTTGCTTGAAGACAAGAAGCCTTCAAGCCTTCTTGAAGCCATAAGCCTTCAAGACTTATGGTGGAAGAAGACAGAAAAAAAAAAAAAAGTTCTGGAAGTCCTAGCTACAGCAATTAGAGAAGAAAAATAAAATATATCCAGATCAGAAAAGGAGAAGTAAAGCTCTCACTGTTTGCAGATGACATGATACTGTATATAGAAAACCCTAAAGATAGCATCAGAAAATTACTTGAGCTAATCAGTGAATTTAACAAAGTTGCAGGAAACAAAATCAATACACAGAAATCACTTGCATTTCTATATACTAACAATGAAAAATCAGAAAGAGAAATTAAGGAATCAATCCCATTCACCATTGCAATTAAAAAAAAAATTAAATATCTAGAAATAAACTCACCTAAGGAGACAGAAGAACTGTACACAGGAAATTATAAGACACTAATGAAATAAATAAAAAATGACATAAACAGATGAGCGATATTCCATGTTCCTGGGTAGGAAGAGTCAATATTGTAAAAATGACTATACTGCCAAATGCAATCTACAGGTTCAATGCAATCCCTATCAAATTACCAATGACATTTTCCACAGAATTACAACAAAAAATTTCACAATTCATATGGAAACACAAAAGACCCAAAATAGCCAAAGCAGTCTTGAGAAAGAAGAATGGAGCTGGAAGAATCAAACTTTCTGACTTCAGATCATACTACAAAGCTACAATCATCAAGATAGTATGGTACTGGAACAAATATAGAAATATAGGCCAATGGAACAAGATAGAAAGCCCAGAAATAAACCCATGCACCTATGAATACCTTATTTTTGACAAAAGAGGAAAGAATATACAATAGGGCAAAGACAGCCTCTTTAGTTAATGGTGCTGGGAAAACTGGACAGCTACATGTAAAAGAATGAAATTAGAACATTTCCTAACACTGTACACAAAGATAAACTCAAATTTTACATTTTTGATTTACATTACATTACATTTAGGATTAAAGACCTAAATGTAAGACCAGAAACTATAAAACTCTTAAAGGAAAAGATAGGCAGAACACTTGATGACATAAATCAAAGCAAGATCCTCTATGACCCCCTCTTAGAGTAATGGAAGTAAAAACAAAAGTAAACAAGTGGGACCTGATTAAACATAAAAGCTTTTGCAAAGCAAAGAAAACTATAAGTAAGGTGAAAAGACAACCCTCAGAATTTGAGAAAATACTAGCAAATGAAACAACTGACAAAGGATTAATTTCCAAAATATACAAGCAGCTCATACAACTCAATACCTGAAAAACAAAGAGCCCAACCAAAAAGTGGAAAAAAGACCTAAACAGACATTTCTCCAAAGACATACAGATGGCAAACACATGAAAAGATGCTTAACATTGCTCATTATTAGAGAAATGCAAATCAAAACTACAACGAAATATCACCTCACACTGGTCAGAATGGCATCATCAAAAAGTCTATAAACAATAAATCCTGGAGAGGATGTGGAGAAAAGGGAACACTCTTGCACTGTCAGTGATACAGCTGTAAATTGATACAGCCACAATGGAAGACGTTATGGAGATTCCTTAAAAAACTAGGAATAAAACCACCAAGTGACCCATCAATCCCGACCCTAGGAATACCCTGAGGAAACCAAAATTGGAAAAGCCACATGTATCCCATTGTTCCTTGCAGCACTATTTACAATAGCTAGAACATGGAAGCAACCTAGATGTCCATTGACAGATGAATGGATGAAGAAGTTGTGGTATATATACGCAATAGAATATTATTCAGCCATTAAAAGAAATGCATTTGAGTCAGTTCTAACTAGGTGGATGAACCTAGAACCTATTATAGAGTGAAGTGAGTCAGAAAGAGAAAGATAAATATCGTATTCTAATGCATATATATGGAATCTAGATCAATGGTACTGAGGAATTTATACTTATGTGTGGGGCTATGGTGGATAGACAGACATAGAGAATAGACTTATGGACATGGGGAGAGGGGAGGAGAGGGTGAGATGTATGGAAAGAGTAACATGGAAACTTACATTACTATATGTAAAGTAGATAGCCAACGGAAATTTGCTATATGGCTCAGGAAACTCAAACAGGAGTTCTGTGTAAACAGAGTGGTGGGATGGGGAGGAAGATGGGATAGAGGTTCAAAAGGGAGGGGATATATATATATACCAATGGCTGATTCATGTTGAGGTTTGACAGAAAACAACAAAATTCTGTAAAGCAATTATCCTTCCATAAAAAAAAAATAATTAAAAAGCTTTGAATGCAGTAGTTGTATGTAAGATAAAATAAAAAGCAAATGGAGAGTAGGAGGTGCTCTTTTATAAAGGATCCTCTTTTGATATTTGAGGGCTTAAGCTGAGGCCCAAATAAAAAGAGAAGACAAGGCTTTTAGGTACTACATATGATCAGTCCAGACATAGAGACCAGCACTCAAAGGCTTGGAGAGGTATCTGTAGTGGGATTGAGGACTTACAAGGGAGAGGTACAGTTGGAGTCAAGCAAAGAGAACAGGGTGAGTAGAAGATGGTATCAGAGAGGTAACTGGAAAGCATAAGTAGAACGGGGAATCTTTTGATGAAGAGAGTAGTTTTGTTTTGTTTTCTTTTTTTTGTTTGTTTGTTTTTTTTTTTCATTTTTTTAGTGAAATAGGAAACCTCTGAAGGGATTTGTGACTGGAGTGACAGAATCTGTCATTTTCAATAAGAACATTTGGGGAATTACTGATTTGAGGCAAACGTAAAAACAGGGGAACCATTTTCATTTAGGGTACACAGGAATAGTCCAAGAAAGAGATGAGACTGGGTTGGGATAGATAGTGTGGTGATACATATACACATTCTGTAGAAGAATTATCTTTGATTATTACTTTCATTCAAACTACCAACTTTCTCAGGAGTAAAACTATATGAAAAAGCAAACTTAGAGCCATGTGGTTGAACTTCTGTTTAGCTATAAAATGTATGAATTTTACTCCACCTTTATTAACAGATAAGCAGTTATGTAAAGTCCTTTATATCCTGTGAAATTTTCTTTTGGGTGAAATACTCAAATCCTTAGGAGTTTTTAGAAATTCAGTTAATTAGACAAATAAGCAAAATGCATTTTCAGATTGAACATAAAAGTAAAGGAGATAACCTGAAAAAGTCTTAAACAAGCTAAAATCCTGTGTTTGTGCCAGGTTTGAAATATAAACCTACTTTTCCCCTCTGATGAGAATTATAAAGTTATACATTTGGGTAAGCTTCCTATTACCTTTGCAGTTTTAAATTTTCCATTTATGATGTAATTAAACAGCTTTATTTGCAAGTCCACGTATGAGTACTATAGATTGCTAGGCATTTCTGACCTGGGAGATCAAGGGTTTGGTCCATTTCTTTTCATGGGCTTATCCAGAGCTGAAATCCTAGCAGTGACAATACCATAACAATTACCATGGATGTTTTAAAACTATTGTTAACAGCTATTTTGTTTTAATTTAGTATAAAGAAAGCAAATATCACATTGTAGTGTATGTGCTATTTTCGAGAAAGTAAATATTGAAATTATTGTACACTTTGAAAATGAACAGTCCAAATTTTTGAGATACTTGGCCCCAAAACATGAAATGCAACCACAAATTGCAGCCCAAGGAAGGCTATATGGAGGAATTTGATCTGTTGGTCCTGAATCAGTGATAGATTTACATGCTCATTTCATGTACACTTCAGCTGAATTTGTGTTTTACATTTAACCCTTTTAACTTTGTAGTATACTTTATAATTTATTCCTTTAACTTAGTGTTTAGTCCACTGTTTGTATCATCTTTATATATAAGGAAAAAATATATATATATATATAGAGAGAGGCCTCTACAAATGAATATTTTCTTCTATTTGCAGATTACTGGTTTGCTTTTACTACACATCATGTTCATCATTTTATCCTAATTATAAAACATATAAAGAATTATAACATACTGTGTTTTCTTTCCAGTGTGAGCCAGCCTCTCAATATTTCAATACCAACCCAACAACATTTTCTCTTGGCTCTCCTAGGCTGAAATCAGTCTTGCCTCTCTCCATGGCAGTTTGACAGCCCATTACCTAGGAGTAGGCCTCTTTGTTGCAATTGAGCACAGTCAACTTCTGTTATGTTAAGGCACACTGCTAGGTTAATTCCCCTGAGACTAAGTACTTTCTTATGTATCTTATATTATATATTAAATTACAGACATATGATAAACCATTTATGAACTGGCACTTATCCATGGAAACTACTTGTCCAGGGACTTCACTCTAGTGAAAATTGAACTGAGAACCATGTTTTCAACCAGAAGAAAATACCATTTAAAGAATGTGGTTTGATGGTTTGCCACATTTATAGTGTCACAGATATCACATCCTTTGAGATAATTTATTGAAAATAGCTGGCGTGGTCTCATGATAGATACTTCAGTACTGTTTGTTATGAAAGATCAGTGTGGCTAACATGATCTGGAATTGGCAGTGAGGAGTTAGGAATGTTGCTCTCTCATCACAAACCCAATTTAAGACTAGTGTAGAAGAAACAAAATGCAACCCCTGGAGAGACCTTCAGCCAAAGCAGTGCTCTCAAGGGAAATACATACATGAATCAGACATAGACGCTGAGAAATAGAAGAGGCTCAAGATGGAACATCCTTTAGTCACATTGACAGTCAATGTTTAGAGCTGGGAAAGGGTACATGTGGATTGAGATTAGGGAATGTACAGAACTATGTAGGGATGGAAGATGTGGGTAATGAGTGACATCCTGGGACTCTGGGATTTTATGTGGTCACTGACAGAAGAGAGATGGAAGTGGTGAGGGGTTGTGTCCTGATTGTTTCTTAGGCAGAACTCTGGGGTGTTTGTAGCTGTTTGTCACTGGAGCCGTGTGTTAGCACTCTGTTGTCCCTACTTCATTCTTGCTTCAGGAGGGACAGTGTAGCAAGGAACACATAAAGTTCAAGAGTCTGGTTCTCATTCCTGCTCATGGTGTTTTAGAGACAGAAGAATGTTTCTGGGATCATAGTGAGCTCTGCATATTCTTCACTCCTGTCTATTCCCTCAGGCCCCAGAGGTGTATTTACCACATGGAACTTCAGAATTATAATGCAGCATTATTTATTGGTGATAGCATAGTAATTTCATATTTTTAAAGTTTAATATTATGAAAGTTTGTTTATTTAAGAATGCTTATGCTCATTAGCAGAGAATTAGTGCCTCACCTAACACAGAAGTCCAAGGATTAGTATTTAAGTAGTTGTTTGCAGATTTAGAGCAAAATGGTACCAGGAATCATTATTTACTCAGGATATTTTTTTCTTGCTTCTTGATCTTGTACAATAAAAAAGTTACCTAAGAAAATTATATGGATTAGGACCTGATTCAAATAACAGAAATATAAATGTTTTGAAGGAAAAAAATGTGTAGAGAATACAGAAGACAGTGAACTGCTTTGTGCAAACAGCAATCAAGACTGAGTTTTGAGTATAGCCCCTGAATACTACCACTCAGCCCTCTTCCTTTCCAGATATTGGAGAGTCTTTCTTCAAGAAAACTGAAGTCACAAGACTCATTTTTAAGCACAGGCAAGTCTAAGAGTTCAAGATGATGCCACATTACAAGGTAACACTTAAACTCTTTTTTTTTTTAAGGTAAGATTTAATGGATGTTTAATAAAATTAGACTTTCTTCTTATTCTAATCATGAAAACAAATAAAATGGTAGAAAGAGAAATTATATATATATATATATATATATATATATATATATATTCACAATGGTTAGTCTCCTTTCTTTTGAGAAAAGTAGTTCATGACTCCTGATCTGTAAATATGAATGGTGACTATAAGTAGGGAGATATATGAAAGAGAAAATTTCAGTTTAGGCTAAATGACAACAGCTTATACTTCTAACACTTTACATAAACTGTCCAGAAAGCTTCCTTTGCTTTCTCAAAGGATGTCTGAAAAAGTTAATGTTAAAGGCAGAGTTGGACTCATGGTTTACAGCATTTCAGTTTCAATCCAGTTGTCTTCCCCTTATACACTGTTCTGTAGTTGATAGGATGTTACAATTAATATAACTAATAAACTTTAAGTGTTTGTTATGTATAGGCACTTTACACGGATAATCTAATTTAATTTAATCACTACTTCAACCCAATTTGATTAGCATTGCATAGCCAGTAAGCTGAAGAGCTCCTATACTATCCTATGGACTCATTCCACAAACTGCTTTGCATTGGTATGTCCCATTTTTAGATCATGAGGGTCAGAATGAGGACAGTGAGTGTGGCAGGCCAGACAGTGTCTGTCCTGACTCAAATAGTGTCTACTTCTCATTTTATAATGTTTCCCTACCTTATAAACATAGTAGGTTTCCAAGTAGGTTGAATTACCTAACCATAGCATTCTGTGAAATATTTCAGCCACATAAACATGGTATAATACATAAAATGAAAGCAATTTAATGTGTTTGTCCAGGATTTGTCCTTGAAAGCATGCTGAGTGAGAGGTGAAAAAAATAATTGCACTTATTTGACAATGGTTGAACTACACATCTGAAATTCTCTATAATCCTAGGGTCAAGCATAATGTTCATAATTATATAAAATACCTTGAATAATCTAAAAATCATTGAAGGCCCTATGTACTGTGGCAGTCTCAATCAAAGTAAGTTCACTGGCGATATGCTTTTAACAGAACATTCGGCAGACCCTGGAGACACCAAGTACATCAATCTGAGGGACTCCTAGAACAGGTAAACTGTCATTAGGTTTGGAGGGAAGATCAACATAGCAGTAATTTTCAAAACACAGTCAAGTAGAAATGAATTGAATATAATCCCTGGGCTGCATATATTCCAGATCAGCTGCTCCTACTTTAATAGCCTTTTGGATAAAGGAATTTTTAACAGTTACTCCCTCTGGTCAGCTCATTAAAATGGTATCTTGCACATTAACTTTATGAGGGGCAAGAAATCAGAATACACATAAAATGTGAAGGGAGAGAAATTAATCTATGTCATCTATTAAACAACTACCTGAAATCTAGTTTTAAGTATATTGTGTAGTTTAATCTGAATAGCAATACAGTTTTGTTTTTTTTTTTAAGAAAAGAGATTGCACGAACATGAGAAAGAAAATTTTCAAGAAAATCTTGTTTCCATATCATACATATCCTTCCTCGAAAGCTTCTCTAGTTTATTTTTTCCAACCTTTCCCTATTCTCACATCTTCTGTGTCTAGTAGGAAGAGTTATCTATTCAGTGATTATATCCCGGTTTTGTTTTTTTTTTCTTTTGCTTAGACATCAATAATGTGTTATATATTCAAATCAGTCCATAGCCTTATGGTCTGTAAGCCATTTGCTTAATATTATCATTTCTCAATAATAAGAAAGACCATCTATATCATTGTCTGCATTTCATTTTCTTCAGTGGCACAGGAAATTTAGAAAAATAAATTGTTCTTACTCTCAAACAACTTCAATCAAGTAGGGGAAATATAGCATGAACATACATACTTATGGAATGTTATTGTTGATCTCTGTTATTTTTAAAGCCTAATATTATTTTTAAATCTTCTTTTTAAAAAGCTTTACTCTACATGAGAGTTAAAGGGAAAAATGATATTAGAAGTCAGAGAAAAATAAGCTGCTTTGAAATAAAATAGGAGGTCAATAACAGATATCAGGAGAGTATATTCCTTCCTTTTTTCATTTAACAAATATCTAATAAGCATATCACACTCTACTCAAAGTTCCAGGGAAAAGCTTGATGGTTAACAGGATGACACAGTTTCTGTCCTCATGATATTTAAAAATTGATGAGATTGAGAGATGTGAAAAAGCTTGCATGTAAATTAAAGGAGAGAGAACCAGGACAAATACAGAAAGGAAAAGGCAAATACATTACTTGGGAAAATAATAAATCTACTTACTACCTTAGACAAATATGATTAATCTGAAATAAGATTGGAGACAGCCAATTAGGAAAGACTCCGAAGAAAATTAAGAACAAGCTTAAATCATACATTTTTTTTCCCATAGGCGATGAGGAGGTGTTGAAAGTTTTTCAACAGAGCATTGGCATAAAAAAGAAGTTTTGAGGAAAATGAGTAGCCTGTAAGGTGAACATAGGAAAGAGAGGTTGGAAGTGGCAGTTAGGACAGTCTGGGGGTACTTGTGATTTATCCCTCCAGAAGGTGGTACCTCTGAACACAGAAAGGAAAAGATTAAACCTTGAGTAAGAGGAAGGAAAATGATATTTATTGTTTGTGTTGTATATATGTATTTAATTGTGAACCTACTTAATTCTCATAAAAACATTTTATTTCATTTGGTGTGAATAAATAAACTGGGCAAGTTAATTTTTTCCTTAAAGAGGCAGACTTGAGATTTAAACCCAAGTGTATACAAATAAAACATTTATTAGTAGGAATGGCAAATAAGCATATGAAAAGATGTTTTATTAGGGAAATAAAGATTAAATCCACTGTGAGGTACCAGAAGATACTCAGGAAAATAGCAGAAAAGAAAGAAAGGAAGGAAAGGAAGAGAGAGAGAGGAAGAAAGGCAAAGGAAAAAAGAAAGGAAAAGAAAGGGAAACAAACTGTAAATGCTAATTATTGGGACATTTTGAAGCATCTGGCATCAGTGCAAAAAGAACATCCTCTTTGGAAAACGGTTTGACACTTTCTTAAAATGTTAAGCATAGTTTTATTATGTGGTTCAGCAATTCAATACTCCTAAGTATTTGCCCAAGAGAGACAAAAAAAAAAAAAGACGCATGCTTACATGAAAGCCTGCACATTAATTATTCATAATTGTCAAAATCTAAAAACAAAATATCCATCAACTTATGAATCAACAAAATGTGTATTTACTTAATAGAATACAATTCAGCAGTGTAAAGGAATGAAATACTCATGCATTAAAAAAATGTAAAAAGTGTATATGGGGGACATCTTAAAAGCATCATGCAAAGTTTAGGAAACCAATCATACGAGACATATAATTATTTACATGACCTTTGACAAAAGGCAAAAAATCTAAGGACTGAAAACAGATCATTGTTTGCCAAAGGATGTGGGTGGGAAAGGAGTTTGTTTATTAACTTGGGAGATTATTTGGGGAGATGATAAGAATATTTTCTCTCTTGGTTCTGGAAGGAGTTTATGTGACTTTGTATAGTTGTGAAAGTTCTTAAGATTGTACACATAAAGAAAAAAAGGAACTTTATTGTACCTAAATTATTGCTCCATAGAAAACAGAAAATGGTCCATGAGTGTCTAGCAGAGTGGTGGGTTATGAAGATGAGCTCCAGGGAATGGCCTCCAGCTATTAATATCTACAGGTCTTTGGGAGTGAAGTGGTTTAGGTGTGCCTCTTGAATATTTTTTACAACTTAGAATAATTACTTAGCTCCTATGAAATTTAATCTCTTCAACTTTGAAGTAAGAATTCAAGCATTCCATTGTTCATCCGATGTTTACTGAGCCCCTGCTATTATGAGATACTTATTTTCCTATTAGAAACAAATCAGTGAGGAAATGAATCAGTGTCCAATTGTTAAACCCCTTGGAACCTTTGTTATACTGAGTTCAAATAGAAAATAACAGTAAGAATGCCTAATCCATAAGATTGTTATTGAGGTTAATAATTATTATATATTTAACTTAAGATAGATATATATGCATACTATATATTTAGTATTATTATTTAGTATCATTATTTTGTAAGTGGCTTTATTATTTGCTCAATGACAGATGTTCTATCATGGCAAAGTGGAATGCCTGGCTGCCATCATTCAGTCAGACTGTTGGGAGTGGAGACAGTCTCACTTAAAAAGTGAGTGTCCTTTTTTTCCTGTGTCAGCTTTCTTAATGCCTTTGTTCTGAGTAGAAACTCTGGCTTAGTGCCTCTAAGCCTTCCTAGAATGTGAAATGAGATAGTCCTGTGGAAGTGGAGGTGAGGATAGAATATCTAGGGGTGCTCCACTGGGGCAGCTTACACAGGTTTTGAATCTGCTTTCCTGTTTTCAGCCGCACTCACCTTCCCACTTTCATACTAGGCCTTGAAACCTTTCCAAGTTCCACGATGAGAACTGGTGTTCCGGAATCACCCTCTGCCAGCTTAGGTTGACCTTCTACATTCATAATCATTTGCTGCTTTAGTCTTCTTTTCTCTTGTTGTGTCCTTTTGTGTGCTCTTTTCTCCCTTTGCTGTCACTGAACTCAGCACTGAGGAGGTGTATTAGCTTGCTGGGGCTGAGAAAACACAGTGCAGCAGATAGGTTACTTAAGCCAGGAATCTCCAACGTTCTTGGCACCAAGGGCTGGTTTTGTGGAAGACAGTTTTTCCACCTGGCTTAAGTAACAGAAATATATTTTCTCACAGTACTAGAGGCTGCATGTCTGAGATGAAGGTGTAAGCAGGTGCTTTCTTCTGGATCCTCCTCTTGGCTTGTGGTTGGCCATTTTCTCCTTATGTCTTCACGTGGTCTTCTCTATGTTTCTGTGTCTCTTTAAATCTTCTCTTATAAAGACACTGGTCATGTTGGATTAGGGCCCATCAGTATGACCTCATTTTAACTTAATTACCTCTTTCTGAGGCAAAGGGATTTAGGACTTCAGCATACCAATTTTGAGGGGAAGTGATTCAATCTTCAACAAACTATTCAAAATCAATTATTTCTATTAGGAAAATTCTATGAGCCATTTTACATAGTATCTGTATATAAATAAGGAAATAAACACGCCATGTCATACTTTTTAGAAAAATCCAAAGATTTTTTTTTTATTGAATAGAATTTCTCATATAACCTAAAATAGCTTTCTTATAAACTAAGAGATATTTGTGGAAACTTTTAATCCTAGATTCTAAACCTGAGCGATCTGTATTTGACATCAATGTCATTACTTCTCTGAAATCTTAAATATAATACTAAATTATGTAGACTATAAACCTTTAAATAAATATTTTAGTGAATAAATGAATAATTTAATATTAATGAATTAATTAATAATTCATTAAATAAATGAACCTAGAATATCAGCCCTTTTGGGCTACAAATCTTACCTGTGAATTAACTCACAAATAACTACACATGTGCCTCCTCTTTGGGTCAGAACTTCTTTCAAATAACAGAAAAGTAATTTTTGAAGAGACAAAGATTATAGAATTACACACATCGTAGAAGATATCAGTTCAGTTGCTCAGTCGTGTCCAACTCTTTGCGACCCCATGGACTGCAGCATGCCAGGCCTCCCTGTCAATCACAAACTCCCAAAGTTTACTCAAACTCATGTCCATTGAGTCAGTGATGCCATCTAACCTTCAATCCTCTGTCATACCCTTCTCCTCCTGCCTTCAGTCTTTCCCAGCATCAGGGTCTTTTCTAATGAATCAGTTCTTTGCATCAGGTGGCCAAAGTATTGGAGTTTCAGCTTCAGCATCAGTCAGTCCTTCCAATGAATATTTAGGACTGATATCCTTTAGGATGGACTGGTTGGATCCCCTTACTGTCCAACAGACTCTCAAGAGTCTTCTCCAACACCACAGTTCAGAAGCATCAAATCCTCAGCCAAATATTAGGAAGTCAGAAGAAAAAAAAAGGAGGATTTTCTACCTGGCATCAAGACTTTCTATGAAACTAGAATATTTGAATGAAATATTTGAATGAAAAATCCTACTGGTAATTAATGCCTGTGGGTCTTATATTGAACTATGGAATCTGTAAACCTTAATTAAGTATAAATTGGTACAGCCACTATTGAAAATGATATGGAAACAGTCCTCAATAATTTAAAAATGGAATGACCATATGAACTTGAAATTCCACTATTTGCTAATTTTCTGTTTGTATGATCTATCCATAGGGGTGAATGGGGTATTAAAGTTTCCCACTATTACTGTGTTACCATTAATTTCCCCTTTCATACTTGTTAGCACTTTTCTTATGTATTGAGGTGCTCATGTGTGGGGTGCATATATATTTATAAATGTTATATCTTTTTCTTTGATTGAGCCTTTGATCATTATGTAGTGTCCTTCTTTGTCTCTGTTTCCGACATTTATTTCAGTCTATTTTATCTGATACAAGTATTGCTACTCCTGCTTTTTTTTTTTTTTTTGGTCTCCATCTGCATAAAATAACTTTTCCTAGCCCTTCACTTTCAGCCTGTATGTGTCCCTTGGTTTGAAGTGGGTCTCTTGTAGACAAGATATATAAGGGTCTTATTTTTGTATCCATTCAGCCAGTCTTTGTCTTTTGGTTGGGGCGTTCAATACATTTACATTTAAAGTAATTCTTGATAAGTTTGATCACATTGCCATTTAATTTGTTGTTTTGGGTTCAAGTTTATAAACCTTTGCTGTGTTTCCTGTCTAAAGAAGATGCTTTAGCATTTGCTGAAGAGCTGGTTTGATGGTGCTGAATTCTCTCAACTTTTGCTTGTCTGTAAAGCTTTTGATTTCCCCTTCATATCTCAATGAGATCCTTGCTGGGTATAGGAATCTGAGTTATAGGCTTTAAGTATGTCCTGCCATTCCCTTCTGGCCTAAATTGTTTCCATTGAAAGATCAGCTGTTATCCTGATGGGGATCCCCTTGTGTGTTATTTGTTGTTTTTTCTCTTGCTGCTTTTAATATTTGTTCTTTGTATTTGATCTTCATTAGTTTGAGTAATATGTGTCTTGGGGTGTTTTGCCTTGGGTTTATCCTTTTTGGGACTCTCTGAGTTTCTTGGACTTGGGTGGCTATTTCCTTCCCTGTTTTAGGGAAGTTTTCAACAATTATTTCCTCAAGTATTTTCTCATGCCCTTTATTTTTGTCTTCTTCTTCTGAGACTCAAATGTTGGGGCACTTGATGTTGTCCCAGAGGTCTATGAGGTTGTCCTCTTTCCTTTCAATTCTTTTTTCCTCTCTGCTTCATTTATTTCCACGATCCTATCTTCCACCTCACTTATCCTATCTTCTGCCTCAGTTATGCTACTGTTGTTTCCCTCCAGAGTGCTTTTGATCTCAGTTATTGCATTATTCAGTATTGATTGACTCCTTTATTTCTTCTAGGTCCTTGTTAAACATTTCTTGCATCTTCTCAATCCTTGTCTATAGTCTCTTTATCTGTAACTCTCTTTCATTTTCAAGATTTTGGATCATCTTTACTATCATTGTTTGAATTCTTTTTCAGATAGACTCCCTATCTCCTCCTCTTCTGTTTGGTTTGGTGGGCATTTATCATGTTCCTTCACCTGTTGAATATTTATCTGCCTTTTCATTTTTTTCAGATTGCTGTGTTTGGGGTGGCCTTTCTCTAGGCTGGAAGTTCATGGCTCCTCTTTACTGTGGAGCCTGCTTCATATGGGTGGGGTTGGACTAGTGGCTTGTCAGTGTTTCCTTGGCTTTATTGTGGAGCCTGCTCCATATGGGTGGGGTTGGACTAGGGGACCTTGGGTCTGTGTTCTGGTGGACAGAATGGATCTCTTCTGTCTGAAGTGCAATGAAGTGTCAAGTAGTGAGTTTTGGGGTGTTTATGGGTTTGGCATGGCTTTGAGCAGTCTGTTTTTTAATGCTCAGGGCTGTGTTCCTGCTTTTTTTGAGAATTAGTGTGGTATGTCTTGCTTTGGAACCTATTGGATCTAGGGTGGAGCTTGGTTTCAGTGTACATATGGAGGATTTTGGGTGAGCTCTTATTTATTATGTTGTATGTGTAGACTTAATATAATATTGTGAGTCATTATACTTCAATTAAAAAATCTATACAGACCTTAAATAACACAATTAATTTAAGATGGATCATAGATCTAAATGTAAAACATGAAATTATTATACTTTAAAAAGATAACACAAGAGTGTTGCAGTCCTTTAATGGACCAGAACCTGGTGGTCCGGAGTCAATGATGAGAAAGTGAAAGAGAGAAAGAAGCTGATACTCTCTCGTTCATGCAGAGAACCAATAAAACCCTAGAACAGGGCTTGTACTACTCACGAAGGCACAGGGTACCCTCTCAAGGGGGTCTTGAAAGCCCAGGCTGGAGAATGAGCTCAGCAGGTTTCTACGCTCCAGAGAATTAGCTGGAGGGAGAGAGAGAGAGAGGGAGAGAGAGGGAAAGAAAGACACGGGGACCCAAGCTCTGATAGAGCAAAGGTGCTTTAATGATCTTTCTGTGAGTATATATAGGCTGTTGTACAAGGAATTTCTTTTGACAATGATAAAGATCAGAAAACCAAACATACAGCAACAGTTACCAAGGGAACAAGGGATTAACAATGGTCATAAGGTCAGGAGACAATCCATATCTCAAGAAAGAGGATCGAAACTAAGCAGTTTTGTCACAAGGAGAATGTTTACTGAAGGAGATTCATGCATGTCTCATCCTATGACCTCAGTCATGGGAGCAGCATGCCGTTCCACTCATTTCTGTTGCCAGAAACTGATAAGAATGGAGGATTTATGAGAAACAGCATATAGGAATCCTCCTGTTAAACATTCCCTGATATTTCCCCCTTATTTATTTATTATATTGTAAAAAGGGTCCTTACCATTTGAGTTTGTTTAGTTTTAACAATTTTTGCATAAAGGCAATGGTAGATAACAAATATAATTGTCAAGACAATCATCAAAGTTACAGTTCCAGACCTGATGCTGTGAGTAATGTTCTGAAACCACCTGTGTGGGTCTAGCCCAGATAGTTGTTCAGCTAAAGTTTTCAGATTAGTGGAAGAGGGCAGATTTTTAGAAAAGGTTTTAAAGATTTCTTTTTGTAATAATTGTACATTCAGAGAGGCATTATCATGTATGTTTGTAAATGAAATTGATTTGTTCCCAGTTGTAGTCACTATGATTGAGTTGAACAGGAGTAACACAAAATTGAGTAGAATTACAATCACATTTTAACATCACCTGTTTTTGTATATCTATTAATTGCTCTCCAACTCATTTGATGGCTGTTTTTAGTTCCTGTATTTCATCTTGAATATCCTCATCTATCTGAGCCTGAGTGGCCCACATAGTATGAGCATCTTTAGTCTAATTTTGGATAAAATTATGTGTTTGAATTGAGGTTTGTAAAGCAACGCCAGTGATGGCAGCAGTGGTGCAAATAGCTATTAATCCCCAAATGCCAAGAATCAGCCAACCAATGAATCGTTTAGATTGCTGGAGCAGTTTAATAAGTAACTGGGAAGCAAGTCCAGCCCTGGGACCTTCTTCCCATGGCCACTGGAGATTTGTTGGTAACCACAGACTATAGCGAGATAGAAGAATCAAAAGGGATGCCTTTCTTAAGGAAACAGAAAAGTTAAGACAAGTATATAATTTTCAATTTATATAAGTTACAGCACATAAAGTCTTATTGAATTGTAAACTTCCTATAGCTAGAACAAAAGGAAGGGGAAGACAAGCTTGTATGAAATATGATTGATTATAATGAAAGAAATAGTTTCTATGACTATGATTGGTCCCTGAGAAATGTCCAGTCCAAGTCCCAAGTTCTTCAGTGCTCACAGCAAGTTTCCAGATGTCCCATTGTTCAGGCCCAGTCTGTTTATCGAGGACAATTCGAGAACAAGGGGAGGGGGCATTTCACTGTTAAGCCACCCAAGAAGTCCTTTGTAATGGTAATGTTCCATTGTAGTGTTAGTAACCTTCCATGTTACTTGAGTAGCCTATTCACACATAGTGTTGCTTATATCATCTGAGATAACCACATACCATGGGGTCCCCAACAACAATGGTGTAATTGGCCATAAACATTAATTTCCCTGATTTAACTTGACATGTATCTCAATAAATAGGAGTATATTTAAAGTCTTTATAAGTAAACCCCTTACATTCTAACTTTTGTCCTTTTCCTAGAGTTTTGGTAGTATTGACATGGTTTTCATAAAAGGACAGGGCAGTAATCAGTCCAAGAAATGTGTGGAAGTTCCTTTTTGGAGGCAGGACCAAAGCCCATGTTTGTCAACTAACATTAATACATAATTTTGTTGGGCCCATGCATAAAGGAAGGATTTCATAGCCTAGAGAAATATTAGTCTTCCTTCTTCCTCAGGATGAGAGGGCCCCTCCAAGCTCCAAAGAGGGAGCAAATGTGTTGAGTCATTAGTGGATATGATTGGTCCTATATCTGTCCATCTTACAACCTACAATAAAAGGGGGGGGGTGGTGTTAGGTATATTAGCCCAATATGTGTGATCAATCAAGTCAGCCTGAGCAGGGGAAGCAAAAGCAAGCAAAGCAAGCATAGAAACAAAAATATTTTCAGGATTCTGAGGCATTCCCTGTTGAGAAATCAGAATTTCAGCTTGATTAGTGAGGTTTTTTATCTGTCTCCCAAGAAGGGAGATCATAAGGTTCATAACGTCGAGTGTGGCGTTTTTTGAACATTTTTTTTTTTTTTTTTCCTTATTCTTTTTTTTTTTTTATTTCTTTTTTTATTCTTCCAATTTTATTTTATTTTTAAACTTTACATAATTGTATTAGTTTTGCCAAATATCAAAATGAATCCGCCACAGGTATACATGTGTTCCCCATCCCGAACCCTCCTCCCTCCTCCCTCCCCATACCATCCCTCTGGGCCGTCCCAGTGCACCAGCCCCAAGCATCCAGCATCATGCATCGAACCTGGACTGGCAACTCGTTTCCTACATGATATTTTACATGTTTCATTGCCATTCTCCCAAATCTTCCCACCGTCTCCCTCTCCCACAGAGTCCATAAGACTGTTCTATACATCAGTGTCTCTTTTGCTGTCTCGTACACCGGGTTATTGTTACCATCTTTCTAAGTTCCATATATGTGCGTTAGTATACTGTATTTATGTTTTTCCTTCTGGCTTACTTCACTCTGTATAATAGGCTCCAGTTTCATCCACCTCATTAGAACTGATTCAAATGTATTCTTTTTAATGGCTGAGTAATACTCCATTGTGTATATGTACCATAGCTTTCTTATCCATTCATCTGCTGACGGACATCTAGGTTGCTTCCATGTCTTGGCTATTATAAACAGTGCTGCGATGAACATTGGGGTACACGTGTCTCTTTCCCTTCTGGTTTCCTCAGTGTGTATGCCCAGCAGTGGGGTTGTTGGATCATAAGGCAGTTCTATTTCCAGTTTTTTAAGGAATCTCCACACTGTTCTCCATAGTGGCTGTACTAGTTTGCATTCCCACCAACAGTGTAAGAGGGTTCCCTTTTCTCCACACCCTCTCCAGCATTTATTATTTGTAGACTTTTGGATCGCAGCCATTCTGACTGGTGTGAAATGGTACCTCATAGTGGTTTTGATTTGCATTTCTCTGATAATGAGTGATGTTGAGCATCTTTTCATGTGTTTGTTAGCCATCTGTATGTCTTCTTTGGAGAAATGTCTATTTATTTCTTTGGCCCATTTTTTGATTGGGTCGTTTATTTTTCTGGAGTTGAGCTGTAGGAGTTGCTTGTATATTTTTGAGATTAGTTGTTTGTCGGTTGACATTTTTAAAGCCATCATGGCTTGTATTGAAATTTCTTCCTCTTGAGGTCTTTGTTGTTTCATCTCTAGTTTGAATGCTGGGGTTCAAACTAGATTTGAACCCTTAGGTCAAATCTTCCGAAGAGGAAGCCATGTGAGTTCGTTGGATCCATGTGGAGAAATACAAGCATACCCCTTTCCCTGTAAGATTAATTTCCTAGATTTCCATTGATTAGTTAAACCATCTTGATACCAAATGGGCAAAGGAAGGGAGGTGTCCTTCAATGTCTCAAAATGTTTTTCTGCTTTTGTCAAAATATCTCCTTGCAGTAAGTTTAAAAAATTTAAAACAAATAAAGCTATATTAACAATAGTTACAGGCTTAAAGAATATATTGCATTGGAATCTAGTAAAGTCTGCTCTGGATAAGGAAGATAAAAGTGTTCATGTGTATTTTCCCTTATTCAATTTTTTAATTTGTAGTTTCAGTATATGATATGTTTTTTAAATTATGTCTTGTGTTTGCGGATTATAAGGAATGTCTGTAATCTGCTTAATAGAGATGTTAATTATCTCTATTACAGAGATATTAAATATCTATCTGTTTAACAGAGAATATTTAGGTGACCTTGAGTTCGGTGGCCACTTTTTAGATACCATGTCAAAAACACAATCTGTAAAAGCAATAATTAATATCAGATTTCATTAAAAGTGATTATTTTGCTCTGTGTAAAATATTCTTCAGAGAATGGAAAAAAACAGACAAGGACTATATGTAAAGGACTTGCATATAAAATATACAAAGAACTCTTAAAAATTCAACAACAATAATAATTTCTAAAAGCTCTTAGTATATGAGCAAATTGTCCAAAAAGACCCCTCCACCTAGAAGACATAGAGATAAAAGATAAAAATATGAAAATATGTTCAATATCATATGTCATCAAGGAAATGCAAATTAAAACACCAATGAGAAATCACTATATACTGAATAGAATGGTTAAAATCTAAAACACTAACAACATCATATACTGGACAGAATTATGGGAACAACAGGAACTCTCATTCATTGCTGGTGGGAATGAAAAATCATACAGCCACTTTGGAAAATATTAATAGTTTGGCAGTTTCTTAACCTAAACATAGTCTTAACATAAAAATACAAAAATCATGCTACTAGATAATTTTCCCAAATGGTTTAATAACAGGTGCACTCAAAAACCTGCAACTACTGTTTATATCAGGTCTATTCATAATAACCAAGACATGGAGGCAACCAAGATGTTCTTCAGTGGGTAAATTGATAAACTGTGGTACATTTATACCACTCAATATGATTTTTTTTAATTTTTTAAATTTTATTTTTTAATTTATTTATTTTAATTGGAGGCTAATTACTTTACAATATTGTAGTGGTTTTTGCCATACATTGACATGAATCAGCCATGGGTGTACATGTTTTCCCCATCCTGAACCCCCCTCCCAATCCCATCCCTCTGGGTCATCCCAGTGCACCAGCCCTGAGCACCCTGTCTCATGCATTGAACCTGGACTGGTGATCTATTTCACATATGATAATATACATGTTTCAATGCTATTCTCTCAAATTATCCCACCCTTGCCTTCTCCCACAGAGTCCAAAAGACTGTTCTATACATCTGTGTCTTTTTTGCTGTTTCTAATGTAGGGTTATCATTACCATCTTTCTAAATTCCATATATATGTGTTAGTATACAGTATTGGTGTTTTTCTTTGTGACTTACTTCACTCTGTATAATAGGCTCCAGTTTCATCCATCTCATTAGAACTGACTCAAATGTATTCTTTTTAAAGGCTGAGTAATATTACATTGTATATATGTACCACAGCTTTCTTATCCATTCGTCTGCTAATGGACATCTAGGTTGCTTCCATGTCCTGGCTATTGTAAACAGTGCTGGGAAGAACATTGGGATACACATGTCTCTTTCAGTTCTGGTTTCCTCAGTGTGTATGCCCAGCAGTGGGATTGCTGGGTCATATGATAGTTATACTTCCAGTAGTTTAAGGAAACTCTACATTATTCTCCATAGTGGCTGTACTAGTTTGCATTCCCACCAACAGTGTAAGAGGGTTCCCTTTTCTCCACACCCTCTCCAGCATTTATTGCTTATAGACTTTTGGATAGCAGCCATTCTGACCGGTGTGAGATGGTACCTCATTGTGGTTTTGATTGGCATTTCTCTGATAATGAGTGATGTTGAACATCTTTTCATGTGTTTGTTAGCCATCTGTATGCCTTCTTTAGAGAAATGTCTGTTTAGTTCTTTGGCCCATTTTTTGATTGTGTTGTTTATTTTTCTGGAATTGAGCTGCAGAAGTTTCTTGTATATTTTTTAACATTAATTCTTTGTCAGTTGCTTCATTTGCTATTATTTTCTCCTATTCTAAAGGCTGTCTTTTCACCTTGCTTATAGTTTCCTTTGTTGTGCAGAAGCTTTTAGTTTTAATTAGGTCCCATTTGTTTATTTTTGCTTTTATTTCCATTACTCTGGGAAATGGGTCATAGAGGATCCTGCTGTGATTTATGTTGGAGAGTGTTCTCCCTATGTTTTCCTCTAGCAGTTTTATAGTTTCTGGTCTTATGTTTAGATCTTTAATCCATTTTGAATTTATTTTTTGTATGGTGTGATAAAGTGTTCTAGTTTCATTCTTTTACAAATGGTTGACCAGTTTTCCCAGCACCACTTGTTAAAGAGATTGTCTTTTCTCCATTGTATATTCTTGCCTCCTTTGTCAAAGATAAGGTGCCCATAGGTGCATGGATTTATCTCTAGGCTTTCTATTTTGTTCCATTGATCTATTTCTGTCTTTGTGCCAGTACCATACTGTCTTGATGACTGTAGCTTTCTAGTAGAGCCTGAAGTCAGGCAGACTGATTCCTCCAGTTCCATTCTTCTTTCTCAAGATAGCTTTGCCTATATGAAGTCTTTTGTAGTTTCATACAAATTGTGAAATTATTTGTTCTATGAAAAATACCATTGGTAGCTTGATAGGGATTGCATTGAATCTATAGATTGCTTTGGGTAGTATACTCATTTTCACTATACTGATTCTTCCGATCCATGAACATGGTATATTTCTCCATCTATTTGTGTCCTCTTTGATGTCTTTCATCAGTGTTTTATAGTTTTCTATATATAGGTCTTTTGTTTCTTTAAGTAGATTTATTCCTAAGTATTTTATTCTTTTGGTTGCAAAATGAATGGGATTGTTTCCTTAATTTCTTTTTCTGTTTTCTCATTGTTATTGTATATGAATGCAAGGGCTTTCTGTGTGTTAATTTTATATCCTGCAACTTTACTATATTCATTGATTAGATCTAGGAATTTTCTGGTGGAGTCTTTAGGGTTTTCTATGTAGAGGATCATGTCATCTGCAAACACTGAGAGTTTTACTTCTTCTTTTCCAATCAGGATTCCTTTTATTTCTTTTTCTGCTCTGATTGCTGTGGATAAAGCTTCCAAAACTATGTTGAATAGTAGTGGTGAGAGTGGGCACCCTTGTCTTAACTCTAACATTAGGGGAAATGATTTCAGGTTTTTACCACTGAGGATAATGTTTGCTGTGGGTTTGTTATATATGGCTTTTATTATGTTGAAGTATATTCCTTTATTCCTGTTTTATGGAGGATTTTTATCATAAATGGATGTTGAATTTTGTCAAAGGCTTTCTCTGCATCTATTGAGATAATCATATGGCTTTTATTTTTCTATTTGTTAATGTGGTGTATTACATTGATTGATTTGCAAATATTGAAGAATCCTTGCATCCCTGGGATAAAGCCCACTTGGTCATGGTGTATGATCTTTTTAATGTATTGTTGGATTCTGATTGCTAGAATTTTGGTAAGGCTTTTTGGATCTATATTCATCAGTGATATTGGCCTGTAGTTTTCTTTTTTTGTGGCATCTTTGTCAGGTTTTGGTATTAGGGTGATGGTGGCCTCATAGAATGAGTTTGGAAGTTTACCTTCCTCTGCAATTTTCTGAAAGAGTTTCAGTAGGATAGGTGTTGGCATTTCTCTAAATTTTTGATAGAATTCAGCTGTGAAGCTATCTGGACCTGGGCTTTTGTCTGCTGGAAGATTTCTGATTACAGTTTCAATTTCTGTGCTTGTGATGGGTCTTTTAAGATTTTCTATTTCTTCCTGGTTCAGTTTGGATAGTTGTACTTTTCTAAGAATTTGTCCATTTCTTCCAAGTTGTCCATTTTATTGGCATATAGTTGCTGATAGTAGTCTCTTATGATACTTTGTATTTCTGTGTTCTCTGTTGTGATGTCTCCATTTTCATTTCTAATTTTGTTGATTTGATTCTTCTCCCTTTATTCCTTCATGATTCTGGCTAATGGTTTGCTATTTTATTTATCTTCTCAAAGAACCAGTTTTTAGCTTTGTTGATTTTTGCTATGGTTTCTTTTGTTTCTTTTGAATTTATTTCTGCCCTAATTTTTATGATTTCTTTCCTTCTACTAATCCTGGGGTTCTTCGTTTTTCCTTTTCTAGTTCCTTTAGATGTAGTGTTAGGTTATTTGACTTTTCTCTTGTTTCTTGAGGTAAGCTTCTTTTGCTATGAACCTTCCCCTTAGCACTGCTTTTACTGAGTCCCATACATTTTGGGTTGTTGCGTTTTAATTTTCATTTGTTTCTATGCATATTTTGATTTCTTTTTTGATTGCTTCTGTGATTTGTTGGTTATTCAAAATCGTGTTGTTCAGCCTCCATATATTGGCATTTTTAATATTTTTTTTCCCTTTAGTTGGCATCCAATATTGCTGCATTGTTATCAGAGAAGATGCTTGGAATGATTTCAAGTTTTTTGAATTTACCAAGGTTAGATTTATGGCCCAGGATGTGATCTATCCTGGAGAAGCTTCTGTATGCACTTAAGAAAAAGTTGAAATTCATTGTTTTGGAGTGAAATGTCCTATAGGTATCAATTAGGTCTAACTAGTCCATTGTATCATTTAAAGTTTGTGTTTCCTTGCTAATTTTCTGTTTCGTTTATCTATCCATAGGTTTGAGTGGGGGTATTAAAGTCTCCTACTATTATTGTGTTACTGTTAATTTCCCCTTTCATACTTGTTAGCATTTCCCTTACATATTGAGGTGCTCCTATGTTGGGTGCATATATATTTATAATTGTTATATCTTCTTCTTGGATTTGACCCTTTGATCATTATGTTGTGTCCTTCTTTGTCTCTTTTCCTGACATTTATTTCAAAGTCTGTTTTATCTGATATGAGTATTGATACTCCTCCTTTCTTTTGGTCTCCATTTGGGTGAAATATCTTTTTCCAGCCGTTCACTTTCAGGTTGTATGTGTCCCTTGTTTTGAGGTAGGTCTCTTGTAGACAGCGTATATAGGGGTCTTGTTTTCATATCCATTCAGTCAGTCTTTGTCTTTTGATTGGGGCATTCAACCCATTTACATTTAAGGTAATTATTGATAGGTATGATCCCATTGCCATTTACTTTGTTGTTTTGGGTTCATGTTTATACACATTTTCTGTGTTTCCTGTCTAGAGAAAATCCTTTAGCATTTGTTGAAGAGCTGGTTTGGTGGTGCTGAATTCTCTCAGTTTTTGCTTGTCTGTAAAGCTTTTGATTTCTCCTTCATATTTTAATGAGATCCTTGCTGGGTGCAGTAATCTGGGTTGTAAGTTTTTCGCTTTCATCACTTTAAGTATATCCTGACATTCCCTTCAGGCCTGAAGAGTTTCCATTGAAAGATCAGCTGTTATCCTTATGGGGATCCCCTTGTGTGTTATTTGTTGTTTTTTTCCCTTGCTTCTTTTAATATTTGCACTTTGTATTTTATCTTCATTAGTTTGAATAATATGTGTCTTGGGGTGTTTCACCTTGGGTTTATCCAGTTTGGGCCTCTCTGGGTTTCTTGGACTTGGGTGGCTATTTTCTTCCCCATTTTAGGGAAGTTTTCAACTATTATCTCCTCAAGTATTTTCTCACGTCCTTTCTTTTTGTCTTCTTCTTCTGGAATTCCTATGATTTGAATGTTGAGGCATTTGACATTGTCCCAGAGGTCTCTGAGGTTGTCCTCTTTTCTTTTAATTCTTTTTTCCTCTCTGCTTCATTTACTTCCACCATCCTATCTTCCACCTCACTTATCCTATCTTCTGCCACAGTTATTCTACTGTTGTTTCCCTCCAGAGTGTTTTTGATCTCAGTTATTGCATTATTCATTATTGATTGACTTTTTTATTTCTTTTAGGTTCTTGTTAAACATTTCTTGCATCTTCTCAATCCTTGTCTATAGTCTCTTTATCTGTAACTACATTTTGTTTTCAAGATTTTGGATCATCTTTACTATCATTATTTGAATTCCTTTTCAGGTATACTCCCTATCTCCTCCTCTTTTGTTTGGTTTGGTGAGCATTTATCATGTTCCTTTACCTGTTGAGTATTTCTCTGCCTTTTCATCTTGTATAGATTGTTGTGTCTGTGGTGGCCTTTCTGTATTCTGGAAGTCTGTGGTTTCTCTTTATTGTGGAGGTTCCTCCCTGTAGGTGGGGTTGGACAAGTGGCTTGTCAAGGTTTCCTAGTTAGGCAAGCTTGCGTCAGTGTTCTGTTGGGTGGACCTGGATTTCTTCTCTCTGGAGTGCAATGAACTGTCCATTAGTGAATTTTGAGGTGTCTATGGATTTGGTGTGACTTTGGGCAGCCTGTTTATTAAAGCTCAGGGCTATGTTCCTGCATTGCTGGAGATTTCCTGTGGTATGTCATGCTCTGGAACTTGTTGACTCTTGGGTGGAGCTTGGTTTCAGTATAGGTATGGAGGCTTTTGGATGAGCTCTTATCAATTAATGTTCCTTGTAGTCAGGAGTTTTCTGGTGTTCTCAGGTTTTGGATTTAAGCCTCCTGCCTCGTGTTTTCAGTCTTATTCTTACAGTTGCCTCAAGACTTCTCCATCCATACAACACTGATGATAAAACATCTAAGTTAATGGAGAAATTATTCTACATAGTGAGGGACACCCAGAAAGGTTCGCCGAGTTACATGGAGAAGAGAAGAAGGAGGAGGGAAATAGAGGTGACCAGGAGGAGAAGAGGGGGTATCAAAAGGGGAGAGAGCAATCTTCCAGTAATCAAATACCTATGTGTTCTCCACAGCCTGGAACACCCAGAGAGGTTCATGAAGTTACATAGAGAACAGAGGGAGGAAGGAGACAGAGGTGACCAGGAAGAGAAGAGGGGGAGTCACAAGGAGAGAGACAGATCTAGCCAGTAATCGGTTCCCTAAGTGTCTCCACAGCCTGGAATACACAAAGAGATGTACAGAGTTGAGTAGAGAAGGGGAAGGGAAGAGATAGAGGTGACCTAGGGGAGAAAAAGGAGAGTCAAAAGGGGGAGAGGGCAGTCAAGCCAGTAATCACTCCGAAGTAAAAATGAGTACTGAAGATTGGGTTCTTAAAGGTACAAAATTGATAACAAATACCAAAAAGCAAAGATTAAAAATATAGAATAGAGGTTCAACTCTCAAAAATACAATATTAAAAAAAAAAACACACAAAATCACAACAATTATAAAAAATATATATGATATTTGCTTTAAAAATAGGGTCTTTTTTCCCCAAGGTATTAGATGGTTATAAAAATGAAAATTAAAGGAATAATAAAGGACTTAAAAATTTTAAAAAATAATGATAATAGTAAAAATATTGGAGAAAGCGATGGCACTCCACTCCAGTACTCTTGGAAAATCCCACGGATGGAGGAGCCTGGTGGGCTGTAGCCCATGGAGTCGCCAAGAGTCAGACAAGACTAAATGACTTCACTTTCACTTTTCAGTTTCATGCATTGGAGAAGGCAATGGCAACCCATTCCAGTGTTCTTGCCTGGAGAATCCTAGGGACGGGGAGCCTGGTGGGCTGCCGTCTATGGGGTTGCCCAGAGTCGGACACGACTGAAGCGACTCAGCAGGAGCAGTAAAAATATATCTAGGAATTTCTCTGGAGCTGTTGTGGGCAGTGTGGGGTCAGTTCAGTTTCAGATAGTTCCTTGTTCCAACTTATACTTCTCAAGGTGTACAGGCCCCTTCCAATGTAGTTGGTGCTAACTACAGGGTTTTAATCTGTTGCACCTGTCACTTCCAAAGCAGGTCCCTCTGTTTATTTTGGCTTCTTCTGTTTGCAAGTATCTTCAGTGTCTAATTTCTGCCTGACACAAGGAGACAAAAGTGGTCACTTATTTAGGCTCACTTGTTCAGTTTTGCTGTGGGGAGGGAGGGCCACTACAAACAAATATCACTGGTGTGTTGGGGGAGTTCTCACAATTGCTGGGTCACACTGGGTTTGCCCCTGCTCATGGTGTGTGTGCTTTCCTGGTCTACACTGCTCAGGGTCCAGGTTACTTTACAGGGGAACTGTCTAAAGAGGCCCTGGGTTGCGTGCACTTCCCAGGTCTAAGCCGCTCAGGTTCAGGTTCTTGGGTACTCCACAAAGGTACAGACTTGGTAGGGCCTACATTTTGTCCCCTTCCCAGGTCTGAGCAGCTCAGGTGACCCAATGCTTGACTAGCGCACTCTCCCCAGGTTGGGTGGTGTGTCTTATCACCTTGCCGGTCCCAGCCACTCGGTTTCCTGGGTGCTCAGTGGAAGCGCCATCTCAA
Organism: Bos javanicus; assembly: GCF_032452875.1. Lineage (NCBI taxonomy): Eukaryota > Metazoa > Chordata > Mammalia > Artiodactyla > Bovidae > Bos > Bos javanicus. The sequence goes on from NC_083883.1 coordinate 17,845,208, forward strand.
GTGGGCCATGTGTCTCTCCTGGGGAACTGATCTCTGACTGCAACCCCTCCCCAGAATATGTCAACCATCCAGGATCCCAGGAAGACTTAGTTAACAACTGGGAGCTTGCTAACAGTTTGGTAGGGGATGCTGTCTCTGGGGCTGAGATTACCACTTTCCAGCTCTGGCTGTTGCCCACCTGCCTCTCTGCCTCTGGCAGGTGATAGGCCAGTCCACAGCTGGCTAGCTCTCATCTGGTATTTGATCAGTCCTTTGTTCTGTGAGCAGCCAGCAGTGCCTTAGGTCAGAGCTTTTCATGGGAAAGTTCCTTCTCTCTCTCTCTCTTTTTTCTCTCTCTCTGTCTATCCCACAGTTTTGGTTGCTATCTCACGTTAGCTCCCTCAGATTGTCCTCAGGGCATTCAGGCCTGGTCCTTACCCTAAGCAATGCAGCCCATGCCTCCCTGTTCAGCCCCTGCTTGCTGCTGGTGGAAGCAAGCATCTGGGCTACTTCTCCACTGGAATTTGCAGTTAGGCATGTAATCTTTGGGTTTTATTTATTTATTTTTCCTCCTGGTTATGTTGCCGTCTGAGATTCCAAAACTCCCCACAGACCCGCCAGTGAGAGGATTTCGTGGTGTTTGGAAACTTCTCCTCTTTCAGGACTCCCTCCCTGGGATGGGTCTACATCCCTATCTCTTTTGTCTCTCTTTTTATCTTTTATATTTTGCCTACCTCCTTTCAAAGACAATGGGCTGCCTTTCTGGGTGCCTGGTGTCCTCTGCCAGCATTCAGAAGTTGTTTTGCGGAATTTGCTCAGCATTCAAATGATCTTTCAGTGAATTTGAGGGGGAGAAAATGGTCTCCCCATCATATTCCTCCACCATGTTAGGACCACCCCCTTCACAATTCAATATGATTAAAAGAAATAAAAAGGTGTACTATCAAGCCATGAAAATACATAAAGAATCTTAAATGCATAGAAATGCTAAGAAAAAGGAGCCAGTGTGAAAACCTACATGTTGTATGATTCCACTTTATGCCATTCTTTACAGGGAAAAGCCATAGCAATGTAGAAGATCGGGATCTTCCAGGAGTTCAAGAGGAGGTAGGTAGGGATAAGTACATGGAGCATGGGGAGTTTTAGGGCACTGAATCTCTTCTGTGTAACACTGTGATGGTGGATACATGACATCATGTGTCTGGCACAACCATAGAATGTATAACACAAAGAGTGAACAGTTACATAAATGATAGATTTTAACTAATAATGATGGATGAGTATTGGTACATCACTTGTACTAAATTCCCCACAATTATGTAATATTTTAATGATAGAAGCAACTGTGTGTGAGGAAGGTGGATATATATGGAAACATTCTGTGCAGCTTTTCTGTAAACTTCAGTTCAGTCATTCAGTCGTGTCTGACTCTTTGCGACCCCATGGACTACAGCATGTCAGGCCTCCCTGTTCATCGCCAAATCCTGAAGCTTACTCAAACTCATTTCCATTGAGTCTGTAATGCCAACCAACCACCGAATCCTCTGTCATCTCCTTCTCCTCCTGCCTTCAATCTTTCGCAGCATCAGGGTCTTTTCTAATGAGTCAGATCTTTGCATCAGGTGGCCAAAGTATTGGAGTTTCAGCTTCAGCATCATTCCTTCCAATGAATATTCAGGACTGTTTCCTTTAGGATAGACTGGTTGGATTTCCTTGCAGTCCAAGGGACTCTCAAGAGTCTTCTCTGACACCACAGTTCAAAAGCATCAATTCCTCAGTACACAGCTTTCTTTATAGCCCAACTCTCACATTCATACATGACTACTGGAAAAACCATAGCTTTGACTAGACGGACCTTTGTTGACAAAGCAATGTCTCTGCTTTTTAATATGCTGTCTAGATCGGTTGTAACCTTTCTTCCAAGGAGCAAGTGTCTTTTAATTTTATGGCTGCAGTCACTATCTGCAGTGATTTTGGAGCCCCCAAAATAAAGTTTGTCTCTATTTCCACTGTTTCTCCATCTATTTGCCATGAATCCTAAGCTTCTCTAAAGCTAAACTCTATCAAAATGTATTGTTTAATCTTAACATCTGGGGGTCTTTTCCTGTTATAAAGTGTTATATCTACATGAAAATATATAGTAAATTGCTTTCTGAAAATAAGTTATTTTAAAAATAATTTTAAAGAAGTTATTTAAATAAATAAATAAGTTAATTTAAAAGATTGGAAATGTGTTACTTTGCAACTGTTTTGTTTTTGTATGTTCTTATAAATATTTTAAAATATTTTTCTTCCTGTATTTCTGCCATTCAGGCTCTACCAACAGTAAGAAATATATTGTAAAGCCTTGAAACTTTCTTCATTTGTGCATTTGTAGTGTGCAAGTACCCTTCTCATTAACCTGACACCTATTAAACAGTGCTTATTTCAAGCAGAATTTAATGCTTTACTTCCAAAGTGGTTGAATTAATCTTTCATTTAACAAAAGTTGGAATAAAATACTATGGGCTAATATTAATTATGGCAATCACTCACAAACATTTTGGTTTTAAATATATGTAGTGTTAATTGTATAAGAGAAACCATAGTTGATCAAAGGAAGTTCACATTTAAAAACAAAATACGGTGTTACCAGCATTAACCAAACCAGAATTTGACTTGTAGACTCTGTATCTAGTCTTCCAGCATAGAAATAACAAGTATTCACTAATCTTCAAGTAAGCTTTGCTATAGAACAACTATGGTGGTAAAAACCTATTATTGCCCAAAATTATAACCCATTCAAAGAGCAGTCCATTATTGTTTCCTTAACGTGAATTTAATGATGTTAGAAATAAATAACAATTTATCTACATTCTTCCTTCTTGTTTATAATATTATTGTACATGATATCATATTTCCTAGATTTTCTCTTTTCTTAAAGACATGGACAAAGTTAGGAAAAATAAAAAGTTCCCCTACAATAAGTATAAATACTGGGTAGAATGCCAAGCTTCCATTTAACTCATATTTAAGTTGTATACTTGGAAACAACAAGGAATTGTAAACCATCTGCATTTTAATTTCATTTTTAAGGCAGCTTTCTTTGGGATAACTAAACTCCAGAGAGAACTTTGTATGAATTCCTTTAGTGGCTCTGACCTGTACGATATCCTCTTTATGATCCTTCAGGTATGCTCAAGAAATTGATTGAGTTCCACAGAAAGAGACAGTTTTACAGATTATTCATAAAAGTGCTAAGTTTGCTTTGTATTATTCTGGTTGGAGAATTGTGAGACAAAGCAAATAAAGTATCTGCATTGATTTCTGAAATATGTGATCTTAGGTGAGGTTTAACTCAATTTCAGTCCTCTTTTTCTTATCTCAAGTATACCTTAAATCAGGTATTGGCATCACTGACAGAAGTAACAATATTTTCCTGCTAAATTCATTGTCTGGAAGGGCTCAGATTCCTTGGAGCAAAACTAAACTCAGTGGCGATGTTCTTGATAATATTTTATAACTTTTGCTTTGTGATTCATTAATTAAACATTTGAAACCAGCTGTTTAGGAAAAAAACTTCATTTTCATCAAAGATTGCAGGGCTCACATTTTTTTTTGGTGTTGTTGAACAAGTTGACAGTTTTGAGACTGCTTATGAGATGAGTCAGCAAATCAGGGAATTAGGCATCTGGAGCCAAAGAGTAGAAAGTTCCTACCTGATATCTCTTAAAATAGTCATTTTAAAGCTGAATTTGAAAAAACAGTCTATCCTGGACAAAATTCAAGATGAGAGGATATGTTACAATGCATTTAATTTATAACGAATGGTTGTTAAACAGTGTGTTCTTCAAACTTTATAGACTGTCTCCTGGATGTTTTGGCAATATAAGTCTTTAACGTGTGAGGTTATGGTTCATATGAAATGGAATGTATCTTTTCCTCCCTTTCACTTCTAGCATAACTGTGGTGAAGTTAATATTTATTATTAGATATGAACACTTTGTTGCACCTGTAGGGTTGTCACTAATACTTCTCATAAATAAACTTTGAACTCTCAGAAATGAATAAAAAGTACATTCTAAAGAGATAATTTCACAATTTGTATGGAAATACAAAAAACCTCGAATAGCCAAAGCGATCTTGAGAAAGAAAAATGGAACTGGAGGAATCAACCTGCCTGACTTCAGGCTCTACTACAAAGCCACAGTTATCAAGACAGTATGGTACTGGCACAAAGACAGAAATATAGATCAATGGAACAAAATAGAAAGCCCAGAGATAAATCTACGCACATATGGACACCTTATCTTTGACAAAGGAGGCAAGAATATACAGTGGATTAAAGACAATCTCTTTAACAAGTGGTGCTGGGAAATCTGGTCAACCACTTGTAAAAGAATGAAACCAGAACACTTTCTAACACCATATACAAAAATAAACTCAAAATGGATTAAAGATCTCAACGTAAGACCAGAAACTATAAAACTCCTAGAGGAGAACATAGGCAAAACACTCTCTGACATACATCACAGCAGGATCCTCTATGACCCACCTCCCAGAATATTGGAAATAAAAGCAAAAATAAACAAATGGGACCTAATTAAACTTAAAAGCTTCTGCACATCAAAGGAAACTATTAGCAAGGTGAAAAGACAGCCTTCAGAATGGGAGAAAATAATGGCAAATGAAGCAACCGACAAACAACTAATCTCAAAAATATACAAGCAACTCCTACAGCTCAACTCCAGAAAAATAAATGACCCAATCAAAAAATGGGCCAAAGATCTAAATAGACATTTCTCCAAAGAAGACATACAGATGGCTAACAAACACATGAAAAGATGCTCAACATCACTCATTATCAGAGAAATGCAAATCAAAACCACTATGAGGTACCATTTCACACCAGTCAGAATGGCTGTGATCCAAAAGTCTACAAATAATAAATGCTGGAGAGGGTGTGGAGAAAAGGGAACCCTCTTACACTGTTGGTGGGAATGCAAACTAGTACAGCCACTATGGAGAACAGTGTGGAGATTCCTTAAAAAACTGGAAATAGAACTGCCTTATGATCCAGCAATCCCACTGCTGGGCATACACACTGAGGAAACCAGAAGGGAAAGAGACACGTGTACCCCAATGTTCATCGCAACACTGTTTATAATAGCCAGGACATGGAAGCAACCTAGATGTCCATCAGCAGATGAATGGATAAGAAAGCTATGGTACATATACACAATGGAGTATTACTCAGCCATTAAAAAGAATACATTTGAATCAGTTCTAATGAGGTGGATGAAACTGGAGCCTATTATACAGAGTGAAGTAAGCCAGAAGGAAAAACATAAATACAGTATACTAACGCATATATATGGAATTTAGAAAGATGGTAACGATAACCCTGTATAAGAGACAGCAAAAGAGACACTGATGTATAGAACAGTCTTATGGACTCTGTGGGAGAGGGAGAGGGTGGGAAGATTTGGGAGAATGGCATTGAAACATGTGAAATGTCATGTATGAAACAAGATGCCAGTCCAGGTTCAGTGCACGATGCTGGATGCTTGGGGCTGGTGCGCTGGGATGGCCCAGGGGGATGGTATGGGGAGGGGGAGGGAGGAGGGTTCAGGATGGGGAGCACGTGTATACCTGAAATTTTTTTAATAAAAAAAATAAAATAAAATAAAAAATAAAGAGACCAATTCTTGTTGTATAGAAAACATATTGAAAAACATAATTAAGGAGACTGACAGGTAAAACAGCAAGTAGCCAGTAAAGTTCAAGTAATATAACATCTACCATAATCAATACTGGAGAAGGCAATGGCACCCCACTCCAGTACTCTTGCCTGGAAAATCCCATGGACAGAGGATCCTGGTAGGCTGCAGTCCATGGGGTCGCTAGGAGTTGGACACGACTGAGCGACTTCACTTTCACTTTTCACTTTCATGCATTGGAGACGGAAATGGTAACCCACTCCAGTGTTCTTGCCAGGAGAATCCCAGGAACGGGGAAGCCTAGTGGACTGCCATCTATGGGGTCGCACAGAGTCGGACAAGACCGAAGCAACTTAGCAGCAGCAGCAGCAGCATAATCAATACTCTTCAAGATGGAACCATGTATTTTGATGTTAATTCTAGTTAAGATTTTAGGATAAATTTCTCTATTGTTTAATCAAGAGGAAAAATGAATTAAGCAGCTATGTTACTCATTTGGACAGGTCATAAGTTTAATCTACTGTATTTAAAAAATAAATAAACCTATTTTCTCTTGACTCATACTATCATTTGATTACAGCAATATTGAAAATATATTTTTTTCTCATAAAAACATAAATAAAGATATAGGAAATAAAATTATTTTATTAAATTATCTTAAACTGTCATTCCATTCTTTTATTTTCTCCCCAATGTTATAACAGCTGTAGTTATTGTTAATATATTAATCATGGATAGTTCATGAGAATTTGTCATGGAATTTCATGGGGCTATAACTCTCAATATTTACATAAAATTCTTATATCCAGGAAAACGGACCTTATGTTAAAAATAAAAGCATAAAGATTAATGCTATTTTACTGAAAACTAACTTGCACTGAATACATTATATATGCATACTGTTTATTTCTTAAAATTCCATGAGATATTTCCCTCATGTTACAGATAAGAAAGCTATTTAAAGAGTTTAGGTAATTAGTTTAAAAATTTGCAAAACCAGGATTCACGTCTGCTCTGCCTCACCCAAGGGTGTGCTTGTAACTATTTTGTGACACTGCCTTCTAGAAAGCCCATTTACACAAAAATAATAAAATCAAAGGATTTAGTGATATCATTACAAAGTGTTCTCAATGACCATTAGATATTTGCAACTTGAGTTTTTTGTCATTATTAAAACAACATTCATTTACAAGGAAGTAACTCCCTCTCATTTAGTAATTCGATACCTGTAGTAATAAGTTTCAGATACTATTTAAAGAAAACAAAAATGTCCCCCCGAGTAAAACAAACCTCAGTATCAGTGGCGCTCCAGCTGTTCAGTGTTCTCTTCCCTGCCCCATGAGTGTGCCCAGCTTTTGCAGCTGTGGAGTTGAAATATGAGTTGGCATCTAACCATGCCCAATACAGACTGCTGCGTTAATAGGAATTATATTGCTTTCAGAACCTTCTCTATTGGTAATTTAGGAGAGTTGCTTTTACACAAGACATATGGTTAGCTTATAATTTTTCCTATTGTGTATAAGCTCAAACTACCGCACAATTGCACTCATCTCACACGCCAGTAAAGTAATACTCAAAATTCTCCAAGCCAGGCTTCAGCAATATGTGAACCGTGAACTTCCTGATGTTCAAGCTGGTTTTAGAAAAGGCAGAGGAACCAGAGATCAAATAAATTTCCAACATCCACTGGATCATGGAAAAAGCAAGAGAATTCCAGAAAAACATTTCTGCTTTATTGACTATGCCAAAGTCTTTGACTGTGTGGATTACAATAAACTGTGGAAAATTCTGAAAGAGATGGGAATACCAGACCACCTGACCTGCCTCTTGAGAAATTTGTATGCAGGTCAGGAAGCAACAGTTGGAACTGGACATGGAACAACAGACTGGTTCTAAATAGGAAAAGGAGTACGTCAGGCTGTATATTGTCACCCTGTTTATTTAACTTATATGCAGAGTACATCATGAGAAATGCTGGACTGGAAGAAACACAAGCTGGAATCAAGATTGCCAGGAGAAATCTCAATAATCTCAGATATGCAGACGACACCACCCTTATGGCAGAAAGTGAAGAGGAACTAAAAAGCCTCTTGATGAAAGTGAAAGTGGAGAGTGAAAAAGTTGGCTTAAGCTCAACATTCAGAAAATGAAGATCATGGCATCTGGTCCCATCACTTCATGGGAAATAGATGGGGAAACAGGGGAAACAGTGTCAGACTTTATTTTGAGGGGCTCCAGAATCACTGCAGATGGTGACTGCAGCCATGAAATTAAAAGACATTTACTCCTTGGAAGGAAAGTTATGACCAACCTAGATAGCTTATTGAAAAGCAGAGACATTACTTTGCCAACAAAGGTCCGTCTAGTCAAGGCTATGGTTTTTCCTGTGGTCATGTATGGATGTGAGAGTTGGACTGTGAAGAAGGCTGAGTGCTGAAGAATTGATGCTTTTGAACTGTGGTTTTGGAGAAGACTCTTGAGAGTCCGTTGGACTGCAAGGAGATCCAACCAGTCTATTCTGAAGGAGATCAGCCCTGGGATTTCTTTGGAAGGAATGATGCTAAAGCTGAAACTCCAGTACTTTGGCCACTTCATGCAAAGAGTTGACTCATTGGAAAAGACTCTGATGCTGGGAGAGATTGGGGGCAAGAGGATAAGGGGACGACAGAGGATGAGATGGCTGGATGGCATCACTGACTCGATGGACGTGAGTCCGAGTGAACTCCGGGAGCTGGTAATGGACATGGAGGCCTTGCGTGCTGCGATTCATGGGGTTGCAAAGAGTCAGACACGACTGAGCGACTGATCTGATCTGATAGGATGAAGTAAGTTACTTCTCTTAACTTTTGTAACAGTACAGCAATTAGGCACACTCGACTTACATGAAAAGTCTAAAAAGACTTTCAACCCATTCCCTCCTCCATGGCTTAAGAAAATCTACTTTTCTCTTCTTGGGATACAGTCAGAGTAGATCAGAGAGGCTGTGCATAAAGAAAATAAATCTTGGTTCCCTAAAGGAAATATCACTATATGGGATGATATTGCCTGAATTAGTAGTTCAGGCTCAAGGCAAGAGCCTAGGCATTCATTGGGTTGCCTGTTACCAGCACAGAGTTCAATTCAAAGTCTTTCTGCTGAATCCAGCAGGCTCTATGATCTTAAGAAGTACAGAGCATGTTCTTGTGAAGTAATGAGTATAAACATGCGGGCTTGGTTGGACATGATCAGTAAGAGTGTTGCTACATCTGTGCATAAGTATTCATTGTTGTATGTAGTTTTGTCTTTAATACAAATGTGTTGTGGCAGCAACACATGTAAAACTGTCCAGATTTCTGAATTTGGAACAATTTGATGTAACAAAATGAAGTAAGGTCCAGATAATTTCAAGAAAAAAAAATTAGATTGCCTATTCTTGAGGCAGTTGGAAACCTGGAAATTAGAGAGATTTGTATTGATTTATATTTTGCAATTAAATAAATAAAGATGTCAAGCATTTTTTTAAAAGCTGAAACCAGTATCTAATTTCCTATTGTTAAATTAGCCGTGTTTGCTGTATTTCCAGATAGAATCAATGGGGTTTTATGTTAATATTTCATATAACTAAAAATAAGAATTATCCACCTTATATATATCTTTTGTTGATTCTGAATAAAGCTATAAGGTAATCACAGAACTGACCATTTCCATCATAGTAAAACAAGGTAGAGGAATGCTAATTAGAATAATGTCCTTTTATGACCAAACATTATATGATTATATGTCCTTTAATTCGCTTTAACAGTTTTTGCAGTAAGATTTCCATATTAAGGAATTCTAATAGTACTTCTTACCAAAATGCCATATTTACTCCTCAAGAGATAAAAGTTCTGCTTCCCACTATTTATAATTTGATCAAGGAAGCAAGTGGTCAATAGAAGCATTGTCAAATTTTAAGCCATTAATAATACTGGTATTTCACAAATACCAGGAATTTATACTACACCCTAACAGTGCATATGTAAGTTTAATAGAACTCTTTGGTGAGTCTTCTGGTCTCAGGAGGATATAGATAGATAATATTTGGTGCTAAGTTCTGAGCTCTGCACTTACAAGATATTTTCTACATCTTTCTTACACTTTCTATTGAGTCCATTGTCAAAAGAAATCTGTCCTTAGAGTAATTGAAAACTGCTCCATATTGTCGATGGAAGATATACAGGAATACACTTTGATTACAGTAACAGACATTTTTATCTTTTACCATCATATTGAACTGTCAGACATTTTTCTCTTTTACCATCACATTGAACTTTGTCAACTGTTGACAAGCAGATAATTGGTGTAGTTTGTTCAACTGAAATCATGTCTATTTTTTAGATCTTTTGCATGGTCAAAGATACCAATACCATAAGTCACATTTCAATGGAAATTTGATAGCCTTACAAGGTCTTCTGAATTCTAATCAGAATTTGTTTTCCTTCATTGCTATGTATTGTTTACTAAAAGCAAAAATCACACATCTAGCAGAATTGCCAGGATAACAATTTATTCGATCAATGGTTTAGGAATCATTTGATAAGTACACTGTGCATTTAATTATTTTGACTTCACTTAGATAATAGTCTTAAAGAATAATTTAAATACAACAGACTGCATTACCTAAATTTTCATGTGTTGGAAAGCTTTCAGTGTTTCAAGTGAACGCATGTTTGGGTTGTTCAAGACATCAGTACAAAGGATCCTAGTGAAACCAGGCTCCAAAGATACTATAAAGTTGCTAATATAATACAAATGTAGTAATAATAAACTCATTTTTAAATCCTACAAACAATTATGAATTTCTGTTAGTCCAAAAGAATGACAATCCTAGTTTTCAGGAGAAATATGAACACCAGACAGGGGATTCCCTGGTAGCTCAGATGGTAAAGAATCTGCCTACAATACTGGGGACCCAGGTTCAGTCCCTGGATTGGGAAAATCCCCTGGAGAAGGAAATACCGAATCCAGTATTCTAGCCTGGAGAATTCCATACAGAGAGGAGCCTGGCGGGCTACAGTAGTCTATAGGGTCACAAGAGTCAGACACAACTTAGCAATTAATAATTTGAATGCATTTAGGAATTCCTATTTGGTAAAGTTGGTGAAAATCAGCATAGAGAATTTAAGTTTGGTTTGTTAAAAATAAGATTCTTATTTTAATAGATTCTATAACAGACTATTGAATTGAAACAAATAACTTGATTAAAAAGTTTAGTTTAATTATCCTTTAATTGGTTGCAAAATTTTATTAAACCCAAGCTATTATTGTTGTTTGCAAGCAGTGCCCCAAATCTGTGTTGGCTGCTGTATACCCTGTATTTTTTTAAACAAAGTTAGTTCTATTCTTTGTATTCTGCTTATATAAAGAAAATTTTTATTTAGAGTTTCCTTTTGTCTAATTACATATTTTTGAGGCATATTACATAAAATATTATTGTTAGGGCCAAGAAAGTCTTAGTTTTTTTACAGGCATTTTATTTTCAAAATTCCAAGTTTTCATAAGAAAATTATCAGCATATTGCAAGAGCATTAATTAAGCTATCAGGATTTATCTGACTGAGATTTTAAAAGATGTTGTTCTAAATGTTGGTGTGGACTCATTGTTTATAAGCTGTTATTATTTTATAAAATATAACATTCCCTTATTCAAAATTATAGATTTTTTCATGTCTCTGTAATCTGCTTTTATTTTTTCTCTTTAAATTACAGTATCTAAAACTATGTTGAGACTGTTAATCATATGTCAGGAAAAAAAAATGAACATTAAACAAAAACTGAACTTATATATGAATATGTATGAATAGAATGGCAATACGTAGACTCTAAAAATGTCAATGCAAGTAATCTTAAAAATCAATGGGAAAATGATAATTGCTCTGTGACCCTTTTGTTTGTTTTAGTTGTTAAAACACTAAAAACTCTCTAACAGATGGGGAAAAGCTCTCTAACTGCTGGTCAAATATATAGAATTTTTTTTTAAAGCCCAGTACAGCTAATGGGTATTTAGAATATTATAATACTAAACATTAGAAATATTGAGTATTAGAGTATTACTTTTCTGTGTGTGTGTGTGTGTTTTTTTTTATCTTATCAGGTCTGAAAAATACTCTCCTTTTCTCATCATAAGATTTATGAAACATAGTATCTTTCTATGCTTTGATGAATTATGACTCCTTCCTAAGTTTGGATAATCTTTCGAAAATTTACCCTTTGCAGTTTTAAATGTCATGAAATATCTCTCAGTTCCTTTAATGAGAAGTTTTTGACAGTGTTACTTCCTCTGGAACATTTTCCTCTTTTTGTCACAATCATTTTTCTCATTTATTTTGATAATGTTGCCCAGACTAAGTTTCTCTGTATGCATATCTAGTCTCTGTAGAATGACAACTGTGTCAACATTCCCATGGTCAGCAATTTCTTCTATAAGAAGAAATATTTCTTCTATTTCTTCATATACCTTCAATTTAAATTTGACATCCAGCATTATCACTTGTATTTGCTGCAGTTTCATCTTTGTTGGATAAACTCTCTCTTTTGATTATCCATTTTTGTAAAATTACACATGAATTAAGCACTGGGTATATAACCAGCAATAACTGATTATGAATACAACTTTGCTGTCTGTGCAAAACTTCAGAAAAGCACATGAACCAAACAACATATACTGCCAAAAATAGAATTTGGATGATTATAGAAGGTTAGGAAACAAGAGATTAGAGAAAAGGCAGGGAAGGATATGGCTAGAATTTATGCTATGAGTTTTGGGCATGAATAGTGCCCAATAACAATAGTGGTTGTTGTTCAGCCACTCAGTCGTGTCTGACTGTTTGCGAACCCATGAACTGCAGCATATCAGGCTTCCCTGTCCTTCACTATCTTCTAGAGTTCTCAAAATCGTGTCCCTTGAATCACTGATGCCATCCAACCATCTCATCCTCTGTTGCACTCTTCTCCTCCTGCCCTCAATCCTTCCCAACATCAGGGACTTTTCCAATGAGTTGGCTCTTTGCATCAGGTGGCCAAGGTATTGAAGCTTAAGCTTTACCCTCAGTCCTTCCAATGAGTATTCAGGGTTGATTTCCCTTAGGATTGACTGGTTTGATCTCCTTCTTGTCCACAGAAATCAAAGAGTCTTCTCCAGCACCACAGTTCAAAAGCATCAATTCTTAGGTGCTCAGGTGGGAATTCGCTGGTGGCTTAGACGGTAAAGCGTCGGTCTACAATGCGGGAGACCTGGGTTTGATCCCTGGGTTGGGACAATCCCCTTAGAGAAGGAAATGGTAATTCACTCCAGATCTATTGCCTGGAAAATCCCATGGACAGAGGAACCTGGTAGGCCCCAGTCCATGGGGTCACAAAGAGTCGGACATGACTAAGCGACTTCACTTTCCTTTTCACTTTAGCCTTTTTTATGGTCCAAATCTCATCCATAAAAGCATAGCTTTGACTATACGGACAGACCTTTGTGAGTCAGCTTTTTTATTCTCTTATTTCATATTCATCAGGAGGCTCTTTAGTTCTTTGCTTTTTGCTATAAGGGTGGTGTTATCTGCATATTTGAGGTTGATTCCAGCTTGACTTCACCTAGCCCAGCATTTCACATGATGTACTCTGTATAAAAGCTGAATAGTATGTGAAAGTCACTCATTTGTGTCGAACTCTTTGAGATCCCGTGATCTATATAGTCCAGAATACTGGAGTGGGTAGCCATACCATTCTCCAGGGGATCTTCCCAACCCAGGGATTGAACCCAGTTCTCCAACATTGCAGGCAGATTCTTACCAACTGAGCCACCACAGAAGCCCATAAGTTAAATAAGCAGGTGACAATATACAGCCTTGAGGTAGCCCTTCCCCAATTTTGAGCCAGTCCTTTCCATGTCCAGTTCCAACTGTTGTTTCTTGACCTGTATATAGGTTTCTCAGGAGACAGGTATGATAGTCTGTTATTCTTATCTCTTTAAGAATTTTCCACAGTTCGTTGTGATCCATACAGTTAAAGGCTTTGGCATAGTCAATAAAGCAGAAGTAGATACTTCTTTTGGAACTCTCATGCTTTCTCGATGATCCAACAGATGTTGGCAATTTGGTCTCTGATTCCTCTGCTTTTATAAATCCAGCTTGAACACCTGGAGGTTCACAGTTCACATACAGTTGAAGCCTGGCTTAGAAAATTTTGAGCATTACTGTGCCAGCGTGTGAAATGAGTGTAATTGTGCAGTAGTTTGAACATTCTTCAGCAGTGCCTTTCTTTGGGATTGGCATGAAAACTGACCTCTTTCAATCCTGTGGCCACTGCTAAATTTTCCAAATTTTCTGGTGTATTGAGTGTAACCAGAGATCAAATTGCCAACATCCCACTGGGTCATGGAAAAAGGAAGAGAGTTCCAGAAAAACATCTATTTCTACTTTATTAACTATGCCAAATCCTTTGACTGTGTGGATCACAATAAACTGTTTAAAATTCTGAAAGAGATGGGAATACCAGACCATATGACCTGCCTCTTGAGAGACCTATATGCAGGTCAGGAAGCAACACTTAGAACTGGACATAGTAAAGAAAAAAAGGGAGAAAAATCAAATCAATAAAATTAGAAGTGAAAATGGAGAAATCACAACAGACAACACAGAAATACAAAGGATCATAAGAGACTACCATCAGCAATTATATGTCAATAAAATGGACAACAGGGAAGAAATGGACAAATTCTTAGAAAAGTACAACTTTACAAAACTGAACCAGGAAGAAATAGAAAATCTTAACAGACTCATCACAAGAACAGAAATTGAAACTGGAATCAGAAATCTTCCAGCAAACAAAAGCCCAGGTCCAGATGGCTTCACAGCTGAATTCTACCAAAAATTTAGAGAAGAGCTAACCCTATCCTACTCAAACTCTTCCAGAAAATTGCAGAGGAAGGTAAACTTCCAAACTCATTCTATGAGGCCACCATCACCCTATACCAAAACCTGACAAAGACAGCACAAAAAAAGAAAACTACAGGCCAATATCACTGATGAACACAGATCCAAAAAGCCTTACCAAAATTCTAGCAATAAGAATCCAACAACACATTAAAAAAATCATACACCATGACCAAGTGGGCTTTATCGCAGGGATGCAAGGATTCTTCAATATTTGCAAATCAATCAATGTAATACACCACATTAACAAATTAAAAAATAAAAGCCATATGATTATCTCAATAGATGCAGAGAAAGCCTTTGACAAAATTCAACATTCATTTATGATAAAAAAAAAAAAAATCTCCAGAAAGCAGGAATAGAAGGAACATACCTCAACATAATAAAAGCTATATATGACAAACCCACAGCAAACATTATCCTCAATGGTGAAAAATTGAAAGCATTTCCCCTAAAGTCAGGAACAAGACAAGGGTGCCCACTCTCACCACTACTATTCATCATAGTTTTGGAAGTTTTGGCCACAGCAATTAGAGCAGAAAAAGAAATAAAAGGAATCCAAATTGGAAAAGAAGAAGTAAAACTCTCAGTGTTTGCAGATGACATGATCCTCTACATAGAAAACCCGAAAGACTCCACCAGAAAATTACTAGAACTAATCAATGAGTATAGTAAAGTTGCAGGATACAAAATCAACACACAGAAATCCCTTGCATTCCTATACACTAATAATGAGAAAATAGAGAAATTAAGGAAACAATTCCATTCACCATTGCAACAAAAAGAATAAAATACTTAGGAATATATCTACCTAAAGAAACTAAAGACCTATATATAGAAAACTATAAAACAGTGGTGAAAGAAATCAAAGAGAACACTAATAGATGGAGAAATATACCATGTTCATGGATTGGAAGAATCAATATAGTGAAATGAGTATAGTACCCAAAGCAATCTATAGATTCAATGCAATCCCTATCAAGCTACCAACGGTATTCTTCACAGAGCTAGAACAAATAATTTCACAATTTGTATGGAAATACAAAAAAACCTCAAATAGCCAAAGCAATCTTGAGAAAGAAGAATGGAACTGGAGGAATCAGCCTGCCTGACTTCAGGCTCTACTACAAAGCCACAGGCATCAAGACAGTATGGTACTGGCACAAAGACAGAAATATAGATCAATGGAACAAAATAGAAAGCCCAGAGATAAATCCATGCACCTATGGACACCTTATCTTTGACAAAAGAGGCAAGAATATGCAATGGAGAAAAGACCATTTCTTTAACAAGTGGTGCTGGGAAAACTGGTCAACCACTTGTAAACGAATGAAACTAGAACACTTTCTAACACCATACACAAAAATAAACTCAAAATGGTTTAAAGGTCTACATGTAAGACCAGAAACTATAAAACTGCTAGAGGAGAACATAGGCAAAACACTCTCTGACATAAATCACAGCAGGATCCTCTATGACCCACCTCCCAGAATACTGGAAATAAAAGCAAAAATAAACAAATGGTTCCTAATTAAAATTAAAAGCTTCTGCACAACGAAGGAAACTATAAGCAAGGTGAAAAGTCAGCCTTCAGAATGGGAGAAAATAATAGCAAATGAAGCAACTGACAAACAACTAATTTCAAACATATACAAGCAACTCCTGCAGCTCAATTCCAGAAAAATAAACGACCCAATCAAAAAAAATGGGCCAAAGAACTAAACAGACATTTCTCCAAAGAAGACATACAGATGGCTAACAAACACATGAAAAGATCCTCAACATCACTCATTATCAGAGAAATGCAAATCAAAACCACTATGAGGTACCATTTCACACTAGTCAGAATGGCTGCTATCCAAAAGTCTACAAGCAATAAATGCTGGAGAGGGTGTGGAGAAAAGGGAACCCTCTTACACTGTTGGTGGGGATGCAAACTAGTACAGCCATTATGGAGAACAGTGTGGAGATTTCTTAAAAAACTGGAAATAGAACTGCCTTATGACCCAGCAATGCCACTGCTGGGCAAACACACCGAGGAAACCAGAACTGAAAGAGACACGTGTACCCCAATATTCATCACAGCACTGTTTATAATAGCCAGGACATGGAAGCAACCTAGAGGTCCATCAGCAGATGAATGGATAAGAAAGCTGTGGTACATATACACAATGGAGTATTCCTCAGTCATTAAAAAGAATACATTTGAATCAGTTCTAATGAGGTGGATGAAACTGGAGCCTATTATACAGAGTGAAGTAAGCCAGAAAGAAAAACACCAATACAGTATACTAAAGCACATACATGGAACTTAGAAAGATGTTAACGATAGCCCTGTATGTGAGACATTAAAAGAGACACAGATGTATAGAACAGTCTTTTGGACTCTATGGGAGAAGGAGAGGGTGGGACGATCTGGGGGAATGGCATTGAAACATGCATAATATCATATAAGAAACGAATCGCCAGTCCAGGTTTTATACAGGGTGCTGGGGGCTGGTGCACTGGGATGTCTCGGAGGGATGGTACTAGGAAGGAGGTGGGAAGGGGGTTCAAGATGGGGAAAACATGTACGCCCATGGCGGATTCATGTTGATGTGTGGCAGAACCAATACAATATTGTAAAGTAAAAAAAAAAATTAAAAATTAAAAAAAAAAAAAACTGGACATGAAACAACATACTGGTTCCAAATAGGAAAAGGAGTACATCAAGGCTGTATATTTTCACCCTACTTATGTAACTTATATGCAGAGTACATCATGAGAAACACTGGGCTGGAAGAAACACAAGCTGTAATCAAGATTGCCGGGAGAAATATCAATAGCCTCAGATATGCAGATGACATCACCCTTATGGCAGAAAGTGAAGAGGAATTAAAAAGCCTCTTGATGAAAGTGAAAGAGGAGATTGAAAAAGTTGGCTTGAAGCTCAACATTCAGAAAACGAAGATCATGGCATCTGGTCCCATCACTTCATGGGAAATAGATGGGGAAACAGTGGAAACAGTGTCAGACTTTATTTTTCTGGGCTCCAAAATCACTGCAGATGGTGACTGTAGCTGTGAAATTAAAAGACGCTTACTCCTTGGAAGGAAAGTTTTGACCAACCTAAATAGCATATTCAAAAGCAGAGACATTACTTTGCCAACAAAGGTCCATCTAGTCAAGGCTATGGTTTTTCCTGTGGTCATGTATGGATGTGAGAGTTGGACTGTGAAGAAAGCTGAGGGCCGAAGAATTGATGCTTTTGAACTGTGGTGTTGGAAAAGACTCTTGAGAGTCCCTTGGACTGCAAGCAGATCCAACCAGTCTATTCTAAAGGAGATCAGTCCTGGGTGTTCTTGGAAGAACCAATGCTAAAGCTGAAACTCCAATACTTTGGCCACCTCATGCGAATATTTGACTCGTTGGAAAAGACTGATGCTGGGAGGGATTGGGGGCAGGAGAAAAGGGGGACGACAGAGGATGAGATGGCTGGATGGCATCACCGACTGGATGGACGTGAGTTTGAGTGAACTCCAGGAGTTGGTGATGGACAGGGAGGCCTGGCATTCTGCAATTCATGGGGTCACAAAGAGTCGGACACGACTGAGTGACTGAACTGAACTGAGTGTAACACTTTAACTGCATCATTGTCTAGTGTCTGAAATAGTTCAGCTGAATTCCATCACCTTCACTAGCTTTGTTTATAGTAATGCTTCCTAAGTCCCACTTGACTTCACATTCCCAGATATCTGGCTCTACTTGAGTGATCACACCGTCATGGTTATCTAGATCATTAATATCCTTTTTGTATAGTTCTTTGTACTCTTGCTACCTCGTAATCTGCTTCTTTTATGTCCATATCATTTCTGTCCTTTATCGTGCCCTACTTTGCATGAAATGTTCTCTTGCTGCTGCTGCTAAGTTGCTTCAGTTGTGTCTGACTCTGAGCAATCCCAAAAATGGCAGCCCACCAGGCTTCCCCATCCCTGGGATTCTCCAGGCAAGAACACTTGAGTGTGTTGCCATTTCCATCTCCAATGCATGAAAGTAAAAAGTGAAAGTGAAGTTGCTCAGTCGTGTCCGACTCATAGCGACCCCATGGACTGTAGCCTACCAGGCTCCTCTGTCCATGGATTTTCCAGGCAAGAGTACTGGAATGGGGTGCCATTGCCTTCTCCGAATGTTCCCTTGGTATCTCTAATTTTCTTGAAGAGATCGCTAGTCTTCCCATTCTGTCATTTCCCTCTATTTCTTTGCATTGATTGCTGAGGAAGGCTTTCTTATCTCTCCTTGCTATTCTTTGGAACTCTGCATTCCAATGGGTATATCTTTCCTTTCACTTCTCCTCTTTTCTCAGCTATTCGTAAGGCCTCCTCAGAGGACCATTTTGCCTTTTTGCATTTCCTTTTCTTGGGCATGGCTTTGGTCACCACCTCCTGTGTAATGTTGCAAGCCTCTGTCCATAGTTCTTAAGGCACTCTTATCATATCTAATCCCTTGAACCTATTTGTCACTTCCACTGTATAATCATATATTTGATTTAGGTCATACCTGAATGGCCTAGTGGTTTTCCCAACTTTCTGCCATATAAGTCTGAGTTTTGCAATAAAGATTTCATGATCTGAGCCACCATCAGCTCCCAGACTTGTTTTTGCTGACTGTATAGAACTTCTTCATTTTTGGCTGCAAAGAATGTAATCAATCTGATTTTAGTATTAGCCATCTGGTGGTGTCCATGTATGCAGTCCTCTCTTGTGTTGTTCGAAGAGGGTGTTTGCTATGACCAGTGCATTCTCTTATCAAACAAACAAACAAAGAAACTCTGTTAGTGTTTGTTCTGCTTCATTTTATATTCCAAGGCAAAATTTGCCTGTTATTCCAGGTATCTCTTGACTTCCTACTTTTGCATATCAGTCCCCTATGATGAAAATGGCATCTTTTTTTTTTTTTTTGGCATTATTTCTAGAAGGTCTTGTAAGTCTTCATGGAACCATTCAACTTCAACTTCCTCAGCCTTAATGGTTGGGGCATAGACTTGGATTGCTGTGATACTGAATGATTTGCCTTGGAAGCAAATGGAGATTGCTCTTTTATTTTTGAGATTGCACCCAAGTACTGCATTTTGGTCTCTTTTGTTGACTCTGATGGCTACTCCATTTCTTCTAAGGGATTCTTGCCCACAGTAGTAGAGTTTATCATCATCTGAATTAAATTCGCGCTTTCCTGCCCATTTTAGTTTACTGATTCCTAAAGTGTCAGTCTTGTCATCTCCTGTTGGGCCACTTCCAATTTGCCTATATTAATAAACCTAGCATTCCAGTTTGCTATGCAATATTGTTCTTTACAGCATCGCACTTTACTTTCATCACCAGACTCATCTACAAGTGAGGGTTGTTTCTGCTTTGGCTTAGCCTCTTCATTCCTTCTCAAGCTGTTTCTTAGCTCTTCTCCTGTTCGGACACCTATCAACATGGGGGTTTCATCTTTCAGTGTCATACATTTTTGCCTTTTCACTGTTCATGGAGTTCTCAAGGCAACAATGCTGAAGCGGTTTTTGTACAAATGAGTAATGTAAGTTGTGCACAAAGGACAAATGCAAACAAAAGTATGGGCAAAGAAAAAATACAAACTAAAACATACACAGAAATGCACACACTGAGGTATGCATGATAGTAAATGCCAAAAGATGTCAACTTCCTGTAAGCCAAAGATAAATTAATTCTACAACAAATGGGAATTAAGTTTGCAGATGGAATTAAGGTTAATACTTGTGATGGCTAACTGTGTATGTCAGCTTTGTTAACTAGGTTACAGTACCCAAACATTTGGTAAAAGATCAGTCTAGATGTCCAATGAAATTGTTTTTCAGTTGAGATTAACATTTAATTCAATAGATTTAGCATAAAGCAGGTTAATTTCTGTAATGAGGTTGGACGTCATCCAATCAGTTGAAGACCATAAGGAAAAGGCTACAGTGCCCTGAGAAAAAGAGGATTCTGCCCCACATTGCCTTCAGTCTTGAAGTTTGAAGTCAGCTCTTCCCTGGGTCTCCATCTTGTGGGCTTTGCCACCAACTTTGGACTTTCCAGCCTCCATAATCAAATGGGCTGTTGCTGCTAAGTCGCTTCAGTCGTGTCCAATTCTGTGCGACCCCAGAGATGGCAGCCCACCAGGCTCCCCCGTCCCTGGGATTCTCCAGGCAAGAACACTGGAGTGGGTTGCCATTTCCTTCTCCAATGCATGAAAGTGAAAAATGAAAGTGAAGTTGCTCAGTCGTGTCTGACTCCTAGCGACCCCATGGACTTGCAGCCTACCAGGTTCCTCCGTCCATGGGATTTTCCAGGCAAGAGTACTGGAGTGGGGTGCCATTGCCTTCTCCAATCACATGGGCTAATTCTTTAAAATAAATCTCTCTCTCTCTTGACATATGTGTATGCCCATCTTATTTGTTCTGTTTCTCTGGTGAACTCTGACTGATAACATTCAGTTCAGTTCAGTTGCTCAGTCGTGTCTGACTCTTTGCGACCCCATGAACTGCAGATGCCAGGTTTCCCTGTCCATGACCAACTCCCGGAGTTTACTCAAACTCACGTCCATCCAGTTGGTGATGCCATCCAGCCATCTCATCCTCTGTCTTCCCTTTCTCCTCCTGCCCCCAATCCCTCCCAGCATCAGAGTCTTTTCCAATGAGTCAACTCTTCACATGAGGTGGCCAAAGTACTGGAGTTTCAGCTTTAGCATCATTCCTTCCAAAGAACACCCAGGACTGATCTCCTTTAGAATGGACTGGTTTTATCTGCTTGCAGTCCAAGGGACTCTCAAAAGTCTTCTCCAACACCACAGTTCAAAAGCATCAATTCTTCGGCCCTCAGCCTTCTTCACAGTCCAACTCTCACATCCATACATGACCACAGGAAAAACCATAGCCTTGACTAGATGGACCTTTGTTGGCAAAGTTGTCTCTGCTTTTGAATATGCTATTTAGGTTGGTCATAACTTTCCTTCCAAGGAGTAAGAGTCTTTTAATTTCACAGCTGCAGTCAACATCTGCAGTGATTTTGGAGCCCCCCAAAATAAAGTCTGACACTGTTTCCACTGTTTCCCCATCTATTTCCCATGAAGTGATGGGACCAGATGCCATGATCGTCATTTTCTGAATGTTGAGCTTTAAGCCAACTTTTTCACTCTCCACTTACACTTTCATCAAGAGGCTTTTTAGTTCCTCTTCACTTTCTGCCATACTGGTGGTGCCATCTGCATATCTGAGGTTATCGATATTTCTCCCGGCAATCTTGATTCCAGCTTGTGCTTCTTCCAGTCCAGGCTTTCTCATGATATACTCTGCATATAAGTTAAATAATCAGGGTGACAATATACTGCCTTGATGTACTACTTTTCCTATTTGGAACCAGTCTGTTGTTCCATGTCCAGTTCTAACTGTTGCTTCCTGACCTGCATATAGGTTTCTCAAGAGGTAGGTCATGTGGTCTGGTATTCCCATCTCTTTCAGAATTTCCCACAGTTTATTGTGATCCACACAGTCAAAGGCTTTGGCATAGTCAATAAAGCAGAAATAGATGTTTTTCTGGAACTCTCTTGCTTTTTTGATGATCCAGCAGATGTTGGCAATTTGATCTCTGGTTCCTCTGCCTTTTCTAAAACCATCTTGAACATCTGGAAGTTGCTAAAGCCTGGCTTGGAGAATTTTGAGCATTACTTTACTAGCATGTGAGATGAGTGCAATTGTGCGGTAGTATGAGCATTATTTGGCATTGCCTTTCTTTGGGATTGGAATTAAAACTGACCTGTTTCCGTCCTGTGGCCACTGTGAGTTTTCCAAATTTGCTGGCATATTGAATGCAGCACTATCACAGCATCATCTTTCAGAATTTGAAATAGCTCAACTGGAATTTCATCACCTCCACTAGCTTTGTTTATAGTGATGCTTTCTAAGGCCTACTTGACATCACATTCCAGGATGTCTGGCTCTAGGTGAGTGATCACACCATCGTGATTTTCTTGGTCGTGAAGATCTTTTTTGTACAGTTCTTCTGTGTATTCTTGCCGCCTCTTCTTAATATCTTCTGCTTCTTTTAGGTCCATGCCATTTCTGTCCTTTACCAAGCCCATCTTTGCATGAAATATTCCCTTGGTATCTCTAATTTTCTTGAAGGATCTCTAGTCTTTCCCATTCTGTTATTTTCCTCTATTACTTTGCATTGATCTCTGAGCAAGGCTTTCTTATCTCTTCTTGCTATCCTTTGGAACTCTGCATTCAGATGCTTACATCTTTCATTTTCTCCTTAGTCAACTAAAATAAGGAGATTATCCCAAATAATCTGGGAGTGCATATGATTGTAGTTAAAACGGTCCTTAAAATTGGAAGAAGTGAGAGCCAGAGTTAGATGTGAGCACAGAAGACACCATGTACCCTTGCTGGCTTTGAAAATGAGGTAAGCAGACTGACAGTCAGGGAATGCCAGAGGCCTCTAGAAGCTGTAAAAAAAAAAAAAAAATCAGACTCCCACAGGGCCTCAAGAAAAGAACAAAAAACCTGCCTACTCCTTGATTTTAGCCCATTGAGACTTGTGTTGGACCTGTGACCTACAGAATTTCAAGTTAATAAGTCTTTGCTGTTTTAAGGCACTCAGTTTGTGGCAATTTGTTACAACAGCAATAGGAAACAAGTGCAAACTTAAAGATATGCAGTCATATCAAAAATTTCCTCATAAATTCTGAAAACCTGCTGTACATCTTTGAAAGCATTTGAACAGCATTACTTACTTTAGTACAAATAAGATATTCCTCTGTGCATTATAATTACCTCAGGGATAAGGGATCATATGAGATAAAATTTGTAGAACATTTTGTTACTAAAACCAAATCACCCAATCATAATTTTTTTTTTTTTTAAGTGTTACTTGCTCAGTTGTATCTGACTCTTTGTAACCCAATGGGTTCCTCTGTCCGTGGGATTCTCCAGGCAAGGATACTGGATTAGGTTGCCATTTCCTTCTCCAGGAAATCTTCCTGACCCAGGGATCAAACCCAGGTCTCCTGCATTGCAGGCAGATTCTTTACCATCTGAACCATAGGTAGAGTTTATACATTAAATTTTGATATTAATTTAATTTAACTTAACATGTCAGATAATAGTTCCCATCTTGTTTGTAGCAGCTAAATGTATAGCTGCTGAATGGACTGCCAACTGGAAATGCTGCTAAATGTGAAATTTCTGCAAGATGTTTGCATTAACCATGTCATAATGTTTTTTTATTGTCATGGGGGAATTGGAATGAGATGTGTATAGTCTTCAATTTTTCTATCCCTATCTCTTTTCTGCTCACTGTTTATGTGTTGTGGAAGAGAATATGATTTATAGGTGCATCCTATCAAGAAGCACAATCATTTTCTCACCTTTTATGTTAGAATAGTTGCCAGTGGAGAAGTCAATGGCAACCCACTCCAGTACTATTGCCTGGAAAATCCCATGGAAGGAGCCTGGTAGGCTGCAGTCCATGGGGTCGCTAAGAGTCAGACACGACTGAGCAACTTCACTTTCACTTTTCACTTTCATGCATTGGAGAAGGAAATGGGAACCCACTCCAGTGTTCTTGCCTGGAGAATCCCAGGGACGGGGGAGCTTGGTGGGCTGCCGTCTATGGGGTCACACAGAGTTGGACATGATAGAAGCGACTTAGCAGCAGCAGCAGCAGTTGCCAGTGATTATAATAATGGTTATTTATCCCCATATATGAGTGATACTACATTGCTGATCTGACCTATTTACATTGTAGTCAGGTAGTTAGAAAATCCTTAGTGTTGATTGGCAGGAAGGAAAGGACATAAATATGCCTTTAGCTATTTTTAAGTATCATAGAAATCATCCCAGTTACATTAAATTCAGGGACCACCTAATTTTCAGAGAACTCTTATCCCTCAAAGATGGTATAAGCAAGAGTAAAGGTTAACTGTCAAAAGTTAAAGCTATTAAATAGTTTCTATATCTCAAATAATGCAGACCATGCTACATATATGGATTTTAGATTTTTAAGTGGAATTATTTTTTATTATGTGTTCATTGAAATTATTTTGAGACTTTTCTAGTGTGTGCAAGCAAAGTAAAAATGAAAATCCTGGGAATAAAATGGTATTTAAGAATTGTTAACATCACATTATCTTTATCAAATAACAGTTAATTTTTTTAAAATGATATATAATAAAACATACATATATATTAACTTTTGCACAGCAAGCACTGGGAATTGTGAGTTAAATCTGATACCTGCCCTCTAAGCCAGTGTTGAGGAGAAAATTTCATCCTTACTTTCTTAGGCTTGAAAATGGGAGCCTGTAAATTAAACTACCAAAAAGCAGATCAAAAGGACAAAGAAAACATTCAATTTTATTAATATTTTGCATTCACAGAAGTTCACAAAAGAAATGAACGTCAAAGAAACAGATAGATCTGGGGGCTTATATATCATTTCAACAAAGGAAAGGGGATTTGGGCTTCAGAGGATTAGAAATCATGGGGAAGGGGAGAGGAAATATATGGGGGAGCTCATGGGAGATCAAGGTTATTTTATCTCTATTTTAGTAAAGTCTACTTTTGCTAATTCCTTTGTCCTTCTCTTATCAGTGTCGAGTGATGAGTGTTCTTCATCCTAATATAGGAAAGGCATCTTCACGGAGGGAAATTATGCCCTCTTTGAGATAGAGAAAGCTAGGAGAAGGCAATGGCAACCCACTCCAGTACTCTTGCCTGGAAAATCCCATGGACATAGGAGCCTGGTAGGCTGCTGTCTATGGGATCGCATAGAGTCGGACAGGACTGAAGCGACTTAGCAGCAGCAGCAGCAAAAGACGGCAGAGAACACTTCCTGTGTCTGTGGCTTTTCAGTTGCCTTAAGTTCAAAATAATCCTTATGTCAAAGTGGCATATTTGCAGTGCCATATTTTGTTCTCCTTCATAAGGCACTGTACTTAGACCGTGACATACCTAAGACACTTAACACTTTCCACAACCCTACCATATAAGTTCTATAATTATCCTCATTTTAAAGACTTACAAAGTCTCAGAATCTTTTCCAACTCATGCTGCTGCTGCTGCTGCTAAGTCGCTTCAGTCGTGTCCAACTCTGTGCGACCCCATAGACGGTAGCCCACCAGGCTCCCCAGTCCCTGGTATTGTCTAGGCAAGAACGCTGAGTGGGTTGCCATTTCTTTCTCCAATGCATGAAAGTGAAAAGTGAAAGTGAAGTCGCTCAGTCGTGTCTGACTCTTAGCGACCCCATGGATTGCAGCCCACCAGGCTCCTCCATCCATGGGATTTTCCAGGCAAGAGTACTGGAGTGGGGTGCCATTGCTTTCTCCGTTCCAACTCATATTGCAGTACAAATGACAAAGTTGATATTTGAGTTCAGATTTGTCTGGCATTCGAATTCTGTACTCTTCAGCCATACACTTCATTAAGTAGGAATTAGATATGTGGAAAGAGTTGGAAAAATGTATTCCAGGAAGAGGAAAGTACTTGTAAGGAGACTCATATATGAGAGATATGTACATCTGGACATTAGCGTATAAATCAGAGAAATGAAAAGAGATGAAGCTAGAGAAATGACCAGTGTCAGCTAATGAACTGTTTTAATGAAGTTGGACTATATCCAAAGAATTTCAGGCTGAAAAGATGATGGGAGCAAGATTTACATTGAAAGCTCTATTGGAATGCAAAAAAAAAAAAAGAGTGGAAAAGGCCTAGAGGCAAAGACTAGTACAAAGAAGCTACATATTAACATGATATGATTCAGCTGAGGGATACTGGTGGCCTGATCTGAGATAGTCCAACTTATATGGTAGGAAGTAAATGGATTACAGAAACATAAGGTAGGAAGGATGTTAGTCAGTGACTACCTTCGAGGAATGAGGCTGAGGAAAGCGAGGAGTCAGATTTACCTATGGAGTAAATGGATTACAGAAACATAAGGTAGGAAGGATGTTAGTCAGTGACTACATTCAAGGAATGAGGCTGAGGAAAGCGAGGAGTCAGATTTACCTATGGGATAATAATGGGTAGAACAGAGAAGAGTTTTGGTGGGGGCGGTGAGATGAGGCTCTAGTGAATAGAAAATCTCTGGCTTCAGGACAGGGATAGAAGTGTATTGCTTAGGAAAATATAGATTGAAAATGAGGCATGAGAGTTAATGACATCACCTATGTTGTGTATGTAGAGTGAGGAGGAAAAAAGTTCTGAACACAGGGAGCAGTACCAAGGAGGAAGGGTTAATGCAAGGAAAACCAGAGAGGGAGGAATAAGAGAGATAGAAGATTAACAGTTTGTCATATATGGCCCTTATGTTGAGTTATGTTCCTTCTATGCCTACTTTCTGGGGAGTTTCTATCATAAATGGGTGATACAACAAGCCCACAAGAAACATTATTCTCAATGGTGAAAAACTGAAAGCATTTTCCTTAAGATCAGGAACAAGACAAGGGTGACCACTCTCACCACTGTTATTCCACATACTTTTGGATGTCCTAGCCATAGCAATCAGAAAAGACAAAGAAATAAAAGGAATCCAGATTGGAAATGAAGAAGTAAAACTCTCAGTGTTTGCAGATTCCATGATACTATACACAGAAATCCCTAAAGAGGCCACCAAAAAATTACTAGAGCTACTCAGTGAATATAGCAGATTTTCAGAATAGAAATTAATACACATAAATCCCTTGCATTCTCATACACTAACAATGATAAGTCAGGAAGAGAAATTAAAGAAACAGTTCCATTCACCATTGCAACAAAAAGAATAAAATGCCTAGGAATAAATCTACCTAAAGAGACAAAAGACTTTTATGCAGAAAATGATAAGATACTGAAGAAAGAAATCAAAGACAACACAAACAGAGAGATATGCCATGTTCCTGGATTAGAAGAATCAATATTGTGAAAAAGACTATACTACCCAAAGCAATCTATAGATTCAGTGCAATTCATATGAAACTACCAATACTATTTTTCAGAGAACAAGAACAAAAAAATTTCACAATTTGTATGGAAACACAAAAGACCCTGAATAGCCAAAGTAGTCTTGAGAAAGAAGAATGGAACTGGCAGAATCAACCTGCCTGACTTCAGACTGTACTACAAAGCTATAGTCAACAAGATAGTTTGGTACCAGCATAAAAACAGAAATATAGACCAATGAAACATGACAGAAAGCTTAGAGATAAACACACACACCTATGGACACCTTATTTTTGATGAGGAAAGAATATACAATGGAGAAAATATAGTTTCTTCAATGATCGGTGCTAGGAAAACTGGACAGCTATGTAGAAAAGAGTAGAATACTTCCTAACACAAGACACAAAATTGAACTCAAAATGGATTAAAGATCTAAACATAGGACTAGAAACTATAAAACTCTTAGAGGAAAACTCAGGCAGAACACTCTTTAACATAAATTACAGCAAGATCCACTGTACGCAACTTCTAGAGTAATAGAAATAAAAACAAACACAAATGGGATCTAATTATAAAAATACAGTACCTAATCAAACTTAAAGACTTTTGCACAGTGAAGGAAACGATAAACAGGGTGAAAAAACAACCATAGAACAGGAGAAAACAGTAGCAAATGCAACAATTGACAAAGGATTACTCTCCAAAATATACGAGCAGCTCATGCAGCTCAATACCAGAAAAACAAACAGGTAAAAGTGTGGGCGGAAGACCTAACCAGATATTTCACCAAAGACATACAGATGAGTAGTAAACCAAAGATGCTCAACATGGCTCATTATTAGAGAAATGCAAATCGAAACTAAAATGAAACATCACCTCATTCTGGTCAGAATGGCTATCATCAAAAAATTTACAAACAATAAATGCTGGAGAGGGTGTGGAGAAAAGGGAACCTTCTTGCACTTTTGGTGGGAGTGCAAATTGAAACAGCCACTATGGAGAACAGTATGGAGTTACCTTAAAAAATTAGAAATAAATTTTTGGGGCCATAAACCATATGGCCCCAAAACCCCACTACTGCACATATAACCTAAGGAAACCATGACTGAAAAAGACGCATTTCAAAGACATTTGGAAAACTCAGTAGAGGCCACAGAACTGAAAAAGGTCAGTTTTCATGCCAACCCCAAAGAAAGGCAATGCCAAAAAATTTTCAGAGTACCAGATGTTCAAGCCGGATTTAGAAAAGAGTTAGGAATCAGAGATCAAATTGCTAACATACGTTGGATCATCAAAAAAGCAAGACAGTTCCAGAAAAACATCTATTTCTGCTTCATTCACTATGCTAAAGCTTTTAACTGTGTGGATCACTAACAATGGAGACTTCTTAAAGAGATGGGAATACCAAACCACCTTACCTGCCTCTTGAGAAAGATGTATGCAGGTCAAGAATCAACAGTTAGAACCAGACATGGAACATGAACTGATTCCAAACTGGGAAAGGAGTACTTCAAGACTGTATATTGTTACCCTGCTATTTAACTTATATACAGAGTACATCAAGTGAAATGCAGGGTTGGATAAAGCATAAGTTGGAATCAAGATTGCCGGGAGAAATATCAATAACCTCAGATTTGCAGATAACACAACCCTTATGGCAGAAAGTGAAGAGGAACTGAAGAGCCTCTTAATTAAGGTGAAAGAGGAGAATAAAAAGCTGAAATGAAGATCATGGCATCCAATCCTATCACTTCATGGCAAATAGATGGGGAAACAATGGAAACTGTGATGGGCTTTATTTTCTTGGGCTTCAAAATCACTGCTGAAGGTGACTGCAGCCATGAAATTTAAAACCCTTTCTCCTTGGAAGAAAAGCTATGACAAACCTACACAACATATTAAAAAACAGAAACATTACTTTGCCGACAAAGGTTCATCTAGTCCAAGCTATTGTTTTTTCAGTAGTCAAGGATGGATAAAGACCATAAAGAAAGCTGAGTGCTGAAGAATTGTTGCTTTTGAAATTGTTGTGGTGTGGAGAAAACTTTTGAGAGTCAAGTCTGAACATCAAATCAGTCAGTCCTAAAGAAATCAGTCCTGAATATTTAGTGGAAGGAATGATCCTGAAGCTGATGCTCCAACAGTTTGGCCACCTGATGCAGAGAACTGACTTATTGAAAAAGACACTAGGAAAAGACCCTAGGAGAGATTGAAGGCAGGAGGCGAACAGGATGACAGAGGATGAGATGTTTGGATGGCATTATCGACTTGATAGACATCAAGGCCTGGGAGTTGATGATGGACAGGGAAGCCTGGCATGCTGCAGTTCATCGGGTCACAAAGAGTCAGACCTGACTGAGCCACTGAACTGATCTGAACTGAACTGAACCTCAACGATCATTGCAGCACTATTTATAGCAACTAGAATATAGAAAGGCTTCCCTGGT
Organism: Bos javanicus; assembly: GCF_032452875.1. Lineage (NCBI taxonomy): Eukaryota > Metazoa > Chordata > Mammalia > Artiodactyla > Bovidae > Bos > Bos javanicus. Next base: position 17,875,226 of record NC_083883.1, read on the forward strand.
GGCTCAGACAGTAAGGAATCTGCCTGCAATGCAGGAGACCCAGATTTGATCCCTGGGTCAGACAGATCCCTGGAGAAGGAGATGACAACACACTTCAGTATTCTTGCCTGAAAAATTCAAAGCAACCTAGATGTCCATTGACAGTTGAATGGAAAAAGAAGATGTGGTACATATACACAATGGAATATTACTCAGTTATAAAAAGGAAAGCATTAGGCTCAGTTCTAATAAGGTGAATGACATTTGTTGTACAGTTGCTCAGTCATGTCCAACTCTATCCGACCACATGGATGTTGCCAGGCTTCACAGTCCTTCACCATCTCCTGGAGCTCAAACTCATGTCCATTGAATCAATGATTTCATCTACCACCTTGTTCCCTGTCATCGCGTTTTCCTCCCGCCTTCACATTTTCCAGCATCAGGACATTTTCAAATGAGTCAGCTCTTCACATCAGGTGGCCAAAGTATTAGAGTTTCAGCCTCAGCATCAGTCCTCCCAATAAATATTTAGGACTGATTTATTTTAGAATTGACTGGTTTGATCTCCTTGCAATCCAAGAGACTCTCAAGGGTCTTCTCCAACACCACAGTTCAAAATCATCAGTGCTCCAGTGCTCAGCTTTCTTTATACTCCAGCTCTCACATCCATACATGACTACTGGAAAACACATAGCCTTGACTAGATGGACCTTTGTTGGCAAAGTTATGTCTATGTTTTGGTCTTAACTTTTCTTCGAAAGAGTAAGCGTCTTAATTTCATGGCTGCAGTCACAATTTGCAGTGATTTTGGAGCCCAAGAAAGCAAAGTTTGTCACTGATTCCATTGTTTCCCCATCTGTTTACCATGAAGTTATGGGACTGATGCCATGATCTTAGTTTTTTGAATGTTGAGTTTTAAACCAGCATGGTTATTAAAGCAGAAGTAGATTTTTTTCCCCTGCAATTCTCTTGCTTTTTCTATGATCCAATGGATTTTTGCAATTTGATCTCTGTTTCCTCTGCCTTTTATAAATCCAGGTTGAACATCTGAAGTTCTCATTTCACGTACTGTTGAAGTCAAGCTTGGAGAATTGTGAGCATTACTTTGTTAGGGTTTAATATGAGTGTCATTGTGCAGCAGCTTGAACATTCTTTGGCATTGCCTTTTTTGGGATTGGAATGAAAACTGACCTTTTCCAGTCCTGTGGTGACTGATGAGTTTTCCAAATTTGCTGGAATATTGAGTGTAGCACTTTAGCTGCATCATGGTTTAGGATCTGAAATACTTCAGCTGGAATTCCATCACCTCCACTAGCTTTGTTTGTAGTGTTGCTTCCTAAAGCTCACTTGACTTCGAACTCCAGGGTGTCTCTCTCTAGATTAGTGATTACACCATCATGGTTATCTGGGTCATGAAGATCTTTTTTTATATAGTTCTTCTGTGTATTCTTGCCATCTCTTGTTAATATCTTCAGCTTCTGTTAGGTCTGTAACATTTCTGTCCTTTATTGTGCTCATCTTTGCATGAAGTGTGCCCTTGATGTGTCTAATTTTCTTGAAGAGATCTCTAGTCTTTCTCATTCTATTACTTCCTCTATTTCCTGGCATTGATCACTTACAAAGGTCTTTTATCTCTCTTTGCTATTCTTTGGAATTCTGCATTCAGATGGGTGTATCTCTTTCTCCTTTGCCTTTTGCTTCTCTTCTTTTCATAGCTATTTGTAAGGCCTCCTCAGACAACCATTTTGCCTTTTTGCATTTCTTTTTCTTGTAGATCATTTTGATCACTGTCTCTTGTACAATATAATGAACTTCCATCCATACTTCTTCAGACATTTGGTCTATCAGATCTAATCCCTTGAATCTATTTGTCATTTTCACTGTATAATCATAAGGGATTTGATTTATGTCATACCTGAAAAATCTAGTGGTTTTCCCTACTTTCTTCAATTTAAGTCTGAATTTTGCAATAAGAAGTTTATTATATGAGCTACAGTCAGCTCCCAGTCTTGTTTTTGTTGACTCTTTAGAGCTTCTCCGTCTTTGGCTACAAAGTATATACCAGTATGATTTTGGTACTGACCATTGGTAATGTCCATGTGTTGAGTTGTCTGCTGTGTTGTTGGAAGAGGGTGTTTGCTATGACCAATGCGTTCTCTTGGCAAAACTCTGTTAACCTTTGCCCTGCTTCTTTTTGTACTCCAAGGCCATGCTTGCCTGTTACTCCAGGTGTCTCTTAACTTCCTACTTTTGCATTCGAGTCCTCTGTGATTAGAAAGGACATCTTTTTTTTGGTGTTAGTTCTAGAAGGTCTTGTAGGTCTTCAGAGAACCTTTCATCTTCAGCTTCTTCGGCATAAATGATTGTGACATAGACTTAGATTACTGTGATACTGAATGGTTTGCCTTGAAACAAAATGGAGATCATTCTGTCATTTTTAAGGTTGCACCCAAGTAATGCATTTCACTCTTTTGTTGACTTTGAGGATTACTCCATTTCTTCAAAGATGTTCTTGCCCACAGTTGTGGATTTTATTGTCATCTGAACTAAATTCACCCATTACTGTCCATTTTACTTCACAGATTCCTAAAATGATGTTCACTCTTGTCATCTCTTGTTTGATCACTTCCAATTTACCTTGATTCATAAACCTAACATTCCAGATTCCTATGCAATATTGTTCTTTACAGCATCCCACTTGACTTTCACCACCAGACACATCCACAACTGGGTGCTGTTTCCACTGTAACTCAGGCCCTTCCTTCCTTCTGGAGCTATTTCTCTGTTCTGCTCCAATAATATTTTGCCACCTACTGACCAGGGAGTTCATCTTTCAGTGTCATATGCTTTTGCATTTTCATACTATTCATGGTGTTCTCAAGGCAGGAATACTGAAGTGGTTTGCCATTTCCTTCTCTAGTGGACCATGTTTTGTCAGAACTCTCAACCATGACCTGTCCATCTTGGGTGGCTCTATGTGGCATGGCTTATTGTTTCATATAGTTTGACAAGGCTGTGAATCATGTGATCAGTTTTGGTTAGTTTTCTGTAATTGTGGTTTACATTCTCTCTGCCCTCTGATAGATGAGGATAAGAGCCTTGTGGAAACTTTCTGATGGGAGGATCTGTCTGTAGGGTGACCTGGGTTTTACTCTGGTGGGCAGGGCCCTGCTCAGTACAGTTCAGTTTAGTTCAGTTGCTCAGTCGTGTCCGATTCTTTGCGACCCCATGAACTGCAGTACGCCAGGCCTCCCTGTCCATCACCAACTCCCAGAGTTCACCCAAACTCATGTCCATTGAGTCAGTGATGCCATCCAACCATCTCATCCTCTGTTATCCCCTTCTGCCTCCAATCCTTCCCAGCATCTGAGTCTTTTCCAATGAGTCAACTCTTCGCATGAGATGGCCAAAGTACTGGAGTTTCAGCTTTAGCATCATTCCTTCCAAAGAACACCCAGGACTGATCTCCTTCAGAATGGACTGGTTTTATCTGCTTGCAGTCCAAGGGACTCTCAAGAGTCTTCTCCAACACCACAGTTCAAAAGCGTCAATTCTTCAGTGCTCAGCTTTCTTCACAGTCCAACTCTCACATCTATACATGACCACTGGAAAAACCATAGCCTTGACTAGACGGACCTTTGTTGGCAAAGTAATGTCTCTGCTTTTGAATATGCTGTCTAGGTTGGTCATAACTTTCCTTCCAAGGAGTAAGTGTCTTTTCATTTCATGGCTGCAATCACCATCTGCAGTGATTTTGGAGCCCCCAAAAATAAAGTCTGACACTGTTTCCACTGTTTCCCCATCTAGTTGCCATGAAGTGATGGGACCAGATGCCATGATCTTTGTTTTCTGAATGTTGAGCTTTAAGCCAACTTTTCACTCTCCTCTTTCACTTTCATCAAGAGGCTTTTTAGTTCCTCTTCACTTTCTGCCATATGGGTGGTGCCATCTGCATATCTGAGGCTATTGATATTTCTCCCCACAATCTTGATTCCAGCTTGTGCTTCTTCCAGCCCAGCGTTTCTCATGATGTACTCTGCATATGATTTAAATAAGCAGCGTGACAATATACAGCCTTGACGTACTCCTTTTGCTATTTGGAACCAGTCTGTTGTTCCATGTCCAGTTCTAACTGTTGCTTCCTGACCTGCATATAGGTTTCTCAAGAGGCAGGTCAGGTGGCCTGGTATTCCCATCTCTTTCAGAATTTCCCACAGTTTATTGTGATCCACACAGTCAAGGCCCTGCTCAGTAAATATTTAATCTGATTTTATGCTGATGGGTGGGGCTTTGTTCCCTCCCTGTAGTTTGGCATGAAGCCAAACTATGGTAGTGAAATGCTGGTAATGGTGACTTCCTTTAAAAGGACTTATGCCAGCATGTTGTGCCTTCCTGAACTGTTGTATTCAGTGACCCTGACCCTGAGGCATGCCACTGTCAACCCATACCTCTGTGGAGACTCCTGGACACTGTTCAACAGAATGAAGTAAGTCAGAAAGAGAAAAACAAATATTGTGTGTTGACGCACATATATGGAACCTAGGGACTTCCTTAGTGGCTCAGACAGTAAAGAGTCTGCCTGCAGTGCAGGAGACCCAGGTTTGATCCTTGGGTCGGGAAGATCCCCTGAAGAAAGGAATGGCAATCAACTCTAGTATTCTTGCCTGAAGAATTCCATGGACAGAGGAATCTTGCCAGGTACAATCCATGTGGTCGCAAAGAGTCAGACATGACTGACTGAGCGACACACACATGCACACACACATACACACACACACACACACACATACAAACAGAATCTAGAAAAATGATACTGATGAACCTATCTGCAAAGCAACACTCAAGACACAGGAATATGGGTCAGACTTGTGGACACAATAGGGGGATGAGAGAGTGGGACAAATTGAGAGAATAACCCTGAGACATATGTATTTTCATATACAAAATAGATGGCCAGTGAAATTTCCGTATGATTCAGGCTGCTCCAATCTGGTCTTTGTGACAATCTAGAGGGATGGGAAGAGATAGAAGGTGGGTGGGAAGCTCAAGAGGGAGAGGACATGTATTTACCTACGGTTGATTCATGTTGATGTATGGCGGAAACCAACACAATTTTGTAAAACAATTATCCTCTAGTTAAAAATAAATAAATTTAAACAAAGAAGATTAATGAATCACTTGTCTTGAAAAAGCAGAGATTCCTAGAGTGAAGGCAAAAATTTCAAAAGAACTGCTTAAATTTATCACGATATTGCAACGAGTATCAGTTTTTCAGGTTCAATAATGCAAAACTAGGTTACTAACTTCAGCCAGTGGTCAGATGGCATAGATGAAAAAAAAGTGTAGAAAGTAAAAATTAGTTGTGGGGCTAGAATGTATTTTACATGTGTATTATAGGTGTTTTCTGGCCTCCCACCACTGGGAGGTAGGCTCTATGAAGATTGTGGTTTATTTTTTATTGTTATATTCTCATGAGTTAACTGATTACTTTTCACTAAGAAAATTATCTTCATGCAGAGAACTTATGAATATAAATTGCAAATGTTTAATAAAAAATTCATAAAGAAAATCAATTGAAATAATACATTTAAGGGTCTTTCTGACAAAGGCAAAATAATACTTAATCAGTTTTCTTTGCCTTACCAGGTACTGCAATTTGAACATGCTGCAAGCTTTATTTCATATTAGGATATTTTGCTTTTAGCAAAAGTTTTTATATAATTGATTGATCTTTTTAAATTGCAAAAAAGCATCCAGGAAGAAAAGTTTATTTAACATTTATAGATAATACCTCCTAGGGTAATGTTAGCTAACTTCTCATGGAAAAATGTCAAGACAAGAAAACACATTTTAATTCAAGTAATATAATACCTTGAATATATATTTAATGATGCCACTTTTTTTTTAATTATGGAGAGTAGTTTTGTGATTTGATGACCACAAGAATTCAAGTGAAGCAAATAAAATGTAGAAGGTTTGATTACAAAAGTTGTAATATATTTCATAGTCAGGGCTTGCAAGAATTTTAGTTATGTTTTTATTTTCTCCAAAAACTGACATATTGTGGAGACTATACTGATGTTGACAGACCAAGGTTATAAATATATTTATGGGAAGAATTGTTGCTTTAACTAAACAAGCTATTGCACCAGGAACAGCCCTTGGGCATTTATATTCAACTTCTGCTACATTTCCAAGGACAGGCTACCCTGATACTGCCTGTCAGTGAAAAGTAGGTAGTGTTGAACATTGGCAAGCCCTAGTATAACCTTTGCAGAGACCTTGCATGGAAAAATTTCTTCTGGGATTAGTAAGAATTTGCTGTAATTTTCAGTAGCATGTTTCTTTCCTATTTTAATTTTTCCAAACTCAGGGTATTTGACAGTGCTTTTAAAACCATGATGTGTTTATTTAAAAACGGATTGATATTTAAAGTTTTTTAAAGTATACAATGTGATATCTAGAGCTTTAGGTAAATAATTATTGGCTCTAAACTTTGCTTCACTTATGTTTTTCACACTTTATTTTGTTTGTATTAATGATTGAATTTAATTAAAAACATTATATATGACCTATATTTAATACACCTACTCTTTCTCATTTCCTTTTCTTTCATATGGCAGGTATTACTTATGACTGTAAGAAAAATGTATTACAGACTTTTCAAATATCTATTAACTAGTAGCCATAGTTATTTTTGTAAATGTTCTTAAGAAGGAACTCATAAATATGTTTTAGAAAAGATTGTCATAGTTGGAAAAACATGAATATTCTGAATTTTTAGCCACAGATCACTATGTAAATGGTTGTGTGGCAGGGGCAAAAGGTATCACCCAAGAGAATTTTCTGCATTGAACCTGTGCCAATTTTGAAGCAACACTTAGGACTTGGCTATACCATCCACATTTTTAAAAGTCAAATTGTATTGCATGTAGTGTATCAGATTGCATGAGAAGACAAGAAGGAAGCTTTGAAAAATAGTATTTGGTTAGGCTTCTTGAAAATGCTTTTTCATGTTACTTATTTCCTTCAGATTATTTATTTCATAACGGTCATCTCATCTATCCATTGTATTGGAATAACTTCATATATTTTCCAATGCAATTCTGTTGTTACATTAGGCATATTTTTATAATTTTATAATATCAAAATTGAGAGTGCAGATCAGCAATTTTCCTCTTTTGAATGTACATTAAAATTTGTTTGTGAGTCATCTTTGCATACATGTAATCCAGTTCATCAAGTTGTATAACAATTGAGCTAGAATAAAAATTACATTGGTATTTACATGTTAAATCCTAGACTTGCCCAGATCTCCATGACCTCATTTTCCTTTCGTTGAGTTCAGTTCAGTCCCTCAGTCGTGTCCAACACTTTGAGACCCCATGAATCGCAGCATGCCAGCCCTCCCTGTCCATCACCAACTCCCGGAGTTCACTCAGACTCACGTCCATCGAGACAGTGATGCCATCCAGCCATCTCATCCTCTGTCGTCCCCTTCTTCTCCTGCCGCCAATCCCTCCCAGTATCAGAGTTTTTTCCCAATGAGTCAACTCTTCGCATGAGGTGGCCAAAGTACTGGAGTTTCAGCTTTAGCATCATTCCTTCCTAAGAAAACCCAGGGCTGATCTTCAGAATGGACTGATTGGATCTCCTTGCAGTCCAAGGGACTCTCAAGGATCTTCTCCAACACCACAGTTCAAAAGCATCAATTCTTTGGTACTCAGCTTTCTTCACAGTCCAACTCTCACATCCATACATGACCACAGGAAAAACCATAGCCTTGACTAGATGGACCTTTGTTGGCAAAGTAATGTCACTGCTTTTCAATATGCTATCTAGGTTGGCCATAACTTTCCTTCCAAGGAGTAAGCATCTTTTAATTTCATGGCTGCAGTCACCATCTGCAGTGATTTTGGAGCCCAGAAAAATAAAGTCTGACACTGTTTCCACTGTTTCCCCATCTATTTCCCATGCAGTGATAGGACCAGAGGCCATGATCTTCGTTTTCTGAATGTTGAGCTCTAATCCAACTTTTTCACTCTCCACTTTCACTTTCATCAAGAGGCTTTTTAGTTCCTCTTCACTTTCTACCATACGGGTGGTACCATCTGCATATCTGAGGTTATTGATATTTCTCCCTGCAATCTTGATTCCAGCTTGTGCTTCTTCCAGTCCAGCGTTTCTCATGATATACTCTGCATATAAGTTAAATAATCAGGGTGACAATATACAGCCCTGAACTACTCCTTTTCCTATTTGGAACCAGTCTGTTGTTCCATGTCCAGTTCTAACTGTTGCTTCCTGACCTGCATATAGGTTTCTCAAGAGGCAGGTCAGGTGGTCTAGTATTCCCATCTCTTTCAGAATTTCCCACAGTTTATTGTGATCCACACAGTCAAAGGCTTTGGCATAGTCAATAAAGCAGAAATAGATGTTTCTCTGGAACTGTCTAGCTTTTTTGATGATCCAGTGGATGTTGGAAATTTGATCTCTGGTTCCTCTGCATTTTCTAAAACCAGCTTGAACATCAGGAAGTTCACGGTTCACATATTGCTGAAGCCTGGCTTGGAGAATTTTGAGCATTACTGTACTAGCGTGTGAGATGAGTGCAATTGTGTGGTAGTTTGAGCATTCTTTGGCATTGCCTTTCTTTGGGATTGGAATGAAAACTGACCTTTTCCAATCCTGTGGCCACTGATGAGTTTTCCAAATTTGCTGGCATACGGAGTGCAGCACTTTCACAGCATCATCTTTCAGGATTTGAAATAGCTCAACTGGAATTCCATCAACTCCACTAGCTTTGTTTGTAGTGATGCTTTCCAAGGCCCACTTGACTTCACATTCCAGGATGTCTGGCTCTAGGTCAGTCATTACACCATCGTGATTATCTGGGTCATGAAGATCTTTTTGTACAATTCTTCTGTGTATTCTTGCCACCTCTTCTTAATATCTTCTGCTTCTGTTAGGTCCATACCATTTCTGTCCTATATCGAGCCCATCTTTGAATGAAATCTTCCCTTGGTATCTCTAATTTTCTTGAAGAGATCTCTAGTCTTTCCCATTCTGTTGTTTTCCTCTATTTCTTTGCACTGATCACTGAGTAAGGCTTTCTTATCTCTTCTTGGTATTCTTTGGAACTCTCTATTCAGATGCTTATATCTTTCCTTTTCCCCTTTGCTTTTCACTTCTCTTCTATTCACAGCTATTTTTAAGGCCTCCCCAGACAGCCATTTTGTTTTTTGCATTTCTTTTCCTTGGGGATGGTCTTGATCCCTGTCCTGTACAATGTCACAAACCTCAGTCCATAGTTCATCAGGCACTCTATCTATCAGATCTAGGCCCTTAAATTTATTTTTCACTTCCACTGTATAATCATAAAGGATTTGATTTAGATCATACCTGAATGGTCTAGTGGTTTTCCCTACTTTCTTCATTTTTAGTCTGAATTTGGCAATAAGGAGTTCATGATCTGAGCCTCAGTCAGCTCATGGTCTTGTTTTATTGACTGTATAGAGCTTCTCCATTTTGGCTGCAAAGAGTATAATCAGTCTGATTTCGGTGTTGACCATCTAGTGATGTCCATGTATAGAGTCTTCTCTTCTGTTGTTGGAAGAGGGTTTTTGCTATGACCAGTTCATTTTCTTGGCAAAACTCTATTAGTCTTTGCCCTGCCTCATTCCGTATTCCAAGGCCAAATTTGCCTGTTACTCCAGGTGTTTCTTGACTTCCTACTTTTGCATTCCAGTCCCCTATAATGAAAAGGACATCTTTTTTTGGTGTTAGTTCCAAAAGGTCTTGTCGGTCTTCATAGAACCGTTCAACTTCAGCTTCTTCAGCGTTACTGGTTGGGACATAGACTTGGATTACTGTGATATTGAATGGTTTGCTTTGGAAATGAACAGAGATCATTCTGTCGTTTTTGAGGTTGCATCCAAGTACTGCATTTCAGACTCTTTTGTTGACCATGATGGCTAGTCCATTTCTTCTGAGGGATTCCTGCCCGCAGTAGTAGATATAATGGTCATCTGAGTTAAATTCACCCATTCCAGTCCATTTGAGTTCACTGATTGCTAGAATGTTGACGTTTACTCTTGCCATCTCTTATTTGACCACTTCCAATTTGCCTTGACTTGTGATCCTGACATTCCAGGTTCTTATGCAATATTGCTCTTTACAGCATCGGACCTTGCTTCTATCATAAGTCACATCCACAACTGGGTATTGTTTTTGCTTTGGCTCCATCCCTTCATTCTTTCTGGAGTTATTTCTCCACTGATCTCCAGTAGCATGTTGGGCACCTACTGACCTGAGGAGTTCCTCTTTCAGTATCCTATCATTTTGCCTTTTCATACTGTTCATGGGGTTCTCAAGGCAAGAATACTGAAGTGGTTTGACATTCCCTTTTCCAGTGGACCACATTCTGTCAGACCTCTCCACCATGACCCGCCCGTCTTGATGGCCCCACAGCATGCCTTAGTTTAATTGAGTTAGACAAGGCTGTGGTCCTAGTGTGATTAGATTGACTAGTTTTCTGTGAGTATGGTTTCAGTGTGTCTGCCCTCGGATTCCCTCTTGCAACACCTACTATCTTACTTGGGTGTCTCTTACTTTGGACATGGGGTATCTCCTCACGGCTGCTCCAGCAAAGCACAGGTGCTGCTCCTTACCTTGGACGATGGTTATCTCCTCACTGCCGTCCCTCCTGACCTTGAACGAGGAATAGCTCCTCTAGGCCCTCCTTCACCCGCGTAGCCACTGCTCCTTGGACATGGGGTAGCTCCTCCCAGCTGCCGCCCCTGACCCTGGACGTGGGGTAACTCCTCTTGGCCGTTCCTGCGCCGTCACAGCCTGGCACTCTCGGCAGCTGCCCCTGACCTCGGACGTGGGGTAACTCCTCTTGACTGCCGCCCCTAGGGCATGGGGTCATCCTGGCTTCTGCCCCTGACCTCGGACATGCGGTAGCTCCTCTCGGCTGCACTATGTGCGCCTGTCGCAGCCGCCTCCGCTCATTTTTCTTAGTCCCTACTAAATAGAGCAGGAGTCAAAACATCTCCTTCCAAAGGGAAAGGACTATAGTTCTGACTAAGTAAACCACAGTCATCGAGTGTAGAGGCCAACTGTAAGAGGAAAAGGAAAATGCCCCAGGGAAATGTTGTCACAGCTGTGATCCAAATGCCAGAATAAGAATATTGCAAATAATTAGTGCTAAATAAATAAACAAATGAAATAAATACTAAGAAAAAAGCATTAATACACATCTTAAAAGGAGATATTTTTACTTTGTCATAAAAAAAATGAAAATGATCACTCCATCCTCTAAAGATGAGAGAATCTGAACAAACTGGAAATCAGCAGTTCTTGTTAATGTCACAGGTGAACTTCTTCCCTGAAAAGTGGAGAGAGAGTGAATACAGATATTCAGAGCTTATAGACAGGTGAAGCCACATTTGAGAGGCCTTAGGTCAGAGCTTTGGAGGAACACTACAGTGTTATCGACTGAATTTGGATTATAGAAAAAAAATTGAGTGTCAAGCTTTGAGTTATATCCACATGCATAGTCATGATTTTTACCTCCAGAATTAGCACTGGGTTTTCAGGGTGAAGAGCAAAGAAAATTTCCCTAGTGCTTCCAGCAGGGAGAGGGGAAAATAACCAAAGTGAAATAAACTTCAAGAATTATTTTCTCATTAACAAAGGCCTGCGTTCAAGAGAAATTAATTTTCTTGAGCCTAATTAATGTGGAGAAAAGGAAATACCCAACTTGAACCCCTGTAGTTTTAAACATAAAGGAGGGGAAATAGCCAATTCCAGGTCCTACTAGACTTTCTATCTCATGTAGCTGGGAAGTACGGAAGCTGAGAAGCACTTCTGAAGGTCTCAAGAGGCGCAAGTTCACTGAAAGACTGAGATCTAATTATAGGAGAATGCTCCTCCTCCCTCCACACTTTGCCATCACATAAGCAAGACTTTTACATGTGAAAGGATTACATCTGTAAGGAAGTGCAAGGCTCACACTCTGTATAAGAAATAGCCTCTAGGGAAATCTACCAGCAAAAGTTAGATCATCAGAGGAAAGTTTAGCCTTTTTTCCTACAGGAACAGCAAAAATAAACTGAGCCAATGTTTCTTAGCCAGGTAAACATGAAAAACTCACCTAACGATTGGTTTACTTCAGTTCTTTTTACCAAACATTATGTCAAGCTCTCAACAACAAAAAATATATATAGATGCTAGGATATTAAAAAATAAAACTTCAAAAACAGACTCAAATATGGCAAAGATGTGGAATTATCAGACAAGGAGTTTTTAAACTATCAAAAAATAAATAAAATGATGAGATGTCAGATTAAGAAAAACACAGAGAAACAAAAATATCCCAATATATGAAACACAACAAAAATTTTTTTAAAAAAAGAAGAAAGAAAGAAAACTAAATTAATAATGAGAGTACATGTGCAATTATGTGACATCAAATTTTAAAACCTGTAATGAGTGAAAGATAAGCCTGGTTCGCTGTAATCCATGGGGTGACAAATAGTCGGACACCACTAATCAACTGAACAACAACAAATCAATGAATTTAATTTTCTAGTAACATAAGCTATTAGTTCTACAAAAGGTATATATTTGAATAGGCTACAAACAATATTTTAACATTAAGTACCTGCCACTAAAGAAGCAATCAAGCCCACATTACTTTATAAATATTAAAAATCACATACTTCAAAATTTGTTTAAATTTTTTAAAATCATACAACTGGGATAAAACATGGAAGAGACATCTCTTAATTTATTAATAATAAGATCTGACTGAGATAATACAAATTGTAAAACAAAAAATTACATATAAAGTTTAACTCAAAAAATTATAGACAAATATTAGTAAATTGAATGCAGTAATGAAAAGAAAGACTAAAGTGAAGGTCACTCAGTCGTATCCGACTCATTGTGACCACATAAACTGTATAGTCCATGGAATTCTCCAGGTCAGATTACTGGAATGGGTAGCCTTTCCCTTCTCCAGAGGATCGTCCCAACCCAGGGATCGAACCCAGGTCTCCTGCATTCTAGGCAGATTCTTTACCTGCTGATACACAAGGGAAGTCATAATTAAATAGGTTTTAGTTTTACAATGAAGAAATAACATGCATAAAACAACCAGAAACATAATCCATTAAAATTTCAACAAAAAAAAGACATAAATGACAAAATTATCATTTAATGACAAATTAGATTAAAATGTTAGATGACAATAATATTAAAAATGATATTGACAATATTAAAATATTAAATGACAATAATAGATAAAGATAGATAAAAATATTCACACTTATTAAATATACTAAATATTTGCATTAAAATGATCTTAATATAGTAGACCTTTATAAAAAAACAACCTCAATATCACATGGAATCATGGAAAGTCAAAATAAATTCCTTTAAAATATAGAAGAAGCCAAAGCTACAAGCCTTAGCCATTATTATTATTCATTACAACTTTTGAAGTCTATCTTATAAAAGAAGATCAGAAAATACAATAATATTTTTTGATGGTGTGTTTATTATATAATTCATTTCCCCACATTTGACTCTGGAAAATAATTTATGTTCTTTGTTTGCCTCAATATTCTCATTTGTAAAATGAAGTTAATAAAAGTAACTATTAGTTTGTTATAAGGATTAACTTAGGTCAATTTACACAAAATATTCAGGAGAGTATCTGGTATACAGTAAATACCATAGATGTACTTAATGATATTTACTAGTATTACATCTAGAAAAATAAGACCTTATAATAAATATTCACTTTACAATTGGTGAGATGTTAATAATTAGCTCCAAATGTTTTATGAATATTAAATGTTATGTTTTAAACTGCTTTGCTCAGTGCCAAAAGTAAGAAATTGTTAATACTGAAGAGAATATATGATTATTGAGGATTTGTTACTAAATGTTTCCACATAATGGGTCCTTGCAAATAAGTTTTCAGTCTCGAAAGCAAATGAAGATATTAATGATGATAATGATAAAAATAACTCTCTCCTGTTGATTCATTACTGTGTAACTTGCCAGCTTTAGAGTTACCCATTATTCTCCTTTATGTTCACTCCTGATTCCATCCAAGTATTACTTTTTGCCATTTCATAACCTGGACTTAAGAGTAAATCAGCACCAAGCCATCTAATATAAACACATGAATCAGAAACATATTTCTGATATGTATTTCTGTATTTCTGATATGTAGGTGATAAATATTAACTTTATTGGTATCTGTGGAGGATGAAATGATAGTATACTGCTTCCATGTTAATTATTTTGTCTAAAGATCAAGCCATATTATACATGTAACCATTAGGATAGATTTGTTTGGAATGCACAATTTTCCTTCATTGTATTGCATTTTAGAGTAATACTTTCATTTGCAATGAAAAGCATTACTAGGTCAGTTACAAAGAACATGACATGATTTTTCATGACAGTTACATTAATTTGGGCACATTTTAAGAAATCACCGTTTTCCTAGTAAATGCACATATAAAGGCAAGTAGAAAAAAGAAATGTAAGTTCCTCACTTAGACTCACTCAAAACCTAGATAATTCAGTTCCATAAACCAAATTTACCACTTGAAAAATTTCCCAAAAGTTATTCAAGTTAATATTTCCACAAAATGAGAAGTTTCTATTTAGCAAAGTGTCCTTACTGTATGTTGAATCCATACGTGTCAAACTGTGAGGACTTCCCATACTTCTTCAAAGAGATTTTCCATTAATACTATAGAATTGCATTTAGATTTGAATGCCCAGAAAAACTTCAGCTTTCTTAAGTATTTAGTATATATTTTTATTTCTTGTGATCAAAACTAAGAGTTCATGTGGTTCTATTCTCTACCCAGGTTATAACATTATTGTGTACATTATATAATATAATATAATAATATTATAATATTATTGTGTACATTATGTGTATCTACATAATTACTATAGTCCTACATTTATCCTATTTTATTGTTCTTGTTTGCTTCAATATAAAATTTTTCCTCTTGTCTGTTTTTCTGCTTATATCCTATAATTGCCTTTTTATCTTGTAATCAAATATGAGAAATATATTTTTATGGGTGTGATGATATGCCAGTATGAATAGAACACAGGGCATCTCACATGAAGTAGTTAGATATGAAACCAGGCTCTTAAATTAGGGACAGAGATTAAAGGGCAGATACATCACACTAAAGAATCATAATTTTATACATTAGATAATGGGGAACAGTGAATGAAGATTTTTAAAGCTGAGGTTGTTTGATAAGGTTAGACAAGCAGAATATTGGATATACTAATGCTTGATAAGAGATAATTGCATAAACAAGTGACCTGGAACATTTGGGGAAGCTCAGAGATTAGAATATAAGCAGTGAGACCAAAATTTTAGAATTTTGAACCTGCTTTGAATATAGTCTGTCCAGTGAGCTCATCATTCATTTTTACAACTGGGAACCTTTGTGTTTCCTGCAGTTAAAAAAAAAAAAATCAGAATTTTTTTCAAGAAATTTACGAGATTTTTTTTTTTTTGAGAGACTACTAATATGTCAAGTTTTGCCACTAAGATAAAGAAATGAAGACAGCAGAGTGTGTGCATGTGTAGGTGTGTGTGCATGCTAAGTCACTTCAGTCGTGGCTGACTGCAAAACCATGAGATTCTCCAGGCAAGAATACTGGAAGGTTACCATGCTCTCCTCCAGGGGATCTTCCCAAGGGAGGGAAGGGACCCACCTCTCTTATGTCTCCTGCATTGGCAGGCGAGTTCTTTACCACTAACACCACCCAGGAAGCCTGTGGATGTGTATATATTTGGCTTAGTCTTAATGAATATGAATTGAAAAGAATTTAAATGATGTAACAATCAGTAGTATCAGACAGCATTATTTAAAAATTTCAGTGTTTTTCTTTATAAGAAAAGAGTAGCTTCAGGTATTCAACAACCATGACTCATGTGCTACAGGGATTTTTTCATTAAAATTTATGAGTAAATATTTTGAAATTGCTCTATGTGAAAAACTTGCTTTCAAGGATGTATAACCAGAGGACCAGTGAAGCACCATGGCAAATCCAATTAAATGCGGTTGAGGCAAGGAAACTTTCATTTTGGAGAGATGAATTAGTCCCAATTAAAATAGCACAATTATAACTAAATTTTGTGTTGGCATATTTCAAATGCATTTAGTTACTTAATTTTCCTGCATTAGTATGTGTGCTTAAAAGCAAGAACATTTTCACTCAGTAAGTAATGCACTGAATATTTACAGTACCGTGGTGTTAGTGTTCAATTTAAGTTTACATGAAATGAATAGGACTTATAATTCCTAATACACAGATTCTTCTGAAGCACCACTTTTAAATAACTTAAATTCATCTGCTAATGGTCTAAATTTCTATTTGTTCTTGGAACTACTTATATGACAATGATATCAACTGCTACAATGTAATTGGTTTACTTAAAAACATTTATAAAAAATTAAACTATGACCTCATGAATTCTAATTTTAGAATAATAGTATCTGTAAATAATTTATAACTAAAATGAATTAATTTAGTGACTTTTTAAGCTATAAGCCATTTATTTACTTAGGAGTAAGCGTCTACTATATAAAATACTGCTGTGGACAGGAAAGAGATCAAACCAGTCAATCCTAAAGGCGATTAACCCTGAATGTTCATTGGAAGGACTGATGCTGAAGCTGAAGCTCCAACACTTTGGCCACCTGATGAGAGGAACCGACTCATTGGAAAAGACCCTGATGCTGGGAAAGATTGAGGGCAAGGAGGAGAAGGGGGCAACAGAAGATGAGGTGGTTGGATTGTGTCACTGGCTCAATTGATGTGAGTTTGAGCAAATTCCAGGAAATAGTGAAGGACAGAGACGCTTGGTGTGTTGCAGTCCATAGGGTCACAAAGAGTTAGACGTGACTTAGTGATTGAACAACAATGTAAAGTACTAGCTGAGAAATGTGGGGAAGATAAAACAATAAAGATGCATTTTATCCTCTCAGGAAATGTATAATATATAATAGAATATGAGATAAATAATATCTGTATTTTATATGAAAAAAAAAAGATGGTAAAAATTTTTAAGCAGTGTGTGTAGAGAGCATATTTACTTAAGGAACCCAGTAAAGATTAAAGGAGGCTTTGAGTGGATCTTTTATCCCTTTTGATTGTAATGTCTTTTAATTTTTAATTCTAAAGTTGTCTGAATAAGAATATAATTGATTTATTTCTTGACCTTTCAGTAGAGTGTTTATACATAAGATAGACTGACTTCCTGCCCTAAAATTTTTCTTTGTGAGATTCTTTCATGTTGTTGCACATAGCTATTGCTTCTTCCAAGTCATTTATTATATAGAATTAACTTATATCACAATATTATAATAAGTTTATTCAGCAGTTGCTCTTAATAAATGATCCCCAAATGTAATGATGAAGATACACCATTTAGTTTATGCTGACAGATTCTGTGAACCACAATTATGGCTGTAAATCTAATAGGGAGAGCTTATCTCTGCTCCCCAAGGAGACCTGTCAGCCTGCGCACCAGCAAATGGTATCTCCATATGGAGTGAAAGTCATTCAGTCACGTCAGACTATTTGCGAACCCATGGCTTGTAGCTCAACAGGCTCCTCTGTCCATGGAATTCTCTAGGCAAGAGTACTGGAGTGGGTAGCTGTTCCCCCCTCCAGGGGATCTTTCCAACTTAAGGATTGAACCCAGGTCTCCCACACTGCAGGTGGAGTCTTTACCATCTGAACCACCAGGGAAGCCCATTCCTACAAGGGATCTACCCAATCCATATGGTGTAGACTTCCTAAAAACATATGTTGGTTGTATTCCAGTTGCTGGTAATGAGAGAAGGAGGAAAGGAAAGAGAGAGAGAGAGAAAGGTGTCTTCTCATTTCTGTAAGTTACAAGGATGAAATGTCAGTGTCACATTATAGAAGTAGCCTGTGGGATGGAATAAATGGTTTGTCTTGGAATAAATGATTTACCTATTGAATACGTCAGGTTCAGATATGAATGCAGATTCTCAAGTATGAATTTGAAGATTAAAGAGACAAGTTATTTGCCACCACACACCCCCAATACGATAGTGCAGCAAAGCATAATGCAACCATTATAGGTACTTTCATTTAGAAAATAGGAAAAGAGTGGGAGTTCATTGGACTGTAGCATTTTTGAAATCCAGCTGGACCCATGCGTCCAGTTCCTTGGATAGCGGCTCAGTTCTGCCGCCTAACAATCATTCTCTGTGGCTCTGGGCTCCACTTCTCAGAACCTTGGTTCTCTCTGGGCCATAGCTTCTTTTCCAAAAGAAAGTCTTCTCTACAAACGAGTAGCTTTCCCAGCCTCATCCCTGCCCATAGTAGTTTTAAAAGCCTCTTTTTAAAAGTAGTTTCAAAAGCCTCTTTTAGGGTTTTCTATGTAGAGGATCATGGCATCTGCAAACAGTGAGAGTTTTACTTCTTCTTTTCCAACTTGAATTCCTTTTATTTCTTTTTCTGTTCTGATTGCTGTGGCCAAAACTTCCAAAACTATGTTGAATTGTAGTGATGAAAGTGGGTACCCTTGTCTTGTTCCTGACTTTAGGGGAAATGCTTTCAATTTTTCACCACTGAGGATAATGTTTGCTGTGGGTTTGTCATAGATAGCTTTTATTATGTTGAGGTATGTTCCTTCTATTCCTGCTTTCTGGATTTTTTTTTTTTTAATTGTAAATGGATGTTGAATTTTGTCAAAGGCTTTCTCTCTGCATCTATTGAGATAATCATATGGCTTTTATTTTTCTATTTGTTAATGTGGTGGATTACACTGATTGATTTGTGGATACTGAAGAATCCTTCCATCCCTGGGATAAAGCCCATTGGTCATGGGTATGATCTTTTTAATGTGTTGTTGAATTCTGATTGCTAGAATTTTGTTAAGGATTTTTGCATCTATGTTCATCAGTAATATTGGCCTGTAGTTTTCTTTTTCTGTGGCATCTTTGTCAGGTTTTGGTATTAGGGTGATGGTGGCCTCATAGAATGAGTTTGGAAGTTTACCTTCCTCTGCAACTTTCTGGAAGAGTTTGAGTAGGATAGGTGTTAGCTCTTCTCTAAATTTTTGGTAGAATTCAGCTGTGAAGCCATCTGGACCTAGGCTTTTTTTTTTTTTTTTTTTTTGCTGGAAGATTTCTAATTACAGTTTCAATTTCCATGCTTGTGATGGGTCTGTTAAGATTTTCTATTTCTTCCTGGTTCAGTTTGGTTAGTTTTAATTTTCTAAGAATTTGTCCATTTCTTCCAAGTTGTCCATTTTATTGACATATAATTGCTGATAGTAGTCTCTTATGATCCTTTGTATTTATGTGTTGTCTGTTGTGATCTCTCCATTTTCATTTCTAATTTTATTGATTTGATTTTTCTCCCTTTGTTTCCTGATGAGTCTGGCTAATGGTTTGTCAATTTTATTTATCCTCTCAAAAAAACAGCTTTTGGCTTTGTTGATTTTTGCTGTGGTCTCTTTTGTTTCTTTTGCATTTATTTCTGCCCTAATTTTTAAGATTTCTTTACTTCTACTAACCCCAGGGTTCTTCATTTCTTCTTTTTCTAGTTGTTTTAGGTGTTCAATTCAGTTCACTCAGTCATCTCCGACTCTTTGCAACTGCATAAATCGCAGCATGCCAGGCCTCCCTGTCCATCACCATCTCCCAGGGTTCACTCAAACACATTCATCGAGTTGGTGATGCCATCCAGCCAACTCATCCTCTGTCGTCCCCTTTTTCTTCTGTCCCCAATCCCTCCCTGCATCAGAGTCTTTTCCAATCAGTCAACTCTTCGCATGAGGTGGCCAAAGTACTGGAGTTTCAGCTTTAGCATCATTTGGTGTAGAGTTAGGTTATTCATTTGACTCTACCAGAAAATTACTAGAGCTAATCAATGCATATAGTAAAGTGGCAGGATATAAAATCAACACACAGAAATCCCTTGCATTCCTATACACTAATAATGAGAAAATAGAAAGAGAAATTAAGGAAATAATTCCATTAACCATTGCAGCAAAAAGAATAAAATACTTAGGAATATATCTACCTAAAGACACAAAACACCTATATATAGAAAAATATAAAACACTGGTGAAAGAAATCAAAGAGGACACTAATAGGTGGAGAAATATGTTCATGGATTGTATTGCATTCATGGATTGGAAGAATCAATATAGTGAAAATGAATATACTACCCAAAGCAATCTACAGATTCAGTGCAATCCATATCAAGCTACCAATGGTATTTTTCACAGAGCTAGAACAAATAATTTCACAATTTTTATGGAAATACAAAAAATACCTCAAATAGCCAAAGCAATCTTGAGAAAGAAGAATGGAACTGGAGGAATCAACCTGCCAGACTTCAGGCTCTACTACAAAGCCACAGTCATCAAGACAGTATAGTACTGGCACAAAGACAGAAATATAGATCAGTGGAACAAAACAGAAAGGCCAGAGATAAATCCATGTGCCTATGGACACCTTATCTTTGACAAAAGAGGCAAGAATATACAATGGAGAAAAGACAATCTTTTTAACAAGTGCTGATGGGAAAATTGGTCAACCGTTTGTAAAAGAATTAAACTAGAACAATTTCTAACACCATACACAAAAACAAACTCAAAATGGATTAAAGATCTAAATGTAAGACCAGAGGAGAACTGGTCTTCGAACTCCTAGAGGAGAACATAGGCAAAACACTCTCCAACATAAATCACAGCAGGATCCTCAATGACCCAGCTCCCAGAATATTGGAAATAAAAGGAAAAATATACAAATGGGACCTAATTACATTTAAAAGCTTCTGCACAACAAAGGAAACTATAAGCAAGGTGAAAAGACAGCCTTCAGAAATGGGAGAAAATAATAGCAAATGAAGCAACTAACAAAGAATTAATCTCAAAAATATACAAGCAACTCCTGCAGCTCAATTCCAGAAAAATAAATGACCCAATCAAAAAATGGGCCAAAGAACTAAACAGACATTTCTCCAAAGAAGACATACAGATGGTTAACAAACACATGAAAAGGTGCTCAACATCACTCATTATCAGAGAAATGCAAATCAAAACCACAATGAGGTACAATTTCACACCAGTCAGAATGGCTGCTATCCAAAAGCCTACAAGCAATAAATGCTGGAGAGGGTGTGGAGAAAAAGGAACCCTCTTACACTGTTGGTGGGAATGCAAACTAGTACAGCCACTATGGAGAATAATGTGGAGTTTCCTTAAACTACTGGAAGTATAACTGTCATATGACCCAGCAATCCGACTGCTAGGCTACACACTGAGGAAACCAGAATTGAAAGAGACACGTGTACCCCAATGTTTATCGCAGCACTGTTTATAATAGCCAGGACATGGAAGAAACCTAGGTGTCCATCTGCAGACGAATGGATAAGAAAGCTGTGGTACATATACACAAGTATTACTCAGCCATTATAAAGAATACATTTGAATCAATTCTATGAGTTGGATGAAACTGGAGCCTATTATACAGAGTGAAGTAAGCCAGAAAGAAAAACACCAATACAGTATACTGATGCACATACATGGAATTTAGAAAGATAGTAATGATAACCCTTTATGAGAGACAGCAAAAGGGACACAGATGTATAGAACAGTTTTTTGGACTCTGTAGGAGAGGGCGAGGGTGGGATGATTTGGGAGAATGGCACTGAAACATGTATAATATCATACGTGAAATGAATTGCCAGTCCAGGTTCTATGCATGATACAGGATGCTCGGGGCTGGTGCACTGGGATGACCCAGAGGGATGGTATGGGGAGGGAGGTGGGAGGGGGGTTCAGGATGGGGAACAAGTGTACACCCGTGGAGGATTCATGTTGATGTATGGCAAAACCAATACAATATTGTAACGTAATTAGCCTCCAATTAAAATAAATAAATTTATACTTTTTTTTTTAAGCCTCTTTTCTCTTTGTACAAATTTCATCCCTTCTTATTCCAATTTGGCAATATTTACATTGGCAATATTCTTTTTTTAAATGATTGTTTCCAAAGAATCTGATTAGGGATCAGTTCTTTAGATAAAAATTAAAACTCTCAAATCATTTAGAGATAAACCTTTCATTCCAATCCCAAAGAAAGGCAATGCCAAAGAATGCTCAAACTACCTCACAATTGCACTCATCTTACATGCTAGCAAAGTAATGCTCAAAATTCTCCAAGCCAGGCTTCAACTGTACATGAAATGAGAACTTCCAGATGTTCAAGCTGGTTTTAGAAAAGGCAGAGGAACCAGACATCAAATTGCCAAGATCCATTGGATCATCAAAAAGGCAAGAGAGTTCCAGAAAAACATCTCTTTATGCTTTTATTGACTATGCCAAAGCCTTTGACTATGTGGATCACAGCAAACAGTGGAAAATTCTTAAAGAGATGGGAATACCAGACAACCTGACCTGCATCCTAAAAATCTGTATGCAGGTGAAGAAGCAACAGGTAGAACTGGACTTGGAACAACAGACTGGTTCTAAATCAGGAAAGGTGTACATCAAGGCTGTATATTGTCACCCTGCTTTTTTAATTTATATGCAGAATACATCATGAGAAATGCTGGACTGGATGAAGCACAAGCTGGAATCAAGTTTGCTGGGAGAAATATCAATAACCTCAATATGCAGATGACACCACACTTACGGCAGAAAGCGAAGAACTAAAGAGCCTCTTGATGAAAGTGAAAGAAGAGAGTGAAAATGTTGGCTTAAAACTCAACATTCAGAAAACTAATAATAGAGCATCCAGTCCTATCACTTCATAGCAAATAGTTGGGGAAACAATGGTAACACTGACAGACTTTATTTTCTTGGACTCCAGAATCACTGCAGATGGTGATTGCAGCCATGAAATTAAAAGCCATTTACTCCTGGGGACAAAAGTTATGACCAGCCTACACAGCATATTAAAAAGCAGAGACATTACTTTGCCAACAAAGGTCCATCTAGTCAAAGCTATGGTTTTTCCAGTAGTCATGTATGGATGTGAGAGTTAGACTATAAAGAAAGCTGAGCACCGAAGAATTGATGCTTGTGAACTGTGGTGCTGGAGAAGATCCATGAGAGTCCCTTGGGCTGCAAGGAGATCCACCAGTCCATCCTAAAGGAAATCAGTCCTGAATATTCATTGGAAAGACTGATGCTGAAGCTGAAACTCCAATACTTTGGCCACCTGATGCGAAGAACTGACTCATTTGAAAAGACCCTGATGCTGGGAAAGATTGAAGGCAAGATGAGAAGGGGATGACAGTGGATGAGATGGTTGGATGGCATCACTGACTCAATGGACATGAGTTTGAGTAAACTCTGGGACTTGTTGATGATCAGGGAGGCCTCATGTGCTGCAACCCATGGGATTGCAAAGAGCTGGACATGACTGAGTGACATAACTGTACTGAATTGGGGAATTTTATATTATTTTCCAGTTCATGACTCATGGCGAGATGATGGGTGGAGTACAGCATTGAAGAGGATGAAGCCAATGAAGTTAAATGGGAGTTATTGTCTTCTGTATTTCCCTTGATTTCCTCTTACAGCTAAGTAAAAGGAATAACTTCTCCACTGGGGGAAAGCCTTTTATGATTGGTTCTTCCACTCTGTTGATGTAAAATGAATTGACCTTGAAGCTGGTGTGATGTCATATATGATTTTTCAGAAGCTCTATTGAGATAAGAGTTTCTTTGTCTATATTTTTGTCCATAGAACAAATATTCCTAGAGTATTTTATCTAATCACATTTTTTTATTTAATGGGGAGTTCTTTTGCCTCCCCATAACTTCTTACCTCTTATCTTTAGATTTATTTTAAAACTGTGGGTTTTTTTTTTTTTGCTTACATTCATATGTTCTTTAGCCTTCTTTTTGTAGTAATAATAAAAAATATAAGGAGAGAACAGAGGTCCCTTTTTTTTCTGTAATTTTCTAAAGAATTGTGCTCTCATTCTCTTGATTTGGAGGGTCACCAAGGTGATATAGTCACTAGTTTAATGGAGCAACTGGTCTCCCAACTGCTGACCTCTTTTATACTTTCCATTCTGCTAAATTTCCTTGACCTTAAAATTCATACTTTCATTAGCCTTGAATCAGAAATGCACTACTATTAAGACCTGACATTTTAACTTTTATATTTAATCTCACTTTCTTCAAGTTTTTCCCCTTCATTTTTATCACAGTTCTCCTTATAGCACTCAAATCTCTTTCTTTTAAATATCAGAAATTAAAACTGGTTTAAACACAGTTTTTGCACAAAACATTAGGGTCCTAAATAGTCTTACTGGGAGATCAATTGTTTCAATGTGCTTGAGAAACCAACTTCAGTCTCCAATAAAATGCATGGTTACTATAAAAGAATCTTAATTCCCTTCAAATGATCATTACCTTCTTTCCATACCCTCTCTTGGATTTGTTGTTTGTTGATTTTTTTGATGATAGCCATCCTGATTGGTGTGAGGTGATATCTCATGGTAATTTTGATGTGCATTTCTCTACTAGTGATTTTGAACATCTTTTCATGTGCTTATTGGCCACATGTATGTCCTCTTCAAATAGACATCTTTCTGCCCTAGCAATATAAACTAGGTGACTGTCATGTGATATAATTATTAGCTGCCTATTTTTCAAGTTGGTAAGTCACTAAGTCATTTCTTCTTCATAGCTGACTTATTTAACATTCAGAAGTAATATACTGCTCCTTCTAACTAGCTTCATTGTATGAAATGATTTTAAGCAGTTATTTAACCCTGATCCAGCACCCACTGGCAGATACATTCTGAAGAGAAAAGAAAATCATTTTTACACTGGTACCATTACTATGGTAACATTTATAAAAATGTGTTCTATAGGACATAGATCTAACAAACATTTCATTTTGTTTAGGAACCAAAAAGGTTCCTAAGGGAAAATAAGTTTTGAAAATGCTGCCAGTATATTTTCCTTCACAAAATGGTTTTGTATATTAAAGGCTCTGAGAATGCCTGTGATGAGGAGAAGTACCTGACTTTGTTTAACTGGAGAATTTCTCATCTTATTTGTTTAAAAAGTAATCATTAAATTTTTATTTTTAAAAACATATATTAAAAATATTTGGGACTAGTATTTCATGAGACACTTATGAGATGTGATTTGAAATTATACTGTGGTTCACCTAGAACATGTGCACATGACCTTGAAGCTGGTGTGCTGTCATATATGATTTTTTTGCTACCTACTCTTAGTCAGAGAATAGAAATCAGTGTTTATAGATAATTTGTGTTATAATTTCATAAGCACTTTTGTTATATTTTGATCATAGCAGTGTAGGATTACATATAAATATAAAACTATGTAGAATTGTAATATATTCACTACTTAGGAAAAGTAGAAATACATGGACTTTAGTGTTTAATAATTAGTCCCAAGTGACTCATCAACTCTCACTATCGAGGTTAATATATGTACAGCAAGCATAAATGCCATAACCAATGACCATATTAGGTTATATACATAATATTTGTTTTTATAGCTACTCATAAATCAGAAATACATATAGATATACTTATGTACACAAAAATATAGAGATAATCATAAACCTAAAAAAAATAATATGACATTATCTACCATCATTCTTACATTCTTATCAATAACCAAAAAACTACCCATTGAAGCTAGACTTTTTAAAATACATATAACTCTTTTAAACACTCTATAATGACATATGTGGCAGAATAATTTTTAAAAGAGTGGATATAACTTTACTGTGTAGAATGAATCAATGCAACATTTTAAGTCAGTTAAACTCCAACTTTTCTTTAATTTAAAAAATAAAAATAAGACTTAACAGTAAAAGAAGATGTACACTTCTCTTTGATTAGGCAGCAATATTAAATACTACAAAGCTAGAAATTATTTTCTAATGGAAATACTGAGTTTATTTTAATGTGGATATTTAAGAATATATAAGTGGATCATGTATTAGCACAAGTATTAGCATTGGCTAGAATACCTTTGTCGGAAAAGGCAATGGCAACCCACTCTAGTACTCTTGCCTGGAAAATCCCATGGACGGAGGAGCCTGGTGGGCTCCAGTCCATGGGCTTGCTAGGAATCAGACACGCCTGAGCGACTTCACTTTCACTTTTCACTTTCACCCATTGGAGAAGGAAATGGCAACCTACTCCGGTGTTCTTGCCTGGAGAATCCCAGGGACGGGGGAGCCAGGTGGGCTGCCATTTATGGGGTCGCACAGAGTCGGATGCAACTGAAGCGACTTAGCAGTATACCTTTGTTGCCAATGAAATTTAGGTAAGTTGGTGAGAATTCTTGGAAAGATTTTCTCATTTATAAAGAGATGTGTATAGAAAGAAACTTTAGCTTAATTCATAAGCTATTTTCATATCTCTACATGAGGGAGGTATTAAATGTAAGGTTATTTGCAAAGGTTCTTACAGAATGGTGATACAAGCTATAGGTATGAAATGACTGTGATGAAGCACAAAACTCAGCATCTAGAATAAAATGTGTTGACACTACTGATGTCAAACATCATTACCTCACTGAACCAAACCAGCTTACAGATCTCCAAAGAGGGAATTAAGTGCATCCCTGATGGTGCAGTTGGTAAAGAATCTGCTTGCAATGCAGGAGACTCGGGTCTGATCCCTGGGTTGAGAAGATTCCTTGGAGAAAAAAATGGCAACCCTTTCCAGTATTCTTGCCTAGGAAATCCTATTTGACAGAGGAGCCTGGCAGTCCATGGTGTTGCAAGAGTTGGACTCAACTTAGTGACTATACCACCACCAATGAGGGCATAATAGCAATTTTTGTGATGGTTAAATAAGGTTGCCATATAGTTGATGGTTGATGTGATGCTCTTAGCAGAGCCTTTGCCACAAAGTTCAGTAAATGCTAATCAGCCTTATTTAGTTCAGTTCAGTTCAGTCACTCAGTGATGTCCAACTCTTTGCAACCCCATGAATTGCAGCATGCCAGGCCTCCCTGTCCATGACCAACTCCCGGAGTTCACTCAAACTCACATCCATCGAGTCAGTGATGCCATCCAGCCATCTCATCCTCTGTCATCCCCTTCTCCTCCTGCCCCCAATCCCTCCAAGATCAGAGTCTTTTCCAATGAGTCAACTCTTCACATGAGGTGGCCAAAGTACTGGAATTTCAGCTTTAGCATCATTCCTTCCAAAGAAATCCCAGAGAACTGGAGTTTAAATAACTGCAAATATTTTTTTCTTAAATGAAAACCTTTGAAAGTTAAATGATTTGAATAGATCAGTTCAGGTTACTCCAGGTATTGACCATACAACTGAGATGTAAACTGAAGGAAATTACCTTACATTGTAGAACTTGGATTCTCTGAAAATAATCATTTAGTGAATAAATAAAATCACTTATTAGTTTTTTTAATAAAAATCATTTATTAGTTTTTTAAAAAATCTAAATGCATCTTTTCTTCCAAAGTCATCCCACCTCTGTACTTACTGTACTTAAAAACACCTTCCACTTGAAGAGATGTACGCTGATGCGTACATAAAATAGTGATCACATTTTTAGAATGTTTTTCAACACTGAATAAATATGTGGAAATGTTTTTTAGATTCCATATTTTCTGTATGAACAAATCATAGAATAAATCTTAGAATATAGGTGCAGTGTCTTTAATTTTGTAGGAAAGTCTTCTTTATTGCCACAGAGTTGATAGTCCAGGGGCTTTTACACTGAAATATCATTTTCCATTCTCGAGCATGTCTTAAAATTATCATTAACTAGAGGGAAAATCTCCTTCTTGTGTTATGCATTTTCTGCAAAAAAAAAAAAAAAATAAAAAGAGCCATTAAGCCCTTCTCCCTAATATATGTATGTAATAATGGTTTTGTGCCATTCTAAGCAAATTATTTGTTTAAAAAAAATGTGTTGGTATTTAATTACTCTAATCAATTGTATCTTAGTGATTATATACACAGATCAGACATGTAATATGAGAAAAATTACCAACCACTCATCCTGCTTTTTCCTAAGTGTATTTTCCACCAACTTTAAATCTTATTTTACATATTCCCAACAGTATGATGTACTAGGGTTTGACTTTTCTTCTCTGTAGACTGCAGCTTTAAAAGATATATCTAAATTTGATGTCTTCACTGCTTTCAATGACAATATTTACTAAATTAGGGCTGCAAAGCCTTTTTTCCTGTTTATCCTTGAAAGTTATGAATTGTTTTTTAAGGAGATAACTGTTTTTATATAAAGATGACTCAAAAGTCTTTACAGCGAATCATACCCTGACATTTATTCTCAATTTAAAATTCAACCTGACCCTTCTTCTTCTTCTTCTTTTTTTTTTAGAATTTGCTCTCTTTCCATTGTGCTATGTAATTTATTGTTGCTATCATTCCAGATTACATGTAGGATACAAATTAATTTTCAGTTGCTTATAACATCAGAATTTTATTTGTTTTTAATTTCATATAGATTGGCATGGGAACTTCATCATCGTCTCCCACAGACCTTGACTAACGGAGGCTGCAGTGGGACATGTGTTTTCATATCAGAAGCAGAATAAAAGAGAATATTCTGACTTGTTTTGAAAGCTTCTTCGCAAACACTTCACATTTAACTTCTTCAAAGTAATGCCCGAATTTCAGTGAACAACAAAAGTGATCTCACATTGTCTCCATCAGGAGATAATAAGGGCATGTGTTGTGGTTCAATCACCAAGTCGTGTCCTATTCTTGCGACCCCATGGACTGCTGCCTGCCAGGTTCCTATGTCCATCGGGTTTTTCAGGCAAGAATACTGGAATGGGTTGCCATTTCCTTCTCCAGCGGATATTCTCAACCCAGGGATCGAACCCTTATCTCCTGCCTTGCAGGCAGATTCTTTAGCAACTGAGTCACCATGGAAGCCCAAGGCACTTGAAAATAGCTTTCATTGTGATCACACTTTAGGCCAATAATATTCATATTAAAATTACAGTATTCCCTTACCTTATCCACAATTTCAGTGTCCCTCAGTCAACTGTGGTCTGAAAATATGAAATAGAAAATCCAGAAATAATTCATAAGTGTCAAATTGCAAGTCGTTCTCTCCATCCTACCTGGGAGCCCCAACCATTAATATCATCTGTTCCTGACATTGACCCATGGACATCACCACAGGTTAATATTCCGGGATCACCAGAAACAGATGATGCTCCTACTGAAGTATCATCCGAAAGTCAGTAGTAGTCCTACAGTGTGGAGTCATTCAACTCATTTCATCTCATCACGCAGGCATTTATCAGCTTCAGTTCAGTTCATTCACTCAGTCGTGTCTGACTCTTTGTGACCCCAGGAACTGCAGCACGCCAGGCCTCCCTGTGCATCACTAACTCCCAGAGTAAACCCAAACCCATGTTCATTGAGTCAGTGATGCTACCCAACCATCTCATCCTCGGTCGTTCCCTTCTCCTTCTGTCCTCAATCTTTCCCAGCATCAGGGTCTTTTCAAATTAGTCAGCTCTTCAAATCAGGTGGCCAAAGTATTGGAGTTTCAGTTTCAGCATCAGTCCTTCTGATGAACACCCAGGACTGATTTCCTGTAGGATGGATTGGTTGGATATCCTTGCAGTCCAAGGGACTCTCAAAAGTCTTTTCCAGCACCACAGTTCCAAAGCATCAATTCTTCAGTGCTCAGTTTTCTTTATAGTCCAACTCTCACATCCATAATAATCACTGGAAAAACCATAGCCTTGACTAGACAGACCTTTGTTGGCAAAGTAATGTCTCTGATTTTCAATATGCTGTCTAGGTTGGTCATAACTTTCCTTCCAAAGAGTAAGCGTCTTTTAATTTCATGGCTGCAATCACCATCTGCAGTGATTTTGGAGCCCAGAAAAATAAAGTCAGCCACTGTTTCCACTGTTTCCCCATCTATTTGCCATGAAGTGATGGGACGCAATGCCATGATCTTAGTTTTCTGAATGTTGAGCTTTAAGCCAATTTTTTCACTCTCCTCTTTCACTTTCATCAAGAGACTCTTTAGTTCTTACTCACTTTCTGCCATAAGGGTGGTGTCATCTGCATATCTGAGGTTACTGATATTTCTCCTGGCAATCTTGAGCCAGCTTGTGCTTCCTCCAGCCCAGAGTTTCTCATGATGTACTCTGCATATAAGTTAAATAAGCAGGGTGACAATATACAGCCTTGATGTACTCCTTTTCCTATTTGGAAATAGTTTGTTGTTCCACGTCCAGGTCTAACTGTTTCTCAAGAGGCAGGTCAGGTGATCTGGTATTCCCATCTGTTTCAGAATTTTCCACAGTTGTTTGTGATCCACACAATCAAAGGCTTTGGCATAGTCAATAAAGCAGAAATAGATGTTTTTCTGGAACTCTCTTGCTTTTTCGATGATCCAGCAGATGTTGGCAATTTGATTTCTGGTTCCTCTGCCTTTTCTAAAACCAGCTTGAACATCTCGAAGTTCATGGCTCACGTATTGCTGAAGCCTGGCTTGGGGAATTTTGAGCATTACTTTACTAGCATGTGAGATGACTGCAATTGTGTGGTAGTTTGAGCATTCTTTGGCATGACCTTTTCCAGTCCTGTGGCCACTGCTGAGTTTTCCAAATTTGCTGGCATACTGAGTGCAGCACTTTCACAGCATCATCTTTCAGGATTTGAAATAACTCAACTGGAATTCCATCACCTCCACTAGCTTTGTTTGTAGTGATGGTTCCTAAGGCCCACTTGACTTCACATTCCAGGATGTCTGGCTCTAGGTCAGTCATTACACCATCGTGATTATCTGGGTCATGAAGATCTTTTTGTACAGTTCTTGTGTGTATTCTTGCCACCTCTTCTTAATATCTTCTGCTTCTGTTAGGTCCCTACAATTTCTGTCCTTTATTGAGCCCATCTTTGCATGAAATGTTCCCTTGGTATCTCTAATTTTCTTGAAGAGATCTCTAGTCTTTCCCATTCTGTTGTTTTCCTCTATTTCTTTGCATTGATCGCTGAGGAAGGCTTTATCTCTCCTTGCTATTCTATGGAACTCTGCATTCAAACGGGTATATCTTTCCTTTTCTCCTTTGCTTTTCACTTCCCTTCTTTTCACAGCTATTTGTAAGGCCTCCTCAGACAGCCCATTTTGCTTTTTGCATTTATTTTTCTTGGGGATGGTCTTGATTCCTGTTTCCTGTACAATGTCACAAACTTCTGTCCATAGTTCATCAGGCACTCTGTCTATCAGATCTAGTCCTTTAAGTCTATTTCTCATTTCCTCTGTATAATCATAAGGGATTTGATTTAGGTCATACCTGAATGGTCTAGTGGTTTTCTCCACTTTGTTCAATTTCAGTCTGAATTAGGCAATAAGGAGCTCATGATATGAGCCACAGTCAGCTCCTGGTCTTGTTTCTTGCTGATTGTATAGAGCTTCTCCACTTTGGCTGCAAAGATATCAATCTGATTTCAGTGTCGATCATCTGTTGATGCCCATGTGTAGAGTCTTCTCTTGTGTTGTTGGAAGAGGGTGTTTGCTATGACCAGTGCATTCTCTTGGCAGAACTCTGTTAGCCTTTGCCCTGCTTCATTCTGTATTCCAAGGCCAAATTTGCCTGTTATTCCAGGTGTTTCTTGATTTCCTACTTTTGCATTCCAGTCCCCTATAGTGAAAAGGACATATTTTGGGGCTGTTAGTTCTGGAAGGTCTTATAGGTCTTCAGAGAACTGTTCAGCTTCTTCAGCATTACTGGTTGGGGCATAGACTTGGATTACCATAATATTGAATGGTTTGCCTTGGAATATCTCTGTTCAGATAGAATGATCTCTGTTCGTTTTTGAGATTGCATCCAAGTACTGCTTTTCAGACTCTTTTGTTGACTATGATGGCCACTCCATTTCTTCTAAAGGATTCTTGCCCACAGTAGTAGATATATTGGTCATCTGAGTTAAATTCACTCATTCCAGTCCATCTTAGTTCACTGATTCCTAGAATGTTGATGTTCACTCTTGCCATTTCCTGTTTGACCACTTCCAATTTACCCTGATTCATGGACCTAACATTCCATGTTCCTATGTAATATTCTGTTTATAGCATCGAACCTTGCTTCTATCACCAGTCCCATCCACAACTGGGTGTTGTTTTTGCTTTGGCTCCATCCCTTCATTCTTTCTGGAGTTATTTCCCCACTGATCTCCAGTAGCGTATTGGGCACCTACCGACCTGGGGAGTTCATCTTTCAGTGTCCTATCTTTTTGCCTTTTCATACTGTTCATGCAGTTCCCAAGGCAAGAATACTGAAGTCGTTTGCCATTCCCTTCTCCAGTGGACCACATTCTGTCAGACCTCTCCACCATGACCCGTCCATCTTGGCAGTCCCACATGGCATGGCTTAGTTTCATTGAATTAGACAAGGCTGTGGTCTGTGTGATCAGATTGGCTAGTTGTCTATGATTGTGGTTTCAGTCTGTTGGCCCTCTCTCAGTGCCTACCATATTACTTGGGTTTCTCTCACCTTGGACGTTGGGTATCTCTTCATGACTGCTCCAGCAAAGCGTGGCCTCTGCCCCTGGCCTTGGACGTGGGGTAGCTCTTCTTGTCTGTGCTTCCACACTGTCACAGCTTACATCATCATATAAGTGAGTACAATACAATAAGATATTTTGAGATACAAAATTCATACAACTTTCACTGCAATATAGATATAATTATTCTATTTTATTAATTGTACTGTTGTTTATCTCTTACTGTACCTAATTTATACATTAAACATTACCCTATGTATATAGGAAGAATATAGTATATATAGGGTTCAGTAATATCCAGGGTTTCGGGCATCTATCAGGAGTCTTGGGACCATTTGCCTGTGGATAAGGGGGGAAAATGGACTTCCCAGGGGCTGCTAGTGTCACCTGCCAATGCAGGGGATGCAAGAGACCTGGATAAGATCCCTGGTTGGGGAAGATCCCCTGGTGGGCTACAGTCCATAAGGCTACAGTCCATAATAACCTCAAACCCAAGTCCAGAAGTTATATTTCTTGATTCTGACAACTTCCAATTTAAAAAAGATTTTATTTTGCTGCCTCTTATTAAATAATGGAATACAGGTGGAATTAGCTTTAAGAAAAAATAAAGCATCCCTGTAATAAAGAGAAGCACAGAGTCACAGCAGCCCCTTGTCAGTAGTTCCCGTCAACCCTCATGGGACTGAGATCAGGCTAGACTCCTACCCTGGGGTGCATTTGCCTTGTTGAGGCTCTAATTCGTCCTTAGGAAAGCTTCTCTGGAAGAACCAACTTCATGAGTGTGAAGCCAGTGTGGTCACACAGAACCTTATTTTCAAGAGCGTCCCCGCCCTTCATGAAATGTTTTTCTGTCGTTCTTGGAAATTCTCAACTCCATCTTTGAACATTAATTTTGTGAGTGAAATCTAATTGCACAGTGGAGAAGGCTTGTGAGCCAAGGAGATGCTGGGTGATGGAAGCACACGTGGACCCAGGCTGTGGAGGGAAGCGGTTACGGGGCCCTTAGAATAAGGGTGGGCAGCGCGTGCCCTGAGCACACACGGCTGCCGGGCACATGCTAGCCTGGGTGGTCAGGGCTATGAGACTCGGGGAAGCTGGTCTGAGCAGGACATGAGCCAAAAATTTTGATGATGAGGGCAACACCCACCAAAGCAGCAGTGAGACCCTGGGGCTGTGATCCAAGGAGAGAAGAAGGCACTTTTGCCCCGGGGCAGCACCAGCCTGGCAGTCAGAAATCATGTTGCCAGAGATCCCCCAGCATTTGTGCAAATATTCACTCTTTGCAAAAAAGAACTGCTGGCACTGTGACACACCCTGTCAGTAAATTATCATAAAACTATATCATAGACATGGCAAAAAAAAAAAAAATAATAATAAAGAATGAAGCTATCTGCATACCGTTTGAGAGTCGAATTGCAGAGCAATACCAAACCCCTCAAACATGCATACAGTGTCCCAGCAAAATAAATTGGGTCCTCCTGTAAACCCTTGAGCCGTGACTATCCCAATATACTAATGATTTTCCATGGAAAGGAGAGAATGGGTGTTGGGAGTTGGGGCAAAGTGGTGTGAGAAAGAAGTCAGTATAAGTCAACAGTGGAAAATGAGTGGCAGCGGAGGGTGTGGAAGTTAGAATAGTTTTTGTGTTTGGGACACAAATGAATCTGGGTTTAAGATTTAATTTACAGCATACAAATCTTGGGCCAATTGGTGAAAATTGGTTAGATTCCTTTGCCTTTTGGTAAAACATGTGATTTGCAGACTCTGGAGGTGGGAATAAGAAGCCCCTTGCCAAGGAAACTTTGAAAAATAGACTAATAGTAGTACTAATAATCACTATTAAATGACAAAAATATTTAATATTACTTAATTATACCTTGTGGTTCAGCTGGCAAAAAAATCTGCCTGCAATGTGGGAGACCTGGGTTTGATCCCTGGGTTGGGAAGATCCGCTGGAGAAGGGAAAGGCTCCAGTGTTCTGGCCTGAGAATCCCATGGACTGTATAGTCCCTGGGGTGGCAAAGAGTTGGACACAACTGAGCTACTTTCACTTTCACTTCAGTTATAGTTAAATATATATAATAATATTTAATAATAGTATTATTGCTCAGGTTTTAAAGGGTACTGGGTGGTGTAGGGAGGTCACAGTAGGATTTACATCTGCTTTTAAGGATCCTGTTTCCTGAATATGCCAGATAGCTCTAGTTTCCTGAGCCCCAAATGTGTCAGGAATGTGAACGAACATGTTCTGACTACAGGGATGGTCAAGAGGAGGTTGGCTTCTTTAAGAAGGGAAGGAAAATCCAGGTGATCTCCCAAGGCTTTCAGAAGGCAAATACAGGATAACTAAGTTTATCCCAAGTTCTCTTCATTGTTTACATTTACAGCTGAATTCTACTTTACACTAGTTATGCTTTTATTTTCATCACTGCTAGGATAACTTAATAAACCATTTTGACCAAGTGATTTATTTTTATGAGTTGAAGCTCTGATACAATATAGTATTAACAAAGAGAAAGTTTAGCAAGCAATAGTAACTGTGTTAATAATGTAATAAAATGATAAGCTGAGATGAAATGCATTGTGTTGACATATACTGAACAAAATGGTGAACACATTCCTTGTAACACATTTACAATCTTTATTTTTTTAAATGAGAAATAGCAATTTTATTATGCTGTCTGCATATGTCAATACAACATGCATAGACATGTGACTATTTTTATTCCAAAATGCTACTAATATGGCAGGAGACACCTTGGATATCATTCAGTTTATCCACCTTATGCTATAGAAAGGGAAACTAAAGACCAAGAAGTCAGAGTTTTTGTCCAGGGTCACCAAGATACATTCGTCTGAGCTGTATTCACAACTCAGTCTTTGGACTTCTAAGATTCCCCCATTATATCATAGGTTATATATTTGATTTGCATGTGTTTTTCCCAACCTTATTTTGAAAAAAAAAAAAAAACTATATAAAATTGAAAGAATGGTAAATACTATATCACCATTATATTCTTTATCAATTGTCAACATTTTGCTACATTTGTTTTTTTCCCTGTTTCTCTGTCTCTGTTTATCTCTCTCTCAGTTCAGTTCAGTCTCTCAGTTGTGTCCAACTCTTTGTGATCCCATGGACTGCAGTATGCCAGGCTTCCCCGTCTATCACCAACTTCCAGAGCTTGCTCAAACTCATGTTCATTGAGTTGGTGATGCCATCCAACCATCTCATTCTCTGTCATCCCCTTCTCTCACCTTCAATCTTGCCCAGCATCAGGGTCTTTTCCAATGACTCAGTTCTTCACATCAGGTGGCCAAAGTATTGGAGTTTCAGCTTCAACATCAGTCCTTCCAATGAATATTCAGGACTGATTTCCTTTAGGATTGACTGGTTTGATCTCCTTGCGTCCAAGGGACTCTCAAGAAAGAGTCTTCTCCAACACCACAGTTCAAAACCATCAATTCTTCAGTGCTCAGCTTTCTTTCTTTTTTTTTTTTACTTTACAATATTGTATTGGTTTTGCCATACATCAACATGAATCCGCCACTATCTTTAGAACACAATTCCTATATATGCAATTCAATGAGTAGAAATATGGCTAATCATATAATTCAGACTTGTTTTAAATTCCAATTTTCCTTTTTGCTCTGAACATTACAAATTGCCTTAGAAATACCTTTTATACGATAAGACTTCATCAGTAGTCTATGGATTCTGTTTGTTAAACAGTGTTTATGGAAATATTTTGCAAATCCCTAGTATTTCAGTGAGGTAGAATTTACAAACATCTCTTCCTTTTTAAACATTTTGGAAGTAAAAAAAATCATGAATGCCAGTGACTACCCATAAATCCAATTTGCTTCAATCTTAAATAATGTTGAAAAACAAATCCTTTATATTTGAAGCAGTATCTATGTCTATGATTAGTAATCAATGAATGTCTCTGTCTCAACAGTTAGTTACTTCCTTTGTCTTCTTGGTGAGCTCTTTGTCAACAGAGCAATGCTTTTTTTCTTGTTTGTTTATTTGATTATTTTTAAAAATAACTTAGGTCTTTTTACAATACCTAGTGATGGGACAACTCAAAAAATACCATTTAATGGATGAAAATGATGATAACTGCTTTCCAAAATTGACTAATTGTATCAAATATCACATCAATAAAATTATTTTATTTTCATTTTCTTACCACATGATTTATTTTCATTAAATATTTATTAATTTACTATCAAGAAGCATTTTACAACAAATGAGTAATAAGGTCACAACAAACAGAATAAAATTTGGTAATTGAAATATTCATTCTCCTATACAAATGTAGCAGAGCAAAAACTTCACAATTTTCAAGGATGAATCCATTCTAAATTGTATTAGATTTATAGTGTTGTTTAAAAGAAAAACATTACACTGTCAAATATATGATACAGTGTTAGTCACTCAATCATGTCCGACTTTTTGTTATGCCATGGATTATAGACCATTAGCCTCCCATTCTCCATGGGATTTTCCTGACCCTGGGATGGAAACCTTGTCTCCTGCATTGCAGGCAGATTCTTTACCATCTGAGGCACCAGCAAAGCCATATATGATAAAAATAAGCCACATATTAAGATATCAGACCTTTTTATATTTTCATAATTGTTTCTTTTCATCAGTGGAAATAATACATTATGAACATAATGTTGGATGTTTCTATTTAGGTTTATCAAACTGATAAGTGACAACATGGCGAATAGATGGGGAAACAGTAGAAATAGTGACAGACTATTTTTGGGGACTACAAAATCACTGCAGATGGTGACTGCAGCCATGAAATTAAAAGATGCTTACTCCTTGGAAGAAAAGTTATGACCAACCTAGGCAGCATATTAAAAAGCAGAGACATTAGTTTGCCAACAAAGGTCCATCTAGTCAAAGCTATGGTTTTTCCAGTAGTCATGTATGGATGTGAGAGTTGGACTATAAAAAAAGTTGAGCACTTAAGAATTGATGGTTGTGAACTGTGGTGTTGAAGAAGATCCTTGAGAATCCCGTGGACAGCAAGGAGATCAAACCAGTCCATCGTAAAGGAAATCAGTCTTGAATATTCATTGGAAGGACTGATGCTGAAGCTGAAACTCCAATACTTTGGCCACCTGATGGGAAGAACTGACTCATTTGAAAAGACCCTGATGCTGGGAAAGATTGAAGGCAGGAGGAGAAGGGGACAACAGAGGATGAGATGGTTGGATGGCATCACCGACTCGATGGACATGAGTTTGAGCAAGCTCCAGGAGTTGGTTATGGACAGGGAGGCCTGGCATGCTACAGTCCATGGGGTTGCAAAGAGTCAGGCACAACTGAGCCACTGAACTGAATTGATCTGCTAGATACATTTACTCACTTTAATCCAATATTATTACAAATACATTTTGAAAAGCAACCACTGGTTTGAGTTGTTTGAGCACTTCCGGTCTCTCCTCTAGAACTTGGAACCTCATATATAATCCACATGCTACTTCCTACTGATTCCACACCTACTGATTTTTCAGGGCCTGTTTCATCATCCCATTCCTCACTGCTGTTCTGTCATAGGTTTCTTGACCCCCCATGAGATCCTGCAGGTCTTTCACATCTAATTCTACATATCCAAAACTAAAGCCTGTCTTTTTTCCTCAAACCTGTGCCTTTTTATGTCTTCTTTAACTTAAGAGGTTGCAATATCCCACCTACTGAGCCAACTGAAACTCTCAACATAATACTAAAAAACTGCCCATCCTTTATTGCTCACAGCCACTACTGGAGACTAATTGTGGACTGACCCTTGAATTCCTCACAGCGCATCTCCATCTAGCATGTGTATGTGCATGGACTCTGATCGTCAAGCATTGTTTTACATAATCCTATGTCATTCATGTTGTTAATGTATTCAAGTCTTTTATAGCTTCTAGGTGGCAAAGGTATAATTGGAATTCGGTTCAGTTTGATTTCAAATCTTGTTCAGAACTAACTTCCCTTGATGAGAATGATTCAATTGTCCCTAACTGATCTCCATGAAACGTCCCATGCTACAATCAATTCTCTGCAGTTTCATATTTTCCTAATATTTAAATCCTTCTAAAATGCAAATACAAATTTACCTCCTTGCTAAAATGTATTCATAGCTCTTTTTAAGTAGTGTAAGTCTAAACTCCATATTTCAAGGCTCTCTTTGATCTACCTTTACACAGATCCATTTATCCTCAAGCTCAAATACTATACTTAAGGCACCCTAGACACCATGTAATTCCTCAAAAACCTCCAGGATATTTTTAATTGCTTCTGATCAGTCTCTTTCCTTTTCCTGAAATTGTCTTTCTCCTCTGCCTAGATTAAAACTCCTTCCTGTTAATTTGGTCAGAAATTTTCATTTCAATCTAATTGTACCAAAGATGTAGCTCTAAGATATGTCTATCACAAGTTTTATTTGGACACATTAGAGAAATGAAAGAGTAAGAGACTTTCGTAAGAATATATCCATTGTAATTAGAAAACAAAAATTTATTATATTTTATTTATTGTTTATAAGTAAGTAAGCACTTTTGTAACTCTATGGCATTATATTAACATATCCTATATTCTTTTGCCACAAAATGTAGATATATTCAATCTCTTGTTTATTCCATTTTTAAATTCTCAGAATGTAAGGTTTACATCTTAGTTCTAGTAGTCTGTACATTTGCAATGATATTTGCAAAAATCAGCTCTTAAACACAATCCTGTCAAACACATATCACACATTAAAACATGTGGAAATTAATCTCTTTTACTACTCAACAAACAAAAGCATCAGTTACATGTATATTTTCCAGTTACTTTCAAAATAAAATATACAGAAATTTCACAGGCATATATTAGCAGAATGTTCTTTTAAGCCATATTTTCAGTTGATTCTGAAACTAATATATTTGAAATAAAAGAAGCAATTTTGATCAATTTAATGTTTGCAAATATTGGAGGTAAAATTTGAAAGGAATATCTCAGTGCCTTGTCTCACTTTTTTATATACATCATTTATAAGGGTATTTAATGTTTTATACACTGTTTTATAATGAAAAACAAATGTAATAGCTCTTTATCCAAATTTCCTTCCCCTCCTCATTTCTCTCTACTTCTTCTGCTTCAAAGATAACACTATTAACAGATAAATGTGTAAATGTTAATATACTGGTTTGACCCTAGGCAAGTTATTTAACATTTCTGAACTTCAATTTACTCATCTGTAAAGTGAGGATAGGTATAGAATGTAGGAATTCCATGGTGCTCCAATGGATAATTATCTGTCTGCAAATATGAGGGAGATGGGTTCAATCCCTGGTCTGGAAAGATCCCACAGGCCACTGAGCCCATGAGCCACAGCTCCTGAATCCCATGATCTAGAGCCAGTGCTCAGTAACAAGAGAATCCCGTATACAACAACTAGAGTGGCGCCCACTCTCTGCAACTGAAAAGGCCCAGGGGCAGCAATCAAGACCCAGAGCAACCAAAATTAAATAAATAAATACAATATTTATTAAAAAAACACAATAGAACAGAATCTATACATTTGGGATGAGAATTAAATTAGTTAATTAAAAAGAATTTAGAACAAAACGAGCCATAGAGTATCAACAATCAAGAGGGTCCTTGTCAACATGACTGCGATAGGACTGCGACTGTGATATGTGTAGATCACCTATATCAACATGAGTTAGGTGTTTCAAAAAGCCCATATCCAAGGAAGATTAAACCATCAACCAAGAAATAATGACAATTTCCTTGAAGAAATTTTGACCAGTAAATTTCAAAGACAATAGCAAAAAGCTCACTTATTAAACACTTTCTGTTTGTTCATCAGCATTCAAGACCCTTTCCTCACTCTGCCAATCCTAATAGTATCACAAATAGTATCACAGTTTGACCAAATGCCAAGCAATTGCCCACCATGGAAAGCCTATCTTAAATTGCCTGAACCCAGGCCACAAAGTGCTATGCATTTCCCACTTCTGATTTTCCCTTCTGGAAGAATGCTGATAATGCAACAGGATAGTTTTCTCATTTAGTGCTGTAAGTTTAATTTCCTTCTATTAACAATTTCTCTAGTATTATTGGGAGAGATAAAGAGTATTTTATAAGTACTTAATAATCAATTGATTAAAATATTTAAACTTTTACCTCACATATTTCCACTGAGAAAGTTTTCACTAAAGAAAGCATTCAGTTTTAGTAACTTTTAAAAATTTTTAAAAGGAAAATTTTGCCCATTTTTATTATTTTAAAAAATCAAATCAAGGTTTCTTCCTCTAAAACTTAATGGGAAAAAAATCTTACCTTACCTATCTTGTTGCTAAGTCGCTTCAGTCGTGTCTGACTCTGTGAGACCCCATAGATGGCAGCCCACCAGGCTCCCCGTCCCTGGGATTCTCAAGGTAAGAACACTGGAGTGGGTTGCCATTTCCTTCTCCAATACATGAAAGTGAAAAGTGAAAGTGAAGTCCTCAGTCGTGTCCGACTCTTAGCGACCCCATGGACTGCAGCCTACCAGGCTCCTCCTTCCATGAGATTTTCCAGGCAAGAATACTGGAGTGAGTTGCCATTGCCTTCTCTATTACCTTTCTTGCTTCTGCTGCTGCTAAGTCGCTTCAGTCGTGTCTGATTCTGTGCGACCCCATAGACGGCAGCCCACCAGGCCCCGCGGTCCCTGGGATTCTCCAGGCAAGAACACTGGAGCGGGTTGCCATTTCCTTCTCCAATGCATAAAAGTGAAAAGTGAAAGTGAAGTCGCTCAGTCGTGCCCAACTCTTAGCGACCCCATGGACTGCAGCCTACTAGGCTCCTCCGTCCATGGGCTTTTCCAGGCAAGAGTACTGCAGCGGGGTGCCATTGCCTTCGATAACCTATCTTAGATACTGGCAATTTAACGAATCATAATTTATTGTCACTGATGTCAAGAATCTTATGATCTGAAATCATCTTTACTTTCTTCAACTTTTTGTTCTTTCAAGATTATATATTTTGGACTGTTTATTAGCTTATTTTTTCATAAAATAAATTATCAAATTGTGTTATTTCTCTTTGGGTACACTATGCCTTCCAAGTCTTTAAATGTAAAGACAAAATTCCAATTGCAGCAATCAGTGTATTTACATGGTTTATGGTAATTGGAAATACCTCCTCCATTTCCTGCAGGCTTAATTAAGAAAAACATCAAGAAGTTTAGTGACTTTAATTAGATAGTTATTCAGCATTTTTTTTTCATACTTAAACAGGTCTGTAGCTACTACTCTCATCACAACTATAATGAGGAAATAAACTACATTTTAGAAATTGACCAGATTTAATAAGCAATTTCAATGAAGGCTAGATCTATCTTGACTCCAGTAGTCAATGGGTATGACCAGTTTATCCTTTCAGATTTACGGTATTCTGAGCTTCCCTAAATTGAACACAAACTACTTTAGCCATAATATTATAATGAACCGCTACCCTGGTAACATGAATCTGAATCGAAGTTTAGTAAAATATATATAGTAGAATTTTTATTGAAATAATATACTGTCACATTTCCAGAAACTTTTTATTATCCATTTTGTATGACAAAATATAAACCTAAGATGAAAAGGTCATTAGTGATGAATGGTTGAATTAGCAACTATTCACAGTTTCAGAGAAGAAAATAGCAGGATGCAAATAAGATCAGAGATTCAGTGACCTCACATAAAATGAGAAAAATCTATTAACTAGTTTCTCTCTATACTTTAAAAATGAGTATTCACAGCTATAATCATATGATTTACTCACAATTATTAATGCAAGTAAATTAGTACAAATTATCATTCAAGGTAAAAACAAAATTGATCTTAACTTAATAAACAAATAATTCAGTACTTTGTTAAGGACCTTTATATTTCCATATTAAAGTTGTTAACATTAATTACAAAGAAAATCAAACACTAAAATATTTTTCTTTAGAAGTATCATGAATCATAGGTATTATAAGTTTTATTAATAATGTAAGTTATGTCAGAAAAAAGGTAAGTTCTTCATTGTGATTATAATACAATAATGTATTATAATTATAATATAATGATGTAATACAACAATGCACTAACACATGTTGTTGTTCAGTCGCTCAGTCATGTCCAACTCTTTGCAATCCCATGGACTGCAAGACGCCATGCTTCGCTGTCCTCCATCATCTCCCAAAACTTGCTCAAATTCATGTTCATTGAGTTGGTGATGCCATCCAACCATAGCCTGTTTAGAATTTCTGAGATATAATAATAATCAAAAAGTGTCATGGAGAGGGAATGACATTATATACTTGAACATATCTAAATTATCTTCTAAATCTTGGGAAAATGAAATTCATCTGCAACCACTTTATCTTAATTTAAGCAGAAATATTATTAGAATTAGAGATTTATATTTAAATTCAGCCTCTTTCACCTCTAGAAGCAATGAAAACAATTTCTAAACCATGTGCATTCCTTCCAGGCTCAATGTCACTCAAGTAGCTTA
Source organism: Bos javanicus (assembly GCF_032452875.1). Taxonomy (NCBI): domain Eukaryota; kingdom Metazoa; phylum Chordata; class Mammalia; order Artiodactyla; family Bovidae; genus Bos; species Bos javanicus. The sequence continues at coordinate 17,918,315 of NC_083883.1, forward strand.
TCTTTGAATTTCTATCATTCATTCAAGCCTAGATATTAATATTCTTTCAATTTTCAACTATTCAAGGATGTAGGCCTGAGAAAGAAAGAAGAACAAGGGAGGGAGGGAGGGAGGGAGGGAGAAGGGGAAGGCAGAAGGGCAGAGAGGGAGAGAGAGAAAAGAAAAGAAGAAGAAAGATTATTAGGTAGTTGATTTAAAAAAGCATTCATGCGATTGTTTTGTTAGGAGGGTTGTGAACTTCACTCAACGTGGTGTGGAAGGGGAAGGCTGGGGCTGCATTATTGTTTCTGTAATTAGGACCCTGGTTGCAGAGCTGGCTACAGGTCTCTGAAGATGACATCACACCCTTTTTCTTTCACTCTATCTCTTCTTTTCTTCCCTGTGTTGCCTTATTTTCACACTCCATCACCATCATGCCAGCCAACATTTGACAGATTGTGACTCCTTAAAATACCTCAGTAGTCTTTGGTCAGTTTTCATTTTTTACCAGTCCCTGTGCTTCTAGTAGCCAATGCTTCAGTTTTTCCATCCTTAAGTAAGATTTGTCTTTAAATAATAGGTGTTAGTGTGCCACTCACTTTTCTTCCCGAGGCCAAGTCACTGATACCTTGGCCACTATCACTTTGGTCATTTTATTAAAAGAATAGGAATAGTTTTTCTCCTTCCCTTTGCTATAACCTAATGGCTTAATCTTTTTGTTGCAGTTTTAATGATATGTAATTAATATATAGTATTAGTTTTAAGTATACACCATAATGATTGGATGCATGTATATAATGTGAAATGATTACCACAGTAATTTTAATTAGCATCCATCAGCACACACAGTTATAAATTTTTCTTATCAATAAAACTTTAAAGATCTACTCTTGTAGCAACTTTCAAATACACAATTTGAAACTACAATCAATGTGCTTTGCCTTACATCCCCAAATTTATTTATCTGATACCAGAAGTTTGTACCTTTTGATCACCGTTTCATCAGAGACAGACAAATACAGTCATCCCTCAGTCTCCACAGAGGACTAATATCCCCATAGATACCGAAATCTGCAGCCACTCAATTCATTATGTAAAATGGTGTAGTATTTGCATATAACCTTTACATATTGTCTTGTATGCTTAAAATCATCTCTAAATTACTTATTTTACCCACTGCAATGTAAATGCTATGTAAGTGTTGCCTGGGCGTGGCAGATTTAGGTTTTGATTTGGGGAACTTTATGGAATTTTTTTCAAATATTTTTGATCTTTGATTGGTTGAATCTGCAAATGTAGAATCTGTGGATAGGAGGGACCAACTATACTGTATAATCTCATTTAACTGTAGACTCTTAAAACAAAAAATCAACTCATAGACAAAGAGTAAACATTGGTGGTTTACTCTTTACAATGAAGTTTCACATTCTCTGAGGCAACAGCTGGAATGGGTCACAGTGACATTTCCTACTGTTTCTAGCTTCTGTGCCTTTTCTTACACCAATATGAGTTTTAGAAAGGGAACTTCACTTTCAATCCCTACAAGGTGTGTGGCCCTCTCTTACAAACATCTGGTTCACTAACTTCAGGTATGTCTTCTTTATGAGGGCAGAATTCATCTTTCAGTTCACATATGCCAGTTACAATCATTTCTCTCTTTTTTATAAATTCTTATTGAACCTCCCTTGACATTTTGATGTTTACCCTGATATCATCAAAGCCTGTAGCATCAATAAGTTTCTGATCTAAGCAACAAGAAACAACAAAATTTGCATTAGTTAGACATTTTGTTGGGCTTTCCTGGTGGCTTAGATGGTAAAGTCTACCAGTAATGCAGGATACCCAGGTTCCATCCCTGGGGAAGGAATTGGCCACCCACTCCAGTATTTTTACCTGGAAAATCCCATGGATGGAGAAGCTGGCAGGCTACACCCCATGGGGTCACAACGAGTCAGACATGAGTCAGTGACAAACACACACATAACAAACAGACATTTTGTTATTACTTGATTAGGATTTCTGACTCTCTACCTTCCTATCCCGACACTGTTACTTTAGAAAATCACATCGATTACTACCAACAGTCTATGCATCATTACCAATTTATTTATTTTTATTAACTAATCTTTTTATGTAACAAAAATCCAATTTTAAAAGTGTCTCAAAAAGTGAACTCATGGATTCACTCATGGGACTGAGAAGCCGAGCGCTTCATAAACTTCAAGCAGAGCTGAATATAGGAGATCACACAGAATCCATGGCACCCACTTTAGTTGTGTCCCCAGAGCTTTTTCCTTCTTTGTTATATTTCTTTTTAGGTTTCTTGTTTGTAGGGGCAAAATTGGTTCCAGCCACTTTAGTTTTATAAATTGTAACCCTAGGAAAAACAAAACATCTTTCTGATAGTGGCATAAAAAGGCAGAGGCATGGCTGTGACTGGCATTAAGTCCATAATGTGCTTGTCTCTGAAAAAAATCTCCGTGCCCATGAGGTGAGCCCCTTCCTGACTGAGTGTTGGGGAGCAATGTTTCTCCGTAGAAATGTTTTGCTTTCACGAAGCAAAAGGTAACTATTTTAAAGGACTGTATTGCTTGAATTATTATATCCAGGATTAACCAAATAAAGGACGCTCTCATGTAGCAATAGTTAGAAATCCTGTGTAAAATAGTGATATACTCACAGTATTACATTTTAAGAGTGTTATTAACTATAATAACTGCATACAGTGGAAGGCAAGGTATACCTTACCTTCATACTTCATATCTTTACGGCATACAGGAAAGATAACTGGTAACATTAATGCATTTAAGGCAAGAGAGAAATGGATCTTACGTGAGATGTAAGAGTTGTCTCCACGTGTCTATGTAACTCTTGTTAGCAATATATGAAAAGGTTATGTTAAATCTTTCTAGTTTGCAGTATCTTGCATATTATGTAGATATTCAATAAACTCCTCGTAAATTAACAAAAGCTCTTCATTTGCTATTAAGTAGATATAGTTTACAGGATCCAAATAAAACTTAAGATAAAATACATAGAAACCTGTAAACCAAAAATAGCTATTCTTAAGAGATTTTAAATCACCTTAAAATTTATTGGACATGTGATATCTCATTTGACATAAATAGAATATATCACCTATACTTTTCTTAAGATTAAACTCTTCAAAATAAGGAAGATGGGCATATATGTGGGCATTAGTGTACTCTGTTTCAATTTTAAATGACAAAAAATGAGCTGTAAATTTTACTGTATTCTGTTGATTTAGTGTACTATAGAAGTCTCCACCATCCATTACATTTTATCCCCTAACTGCCTTAATGTAGCAATTAGGAGTCGATTAGAAATGTCCAGGAACAATAATACTTAAAGATCAATTAGGAACCCATGCTGCTAGGAAGATTAAATATTTACTAAAATAACAACAGCCTTGAAACTAATGGTTCAAACTTCATTACTTGAATACATTTTTCGAACTGCTATTTTCTGCCTCACTTCACTGTAATTGCAAAATGTAACAGTAGCAGTAAACGTTTCAGACTAAAGTACATAAAAGGCACAAAGCTTTTAGGTCATAATGACACTTGTTTAGATATTGTACACAGAACACAAGCACTTTTTTGGTACAAGTTTAGAAAGGTCTGATTGAAAAGAAAGATTCGTAATTTTAGTATTTAAGACTAATTATATTTATTGCAACTGATGGAAAATAAAGCTACTGAGTTTATTTCTTATGGAGGAAAGAAAACCAAAATTGAAATGTGTTGGACTACACATTATGCATTAGTAATTTACATGGCAACAATTAAAGTCACGGCTATGTGAAAATTAAGTCACAAGTTTCCAAGGACACTCCTTCCAATTTTTCACCACTGTAAGTGTTGCTGCTATAAGTTGTTTCATCTATAAAGTTTGTGTATTTACTGCACAGACTATAGAAAGGCACTGAGTAGTTTTTTTAACAGTAGCTTATAGAGTTTTCTGAATTATTTTACCATCCTGCAGTTTAAAACATTTTTATTTTTTATATATTTTATTTATAGGCAAATAAAGCCCCTCAACAATTTTGATCCCATCATTATTGTAAAATATTAAGAAATTTAAAGAAGTTGTCATCTTAAACAAGATTATCTGCCATCCTACATTTTAAAATAATTTTATTTTGTAATCTGTTTTTTAATTGGAGGTAAATTGGTTTACACTGTTGTATTGGTTTCTGCCATGCAACAGCTCAAGTCAGTGGTAATTATACACATATACACATACATACCCTCTTCCTTGAGTAGACTTTTCACAGTTACACCTCTGAGGATGAGTTATGTCCACAGACAGCTAAACTTCCAGGATACCAAGGTGGACTCATGAGTACATGAATACCTAAATAAATAAATACATGGAGGGATCCAGTGCTGACTAGATCTATAGGCAGGACCAGACCTTGAAAGGAGAATGCAGACCTGATTGCAATGTGAATGCTAGTAGGAACACTCAGAAGAAGTCCAGAGAAAGTGAGCATTGTGCTTTTAGCTCCCTCTGCTTGCTTTCTTCAGGAAGAAGAAAAGACTAAGTTCATTTGAACGTGCCCCTTAGATATAAGGCAACCCACTCCAGTACTCTTGCCTGGAAAATCCCATGGACAGAGAAGCCTGGTAGGCTACAGTCCATGGGGTCGAGAAGAGTCAGACATGACTGAGCAACTTCAATTTCACTTTTCACTTTCATGCACTGGAGAAGGAAATGGCAACTCACTCCAGTATTCTTGTCTGGAGAATGCAGAGACAGAGGAGCCTGGTGGGCTCCCATCTGTGGGGTTGCACAGAGTCAGACACAACTGAAGTGACTTAGCAGCAGCAGCAGCATAAAAGTGAAGTCTTATATAGATTGTGGGATATAAGTATTTAGCCAAAAAAAAAAAAAAAAAAGCTTATTTAAAATGAAACAAACATGTTTAGTTGGAAGGACCTAAAATTTATATATATGAGTATGTGTGTATATATGTATGCATTCTTCACTTAATTTTAAATATACCAGTTTTTCTTAGTCAAACTAATTAAAAGTAATATTCAGAGAATGGTTTGTCATTAAGGCTTATATATGAAATGATGAAAAAGAAAACATTCCAGGTCACTTTTTTATATCAATCAAGTAATAAAAAATATAAGATATCACTATTAATCCATTCTTATACCTTTTCTAACATATTTATGCTATATAGGTTTCAATATATGTTTGAACATTAAATTTATTAAAATAGCACAATCTGTGATAGTATATGAACACATTCATCAGAAATGCCTGTCCCTAAAATGAGTGCATTTGAATATACATGTAACCATTTCAACTATCTGTAAGACCATGAGGTCTCATATCCAGAAAACCAGTTGGATGATATCTGATTGAATTTGTTGGTGTTCCAGTGTTTAGATGATAATGACCCATTAAAATCTATATTATTAGTTAATAAACGGTTCTCACATAAGTGACATCATTTTGAAGGCCAAATAGATTAGTATATTTTTACATCCTGTGCAAAATTACTATAAGCTTAATTAAAAGTTACGACCAACCTAGACAGCATATTAAAAAGCAGAGACATTACTTTGTCAACAAAGGTCCGTCTAGTCAAGGCTATGGTTTTTCCAGTGGTCATGTACGGATGTGAGTGTTGGGCTATAAAGACAGCTGAGGGCAGGAGAATTGATGCTTTTGAACTGTGGTGTTGGAGAAGACTCTTGAGAGTCCCTTGGACTGCAAGGATATCCAACCAGTCCATCCTAAAGGAGATCAGTCCTGGGTGTTCACTGGAAGGACTGATGTTGAAACTGAAATGCCAATACTTTGGCGACCTGATGCGAAGAGCTGAGTCATTTGAAAAGACCCGTATGCTGGGGAAAATTGAGGGCAGGAGGAGAGGGGACGACAGAGGATGAGATGGTTGGATGGCATCACTGACACAATGGACATGGGTGTGGGTGAACTCTGGGAGTTGGTGATGGAGAGGGAGGCCTGGCATGCTGCGGTTCATGGGGTCGCAAAGAGCTGGACATGACAGAGTGACTGAACTGAACTGGAAAATAAAAATAAGAAATTAAAATTATTAAAATGGCACATGATTATATATTTTTATAATCTCATAACAGAAAAATTTTCCTTAAGAAACCCAAGAGCTACAAACAAATAATATAGATATCCATAAAATATGTTATTTTCTCTTTGCAAATTATGTTTATAGAAATAAAAAAAAGAAATAGCCACTGAAAAATATTTTTTAAACCAATCACATTTCAGTGTCAAATGCCAGCCAAATAGTGACAGTTTACATCTTGTACAGATTCTTTAATACACATTAAAGGGTTCTTTAATACACATAAAGGGTTCTCCCATCCATCCAGTTTCGCAAAGTCAGAAATCCGGAAGCCATCTTGTATTACTTCCTGTCATTACCACCTATACCCAGATGGTCACCAACTGTACTGAATCTCCCCACCTCTGCAGTGTTGTCATTAAAATGAACCATTTTCTATTTACCTCTCAGCCACTCTAACAGCCTCCAGGGTGAGCTCATGCATTCACTCTTGGAACTCAAATCTATTCTCTAAAAGCAACTGCCAGAAAGAGCTTGTTAACATGTAAATCAGAGATGGAGAGGAATTAAATTTGGGCTGAAAATATATAACTATGCTAAATACTGTTCAGGGAAAGCTTTAACTGAAGAGACATCTGTGTTTAAACAGTGTGAATGAGCCTTTATAAGAAAAATAGTTTCAAATGCAAAGATGAAAATGTGTTACTGCATTTTCAGGTCTCATACTGGAGGGGTTTTCTTTTCTTTTTTCTTTTCTTCTGAAGCATTTGGATATTAAACCGATCTTGGCAAGGAATGTGAATAAGTAGACAGGGAGACAGTTTTAAATTCCTTTATCCCTCTGTTCCTCCCAAGGAGTGAAATACTTTGAATTCCTATAGTAAAATTGTGTTCTAGCCTTATAATTCCAGTAGCAGTGTTTGACTGTATGCGAAATAATGATTAAATTTATGAGTAGTTTTTGTGACTTTATGCTGAATGTTTAGTCCTTACAGGACATTAACATACTGCAGAAGAAACTTGTTTTCAGCTTTGCCTAATCCCATTTAGTTTATCTTGTCTTTCCTATGTCAAAATATAGCAGCACCATACACACAAGAGTCTAGGATTAACTCTTGATTTATCTTTCTCATACCACATATCTAAGACAAATTTTCAAATTATGAACATTTAACAACTCTGTATCTGATATCCTAGCCCACACCACCATCACATTGCATCTCTTTTGAACTACAGAGAATCCCCCACAGATTTATTCATTTTCTCATCCCAGACTTAATTTCTTTATTGTGCTTGTCATTAGAGTATTTCACATGTTACAAAGTCTTAGATATTAGATATGTTAGAATATATAGTATCACATTATATTATTTTTTTGTTTCTTGATCTCTCTCTTCCCACCAAAATGAGGACTCTGTGGAGTTCTATATCATTAAATTCCAGAATGATGGTGATACTAGAGTAGGCTTTTAAAAATATGATGAATATCATATTGTTAGATAATGGTATATTAAAACAACAATGAAAAGCTGAAAAACCACTACATACCTGTTAGAATGACTATACTGAAGCACTGACAACAGCGAACACTGGTGGGAATGCGGAGAAACAGGAACTCTCATTGACTGCAGGCAGGAATGCAAAGTGGTATAGACAGTCAGTTTCATCAATTCTTATAAAACTAGAGGTATTCTTACCATATGATCTAGCAATTACATTCCTTGGTATTTAGTCAAAGGAGTTTAAAACTTATGTCCACACAAAATCTTTCACATACATGTTTATAGAAGCTTTATTCATAGCTGCCAAAACTTGCAAGCAACCACGATACCCTTGGAATGGATAAACAAACCATAGTACATCCATGCAATGGAGTATCATAATGTAATATGAAACAGTGAAATCCCAAGCCATGAAAAGAAATGGAGGAAACTTAAATGCATATTACTGAGTAAAAGAAGCCAGTCTGAGAAGTCTGTATACCAAATGATTCCAATTATATGATATTCTGGAAAAGATAAAATTGTAGAAACAGTATAAAGTTCAGTAGTCATGTGCGGAGATGGATAGAAGAAAGAAAGGGATAAATAGGTGGTACAAAAGAGATTTTAAGGGCAGTGAACTTATTCTGTATGTTTTTGTAATATCCATATATGACATTATAAATTTGCCAAAATCAATAAAATATACAATAAAATGAGTGACCCTTTCAGATAAACTATCAGTTTACTTCAGTCACTCAGTTATGTCTGACTCTTTGCAATCCCATGGACCGCAGCATGCCAGACTTCCCTGTCGATCACCCAGTCCCAGAGTTTGCTCAAACTCAAGTCCATCGAGTCGGTAATGCCATCTAACCATCTCATCCTCTGTCGTCCCATTCTTGTCCTGCCTTCAATCTTTCCCAGCATCATAGTCTTTTCAGAGGAGTCAGTTTTTTGCATCAGGTGGCCAAAATATTGGAGTTTCAGCTTCAGCATCAGTCCTTCAACCACTATGCAGGACTGATTTCCTTTAGGATTGACTGGTTTGACTTCCTTGCAGTCCAAGCGACTCTAAAGAGTTTTGTCCAACACCACAGTTCAAAAGCATGAATTCTTTGTCACTCAGCTTTCTTCATAGTCCAACTCTCACAACCATACATGACTACTGGAAAAACCATAGCTTTGACTAGACGGACCTTTGTTGGCAAAGTAATGTCTCTGCTTTTGAATATGCTGTTTAGGTTGGTCATAGGTTTTCTTCCAAAGAGCAAGTGTCTTTTACTTTCATGGCTGCAGTCACCATCTGCAGTGATTTTGTAGCTAAAAGAAAATAAAGTCTCTCACTGTTTCCATTATTTCCTCACCTCTATGCCATGAAATGATGGGGTCAGATGTCGTGATCTTAGTTTTTGGAATGTTGAGTTTTAAGCCAATTTTCACTCCCCTTTTTCATTTTCATCAAGAGGCTCTTTAGTTCTTCTTTGCTTTCTGGCATAAGGTTGGTGTCATCTGCATATCTGAGGTTATTGATATCTCTCCCTGAAATCTAGATTCCAGCTTGTCCTTCATCTAGTCTGGCATTTCACATGATGTACTCGGCACATAAGTTAAATAAGCAGGGTGATGATAGACAGCCTTGATGTACTCCTTTTCCAATTTGGAACCATTCTGTTGTTCCATATCCAGTTCGAACTATTGCTTTCTTGACCTGCATACAGATTTCTCTGGAGGCAAGTAAGGTGTTCTGGTATTCCCCTCACTTGAAGAATGTTCCCTAGTTTGTGTGATTACACAGTCACAGGTCTTGGCATAGTCAATAAAGCAGAAGTAGATGTATTTCTGGAACCCATTTGCTTTTTTGGTGATCCAACAGATATTGGCAATTTGATCTCTGGTTCCTTTGCCTTTTATAAATCCAGCTTGAACATCTGGAATTTCACAGTTCAAGTACTGTTGAAGCCTGGCTTGGAGAATTTTGATCATTACTTTGCTAGCCTGTGAGATGAGTGCAATTGTGTGGTAGTCTGAACATTATTTGGCATTGCCTTTCTTTGGGATTGGAATGAAAACTGAACTTTTCCTGTCTTGTGGCCACTGCTGAGTGTTCCAAATTTGCAGGCATATTGAGTGCAGCACTTTCACAGCATCATCTTTTAGGATTTGAAATAGCACAACTGGGATTTCATTACCTTCACTAGCTTTGTTCATAGTGATACTTCCTAAGGCCCACTTGATTTCACATACCAGGATGTATGGTTCTAGGTGAGTGATCACATAGCTTGGTTATCTGGGTCATTAAGATCTTTTTTTTATACTTTTTCTGTATATTCTTGTCACCTCTTCCTATTATATTCAGCTTCTGTTAGGTCCATACCATTTCTGTCATTTTTTGTGCCCATCTTTGCATGAAATATTCCCTTGTATCTCTAATTTTCTTGAAGAGATCTCTAGTTTTACCCATTCTATGGTTTTCCTCTTTTTCTTTGCATTGAACACTTAGGAAGGCTTTCTTATCTCTCCTTGCTATCTTTGGAACTCTGCATTCAAATGGGTATATCTTTCCTTCTCTGCTTCACCTTTAGCTTCTCTTCTTTTCTCAGCTATTTGTAAGGCCTCCGTAGACAGTCATTTTGCCTTTTGCACTTATTTTTATTTGAGGTGGTCTTGATCACTGCCTCCTGGTCAATGCCACAAACCTCTGTCCATAGTTCTTCACGCACTCTGTTTATCAGATCTAGTCCCTTGAATCTATTTGTCATTTCCACTGTATAATCATAAAGGATTTGATTTAAGTAATACCTGAATGGTCTAGTGATTTTCCCTACTATCTTAAATTTAAGTCTGAATTTGGCAATAAGGGGTTCATGATCTGAGTCATGGTCAGCTCCCAGTTTTATTTTTGCTAACTGTATAGAGAGCTTTTTCCATCTTTGGCTGCAAAGAATATAATCAGTCTGATTTTTATATTGATCATCTGGTGATGACCATGTGTAGAGTCTTCTCTTTTGTTGTTGGAAGAGTGTGTTTTCTATAACCAGTGTGTTCTCTTAGGGAAACCCTGTTAGACTTTGCTCTGCTTCATTCTGTACTCCAAGGCCAAACTTGCCTGTTTGTAACTCTACATATCTCTTGACTTCCCCCTTTTGCATTCCAGTCCCCTATAATGAAAAGGACGTATTTTTTGGGTGTTAATTCTAGAAGGTCTTATAGATCTTCATAGAACCATTCAGCTTCAGCTTCTTCAGCATTATTGTTTGGCGCATAGACTTGGTTTATTGTGATATTGAATAGTTTGCCTTGGAAACGAGCAGAGATCATTCTGTCATTTTTGAGATTGTACACAAGTACTGCTTTTCAGACTCTTTTGTTGACTATGAGGGCTACTTCATTTCTTATAAGGGATTTTTGGCCACAGTAGTAGATATAATGGTCATCTGAATTAAATTCACCCTTTCCAGTCCATTTTAGTTCACTGATTCCTATAATGTTATTGTTCCCTCTTGCCATCTCCTGTTTGACCACTTGCAATTTACCTTGATTCATGGACCTAACATTCCAGGTTCATATGCAGTCCTGTTCTTTACAGCATCAGACTTTACTTCCATCACCAGTGACATCCTCAACTGGACACTGTTTTCGCTTTGGCTCCATCTCTTCATTGTTTCTGGAGTTATTTCTCCATCTTCTCTAGTAGCATATTGGTCACCTACTGACCTTTTTCAGTCTTTCATTTTTCAGTCTTATATCTTTTTTGCCTTTTCATACAATTCATGGGGTTCTCAAGGCAAGAATACTGAAGCGGTTTGCCATTCCCTTCTCCAGTGAACCACGTTTTGTCAAAACTCTTCACCACGACCCATCCTTCTTGGTTGGCCCTACATGGCATGGCTCATAGTTTCACTGAGTTAGAAAAGGCTGTGGTCCATGTGATCAGTTTGATTAGTTTTCTGTGATTGTGGTTTTCATTCTCTCTGCCCTCTGATGGATAAGGATAAGAAGCTTATGGAAGCTTCTCGATGGGAGAGACTGTGTTGGAAACTGGTTCTTGATCTTATGGGGGTGCCATGCTCAGTAAATGTTAATCCAGTTTTCTGTGTTCCCTCCCTGTTGTTTGACCTGAGACCAAACTATGGTATGTAATGAAGATAATGGCAATCTCCTTCAAAAGGTTCCAGTACAGGAACTGCAGCCCTCGGTGCTCCCAACCCTGCAGTAGGCCAACGCTGACCCATACCTCTGCCGGAGACTCCTGGACACTCACAGGCAAGTCTGGGTCAGTCTCTTGTGGGATCACTGCTCTTTCTCCTGGGATTATAAACTAAAGACTGGCTAATAACAATGTATTGTGGTTGTACTAGTATACCACAGTAATATGTCAGCAAATTTGGAAAACACAGTAGTGGCCACAGGACTAGAACATGTTAGTTTTTATTCCAATCCCAAAGAAGGGCAATGCAAAAGAACGTTTAAACTACCGCACAATTGCACTCACTTCAAATGCTAGCAAGATAATGCTCAAAATCCTTCAAGCTAGCCTTCAACAGTATGTGAACTGAGAATGCCCAGATGTACAAACTGGACTTAGAAAAGGCAGAGACACCAGAGATCAAATTGCCAACATCAGTTGGATCATATAAAAATCAAAAGAATTCTAGAAAAACATCTATTTCTGCTTTGTTGACTGTGCTAAATCCTTTGACTGTGGATCACAACAAACTGGAAAATTCTTAAAGAGATAGGAATACCAGACCACCCTACCTGCCTCCTGAGAAACCTGTATACAGGTCAAGAAGCAACAGTTGGAACTGGACATGGAACAACAGACTACTTCAAAATTGGGAAAGGCATCCATCAAACCTGTATATTGTAACCCTGCTTATTTAACTTATATGCAGAGAACATCATGTGAAATGCTGGGCTGGATAAAGCACAAGCTGGAATCAAGATTGCCAGGAGAAATATCAGTAACATCAGATATGTAGATGACACCATCCTTACAGCAGAAAGCAAAGAGGAATTAAAGAGCCTCTTGAAGAAGGTGAAAGTCAAGAGAAAATGTTGGCTTAAAACTCAGCATTCAAAAAACTAAGATCATGGCATCCAGTCCTATCACTTCATGACAAATAGATGAGAAACAGTGGAAACAGTGACAGATTTTATTTTCTTGGGCTCCAAAATCACTGTGGACAGTGACTGCAACCATGAATTTAAAAGACACTTGCTCCTTGGAAGAAAGCCAATGACAAACCTAGACAGCATATTAAAAAGCAGAGACATTACTTTGCTGACAAAGGTCCATATAGTCAAAGCTATGGTTTTTCCGGTAGTCATGTATGGATGTGACAGTTGGACCATGAACAAGGATGAGCACCGAAGACTTGATGCTTTTGAACATGGTGTTGGAGAAGACTCTTGACAGTCCCTTGGACAGCAAGGAGATCAACCCAGCCAATCCTGAAAGATTTCAGTCCTGAATATTTATTGCAATATTCAGCTGAAGCTGAAGATACAATGCTTTGGCCACCTGATTCAAAGAGCTGACTCACTGGAAAAGACTCTGATGGTGGAAAAGATTGAAGGCAGGAGGAGAAGGGGTCGACAGAGGATGAGATTTGTGGATGGCATCACTCACTCAATGAACATGAGTTTGAGCAAACTTCAGGAGCTGGTGAAGTACAGGGAAGCCTGGCATGCTGCAGTCCGTGGGTAACAAAGAGTTGGACATGACTGAGTGACTGTACAACAATTAATAAGGGAAACTGTATGAAGAGGGAGGGATTAAATGAGAACTCTGTATGTTCTGTTCAATTTTTATCCTAAACTAAAGCTTTTCTAAGAAATAAAGTCTGAATTTTAAAAATCTTTAAGAGAAAAAACAGAATGAACCTCTGAATTAATGCCCTCACAACAAGAAAAACTTCCACATACTGAAAAGAGAATACTGAGTAGTTCGTTGTTCAATAAAAAAAAAGTGAAAACTAAAAATGGAAATAAAAAAGAAAAAAGTGACAGATTAGTAAAATTGTTTTATTGCTCATAATGTCACATGATGTCATATATCCATGCTTCTTAATATTTGAATCATAATTATTCTAGACAACAGGCATTTTATATTTGTAATCAGAAGCTATATCCATGAGTATTAGTAGTATCAATCCTGTCTACTATGATATGTTCAGAGTTTATAGAGCATGAAAATAATCTAGAACTTGAATGCAGTATTGATTCTTGCTGATAAAACTAATTGGTTTTAGTTCCCTTTTAGGAGGAATTATTGATACCTCTTCAAGGTCTTACATTGATTCTCCAACTATTTCTTAAAGCAATAGTAGTAATTAATATTATCCAAATGAAATGCATTTTAGGTTAAATTATTAATGTATAAAAATCACTAAGTTAAGAAGAAGTATCTATTAGATGTTAACCATCTAACTGCTGTGACTATGAAAATATTGTTTTCACTGTCTTTACTATAAACAGTGTCTATTAAACTCTTTCTGTCTCTCTCTATATAGTATATATATACATATTACATGATAGACATCAATGTATCAATTAAATGTATTAACTTATGTATCTAATATATATGTATATTATATAATTTATAAAGGGAATATAGATGTATAAATCCTGATAAATGTTATCTATTATATTATATGAATATAATATGCATACTATGGATATGAATATGTATATATGTGAATATGTATATTATATATATAATAAGAGAAAGACACTCTATAAATAACTAACTGAACCATATTGATGCTGTAAAAATACATTCTTAGATGTTTTCACTAAACTATATACCTGAATGAAAACAGAATTGTCTAATAAATTCCGTTCATATGTGTCAGATCTGAATTATCTGATCTGAATTTATATTGAAGATTTGAGTCCTAAATATCTATGAAACTGAAGTAATATTCATTTATATCCAGAATGATATTCCAACTTGAAAGTCATTTATTTTTAGTATAAAATCAACCAATCTACCATACCCTTTTGCTTGGTTTTAAGTGAAGTATTTTTATTCAGATTAGAGTACAGTAGAATATCTCAAAACTCTCAGAACAAGTTTACTGGATTATTTAGAATTTATATTAATGAGAGAATGGATGTTGACTTTGGGATAGAGACTTCAATTAAGTTGTCCAGCTAAGTAAAAGAAGTTTTTATTTGTGTGAGAAAATATGCTTGTAAATATACAAGCTAATTTACATGTACTTTGACTGAGGTGCTTCTTGGTTATGTGAATTATTCTATATTGCCCTCATGATTTTTATTCAGTGTTGCAGTTGGTAATGGCAAGTTTCTTTGGCTATAAAATACACTGTGATGTTTTATGGAATTAATTAGCCATTTGCACTTGGTAAGGGTTTGAAGATCTTATAAGTATAGAAGGTTACTCAATATAGTTTTCATCCAACTGGAAAATAATACAAAGAGAAGGATAACATGGGGTAAATTTTCATTCACTGTAGATCAATAAATTTTAGAGTGAATGGAAAAAAAGAGTGATTATGTTTTCTGAAACATAAAATTTAATTATACTTATGTAGTCACTTGAGTTAAAGAGGAGAAGCTATCAACCTATAATTTATAAATAAATCAAACTTTTCAAAGTTAAACATAGTAGGAAGGACTAATAGGAAGTTAAGACAAAAGGGAAAATGGTATTTTTGTGACATTAATGAAATTTCACATCTTCAGTGTGAATTGAAATACCATACTATTCAAGCACAGACACCACTGGAAAGTCTTTTGTAGCCACGGCTCCCCACCTCCACTCACCTAGGCATTCCTAAGTCAATATAGCACCTTATTTTTCCTGTGTGAGATAAAACAAAAATAACAGTAAAAACACAATAAAAATAACAATATAACAATAAACCATGCATAAAATAATGGTTAGCGTTGTTTATTTTTGTCACTTGTAAGTACTAGGAATTTTACAACATGAATTATCTAATTTAGATTTTACATCAATCTTATGAGGCTCTTCTATAATAAGCTATTTTATGTATGGGAACCTTAAATAGCTTACTTCAAATAATGTTTTTAATATATAGTAATACTAGGAGCCAGATGATCTTAGTTTAGGAAGGATGGAAATATTGAGTCATATCATTTTATCCTCTAGAGAAATGGTTGGAAATGATGGTTCACTGGGCAGCCACCTCTTTTGCAAAGTTTCTCCAAAACATAGACAAAGCTCAGAAAGTGGCCGTGGGGTTCAGCCTCAGCAGCTCATGGTGGAGGTGGGGAACAGATTGAGCAGGAAGTGCTTTCAGGTTGTAGAACGGACACACACGACTGAGGGCCTTCCTGAGGGCCCCACCCCGCCTGGAGAAGCCTGTGCCATGGGCAGTGCCGGGGGACGAGGGGGGATGCCCGGCTTCCTGCCCCCCACACTTCTCCTGGCTTCATAAGAGGAGATAGCCCAGGGTCCTGGTCTGGCCCCTCCCCAGACCTGGTCTGTCTCAGTCTTTTCATCAACGGTGCATGCACTGTGTCTACCTTCTCTATGCTCCCTTTCTGTAGTGGGCTCAGTTTTAAATATAAATTTTAACTGCCTGTGGGTGAATAAAAAAAAGCTTTTAATTAACACGTTATTATATTTAATAATAAGGAGAAGAAATAAATTTGAAGAAGGAAATGGCAACCTACTCCAGTATTCTTGCCTGGAGAATTCCCATGGACAGAGGAGCCTGGTAGGCTACAGTCTAGGGGGTCTCAAGAGTCAGACATGACTAAGTGACTAAACCATCACCATCACTATTATCTTTTTTTAAAAAAAGGAAAAATAAAAGTACTGGATGAAGACTTAGTCCTGTGTGCACAGGGAGAGATTCTGTAAGACTTGGCACAGAACAGTTACTGGGTATCTGGACTTTCTATAGAGTGTGTGGTTGTTGTTGTTCAGTCACTAAGTCATGTGTGACTGTTGGCAATCCCATGGACTACAGCAGCCAGGCTCTTTTGTCCTCCACTGTCTCCCAGAGTTTGCTCAAATTTATATCCATTGAGTCAGCGATGCTGTCTAACCATCTCATCCTCTGCCACCCCTTTCTTCTTTTGCTTTCAATCTTTCCCAGCATCAGGGTCTTTTCCAATGAGTCAGCTCTTTGATTCAGGTGACCAAAGTATTGGAACTTCAGCTTCAACATCAATTCTTCCAAATGAATATTCAGGACTGATTTCTTTTAGGATTGACTGGTATGATCTCCTTACAGTCCAAGGGACTCCTCAAGAGTCTTCTTCTACACCAAAATTTGAAAGTATCAATTCTTTGGCACTTAATTCTCTATATTGTCTAATTCTCTCATCAGTGCATGACTACTGGAAAAACTTCAGCTTTGACTATATAGACCTTTGTTGGCAAAGTAAAGTCTCTGCTTTTTAATAGGCTGTCTAGGTTTGTCATAGCTTTTCTTCCAAAGAGCAAGCATCTTTTAATTTCATGATTGCAGTCACCATCCACAGTTATTTTGGAGCCCAATAAAATAAAATCTGTCACTGCTTCCACTTTTTCCCCTTCTATTTGCCAATTTGCCATGGGGTGATGGGACTGGATGCTGCAATCTTTTTGTTATTATTTTTTTTTATTATTCATTTTTTCTTTTTTTTTAAATTTTATTTTATTTTTAAACTTTACATAATTGTATTAGTTTTGCCAAATATCAAAATGAATTCACCACAGGTATACATGTGTTCCCCATCCTGAACCTTCCTCCCTCCTCCCTCCCCCCTCCCCATACCATCCTTCTGGGTCGTCCCAGTGCACTAGCCCCAAGCATCCAGTATCGTGCATCGAACCTGGACTGGCATCTCGTTTCATACATGATATTTTACATGTTTCAATGCCATTCTCCCAGATCTTCCCACCCTCTCCCTCTCCCACAGAGTCCATAAGACTGTTCTATTCATCAGTGTCTCTTTTGCTGTCTCGTACACAGGGTTATTGTTACCCTCTTTCTAAATTCCATATATATGCGTTAGTATACTGTATTGGTGTTTTTCCTTCTGGCTTACTTCACTCTGTATAATAGGCTCCAGTTTCATCCACCTCATTAGAACTGATTCAAATGTATTCTTTTTAATGGCTGAGTAATACTCCATTGTGTATATGTACCACAGCTTTCTTATCCATTCATCTGCTGATGGACATCTAGGTTGCTTCCATGTCCTGGCTATTATAAACAGTGCTGCGATGAACATTGGGGTACACGTGTCTCTTTCCCTTCTGGTTTCCTCAGTGTGTATGCCCAGCAGTGGGATTGCTGGATCATAGGGCAGTTCTATTTCCAGTTTTTTAAGGAATCTCCACACTCTTCTTCATAGTGGCTGTACTAGTTTGCATTCCCACCAACAGTGTAAGAAGGTTCCCTTTTCTTCACACCCACTCCAGCATTTATTATTTGTAGACTTTTGGATCACAGCCATTCTGACTGGTGTGAAATGGTACCTCATATTTAATATTGAGTTACCACATGTAACTTCCCTGGTGGCTCAGATGGTAAAGAGTCTGTCTAAAATGTGGGAGACCTGGGTTTGATCCCTGAGTCGGGAAGATCTGCTGGAGAAGGAAATGACAATCCACTCCAGTACTATTGCCTGGAAAATCCCATGGACAGAGGAGCCTGGTAGGCTACAGCTACAGTCCAGGGGTCACAAAGAGTTGGACACAACTGAGCGACTTCACTTTCACTTTCGCTACCACATGTAACACTGTACTGAGAGACAGATGTGCATAAGCCACAGTGGAAAAAGCAAACCAAACAGGCTGGTCAATTCAGGTCCCAGAAAGGACTTTATAAGCAATAGCAGACCCTAGCCCTATAAGGGATCCGTGTCGTCTTACTGTGCGATGCTTAGTTGCTCAGTCATCTCTGACTCTTTGCAACCCCATGGACTGTAGCCCACCAGGCTCCTCTGTCCATGGGGATTCTCCAGGCAAGAAAGAATACTGGAGCCCTTCTCCAGGAGATCTTCCCAACCCAGGGCTCGAAACCAGGTCTCCTGTACTGCAGGCTGATCCTTTACCAGCTGAGCTACCAGGGAAGCCTGTATATTCTCACTAACAAAGCTTAAATATGAGCCTCAAGAGGATCAAGTTAATTTGCCGGCAACTTACCTGCCTTCTAGAATGAAAATCAGCACTCTTTAAGGTTAAGAAAATCTCAACTTTCTATAACATAGTATCTACAAGAACCAACATAATTTTTTTTAGAAAAGAAAAAAATACATGCGACATGTAAAGAAGAAATATGTGACCTGCAAGCAGGAAAAGAATAACTGTCAATAGAAATAGATCCAGATATGAGATGGACATCATTAGCAGAAACAATCATGAAAACATCAATGACAAATATGCTCAAAGATGTAATGTAAAAGTTTGGGGTCAGCAAATTATGGCCCACAAGCTAGGCACTTGTTTTTATAAAGTTGTACTAGAAAATAGTTAAACCTAATAATGTACATATGTTTAGAATTGCATTTGGAAAAAGCAGAGTTAACTAGTAGTGATAGAGACTATATGACCTGCAAGCCATATGTCAGGAATTTAAAGAAAAAGTTATTTGGCTCTTGAAAAAGATGAATATAATGAGTGAACATAAAAAAGATTTCAGCATAGAAATGAACACAAAAGAATAAAGAGGATGAGAAGTAGCAGATATGTCATAAAGTCTGTTTTTTTCAGTTTTGAAATTTTTTTTAACATAAAAGCAACTGCCTATCAAAAAGAATAAAACTCTATTCAGCGTCTTCTCTGAATTTTTTTTTTTTTCCCATTTTCAAGTTAGCCAAATATCTTGTAGTAACAGACTCCTTTCTTCTTAGAATATATATCTATTATTCTCCATTTTGGATTTACTTAATTATTATAGAGTAGAGATGTATTGACTTTGGACTTGCCATAAAAGCAACTACATGATAACGTGGATTATTCATAAAGGAGTAAAATAAAGGTCAACAGTAGTAAGGTTAATAGACTAGGGTCCATGGAAATACTCTTATAAGACTTCTATTTTTTATGTAAAATGGTATAAAATTAGCACATAGAATTCTGTAATAAGGCAGGAATGCAAATCCCCTGGAGGAGGAAATGGCAACCCACTCCAGTATCCTTGCCTGGAAAATCCCATGGACCGAGGCGCCTTGGCAGGCTACAGTCCATTGGGTTGCAAAGAGTCAAACATGACTGAGCAACTTCACTTTTCACTTTTTGAATCAGTAATCATCTCAACATTCAGATGATCACTCTGCATTTCCCCCAACTTTACATCCCCCGCCCTCGCAAATTTTCAATGTCTTCATAGATTCCCATTGCCTTCATATGTAAGATATGTATAGGTTGTCAAGAACTTTAAGTGGAAAAGTTACTCTGAAATTAGTTATGTGGCCAAAAACAGCATCACCACCAAGGCAAGATCAATAACCTCTTGTAATTTTTAGAGTATCTTCCCTTTTGGTCTTGTCTTCTCAGCTTGTTGAGTTTTTTAATGACCAGATGTTAGTTTTCATATACTAGGATATTTGAAACCTAACATCTTCTAGTCATTATTTTTTAAACTGATAGGTATACTTAAAAAGGGGGAAAAGCCTTCAGAGCTAAAGTTGTTCAGAGTATATAAAGCATCTAATAGACTAGAGCACACAATGATACAAATACATATTCACAGAATATAACAGTAACACTAACCTGAAATTGAAGGGTATTTTCTCCAGAAATTTAAGGAAAAAAATATCATGGGAAAATCAATAACTATAACATTAGCATTCATTCAACAGGCAGTGATTCATAACTAATTCATTTCACCATCTCATCTATATTTTAGTGACGTGAACAAATAGAAATGTATGGTTTATAATAAATAAGTTATGGGTATGCTTTATGTTTAATATATGTAACCTTGATTTAATGCAATTTCTTAGAGATCCAATAATGCTGACTTTTATGATTCATAACTTTTTATCTAACTTTTTGTGCTTAGAAGTTAATTCTGAAAACTCTCAAATGAGTTTTTTGCAATATAACTCAGAAATTATGAATTTAGCATTAAATTTCCTTGTCCAGGTAATTGATAACATTTTTTTCTGGGTAAAACATATTTTTCATTGCTCTTTTTACTGCAGAATATCTATTTCCTAATTATGTCTCTGTCCAGACACCTAAATAAGTAAAGCTATCCACCTATACAAACAATAACAATTTGTTGTAGACTTATAGAATGAGACCACGAGAGAAGATTTTGAAGTACATCATTTCTTATTGTCTTATTTTCTGGTAAATAAAGAGTAAAGTAAGCAGGAAACAGGAGCAAATTCAGAGGGAGAAAGGCAGACAGAGTGTCAGAAAAAAAGAGAGAAAGTAGGAAAAAGTCAGAGCAAGTGTTCTGAAGGGAAAAGTGGTGATCTAAGTTTACCTAAATTAATGAGTTGACTAAAAGTTAAATATTAATTTGGTTATGTTTTGAATTGTCATATCTTATATTTTTATATGCAGCTAACTTATTTTTGTTCTTCTCTTTATTTTCCTTTAGTGGTATTATGAGTTTCTGCTTGGAGTTAAAGTGAAGATGGAGGAAGTACTGCTATTCTATTTTGCTTTTAAGTAAATTGATGGGTGACGTGGCAACAGGATACTGTCTTATTTGTTCAGACTGCTGTGATAAGAATATCACGCTGGGTGGTTTAAAAAACAATCATTATATCTTACAGTTCTGGAGATTAAAAGTCCAAAGTCAAGTTGCTGATGGATTCAGTTTTGGTGAGGACCTGTATCCTGTTTCATACAGCCGTCTTATGAGGTGTCCTCGTGTGGAAGAAGAGTCAAGGGAGCTCTCTGGGGTCTCTTTTTTAAGGGCACTGATTCCATTCATGACACCTTCACTCTCATGATCTGATCACCTCCCTAATGCTCCACCTTCAGATACCATCACACTGGAGATTAGTTTTCACTAATTGAATTTGGAAGCAACACAAACATTCAGTTTATAGACCAATAGGCTCTAGCTAATAATTTGCTTGGATTAAGGGGAAGTTCCCTTAAAAACAATAAAGTAAGTTCATAAAAAATGCATGACTAACTGGGACATTTTCAGAAGAATGGATTTGCCAAGAATAGCCTTCTTAAAGTGCTCCCAACTCACCAACACTACACATACTAATATTGTTGACGTGATTAAGATACTATGTGGAAGTACATAGAAAATATAATGTTAAGAAAAGTAATGAATGGCATTATTTAATCATGTGTTATGTTACTATTGTGTATTCTGTGTATCCATACTCCCTTGGTTTTTTAATATATTTTGAGTTAGTCACAAGAGAATTCTCTAGTCCTAGCCATGAGCTCTGATGAAATAATATCTTAATCCCAAAAGCATAGAAGTAAATAAATTTCCTTTCCATTTATGGTCAGGTGACCAACAGTTTCTCCAAATAGCAGTCACCTTCACTGTACTAGAAGTCATATGTGGGGTTTATACAACAATCTTTATTCCTAGTGCATTGAACCAAAGTAGGTTATTTTAGAACTAAAATTTCTCCACACTATAAAAATCGAACTTCAATTTAAGTTCATTCTAGGTCCATCTATAACTTTTAGATCACTGCTTTTGGGGAGCATTGATGCAGAAAATCACATTATTTAAAAGGAAATGTTTTAAGATGACTTTAATTTTAAAACTCCAAATCATATATCTTAACAATAGATACTGGATAGGAAGCTTATCTCTGTACTCTGGAAGTTATACATTTTCCTATTTTCTTTTAAGTTAGGGCTTTCATTTAACTAGCCCATGTAACATGCAGTAAAATCCCTGTTACAATTTATTCACAACCATTTGAAGAAGAATGATTGATAGATTGATATATTCTGAAATTGTGTACTGAGCTAGAAGAAAACAAATCTGTAAAATATATAAATCTTTTGTCAGGCTTTATAAGTTCAAAACCACTTGAAGATTTTCTACATCTTGCCTGATGTTTAAATACCTGTGTGATGACATATTGAGGTTAGAGTCCTCAATGAAGCAGTGCTGTGTATTTGAAAGCACTTGCATTGATTTTACTACGAGATAGCAGCTATGTGACAACTGATGGATCATAGGGACCGCAGTCCATTAACTCTACGTGCCTGTCTCTTGTCAGTAGACTTTTAAAGTCTCCTTATTCCACACATTTGATATTTGCTAAAACAGCACACTTTTATTTGGCCAATATATTTTTTGCTCAAGAAATCAATGTTAATAATTATCCAGAGTAGATTTAAATAAGATGTATTCAAATTGATTAATTTAACCAATAACCTAAGATTTATGTTAATTCCATTAAGAGACAGATGCATTGCTCTTTATTTTCTGTTGAATTCTTAGTTCTTAATAAATCATCCTGTTTATCAATAGTGCTATAGGACATGGGGAAATTATCGGTCGGTATGTGATGAACAAGTCTCAGAAGGTTCACTCCACCTCACAAACCCTCTATTATGTCAATTGTTTATTTAACACAGAGATCCTTTTATAATAATATAATTTATAAAAGAAATATATAAATCTGAGAAGGCTTAAGAACCTTTTTAAATTAAATTGTTAGAAAGTTTTGAAAATCTTAAGGGTCACTAAAGATGGTAATAATTTTTTTCCTGTATCTTGATAGTCAACAGCTTGATGGCTCTCTTTATATTAATAAAATCTATATAATGAGATCCATGGGAGATCAGGTGGTCAAAATTAATATGGTGAAAAGATCTGGATTGAGATTCTAATCCTATCATTTACTATGAATAGCTGAATTTCTTCATTTTTCCTAATCCCAGTTTTGTCATCTGTAAAATAAGAATAATTGTAGCTACCCAGTTGTGAAAGACATAGGACATGAAGCAGATTCTTAGCAAATGGGTCTAACACTTTATTGACCAATGTTTCAGGTAAAATTAATCTGGGCATTTGGTATAACTGACAGATGTCAAGTAGAGTCAGAGAAGAAAACCACAATTTATGGTCATAGAGAAATAGGTCCAGCTTTACGTCAAGGCTGTATATTGTCACCCTGCTTATTTAACTTATATGCAGAGTACATCATGAGAAACTCTGGGCTGGAAGAAGCACAAGCTGGAATCAAGATTGTTGGGAGAAATATCAATAACCTCAGATATGCAGATGACACCATCCTTACGGCAGAAAGTGAAAAGGAAGTAAAAAGCTTCTTGATGAAAGTGAAGGAAGCGAGTGAAAATGTTGGCTTAGAGCTCAACATTCAGAAAACGAAGATCACGGCATCTGGTCCCATCAGTTCATGGGAAATAGATGGGGAAACAGTGTCAGACTTTATTTTTTTGGGCTCCAAAATCACTGCAGATGGTGGCTGCGGCCATGAAATTCAAAGATGCTTACTCCTTGGAAGGAAAGTTATGACCAAACTAGATAGCATATTCAAAAGCAGAGACATTACTTTGCCAACTAAGGTCCGTCTAGTCAAGGCTATGGTTTTTCCTGTGGTCATGCATGGATGCAAGAGTTGGACTGTGAAGAAAGCTGAGCACCGAAGAATGGATGCTTTTGAACTGTGGTGTTGGAGAAGATTTCCGAGAGTCCTATGGACTGCAAGGAGATCCAACTAGTCCATCCTGAAGGAGATCAGTCCTGGATGTTCTTCGGAAGGAATGATGCTAAAGCTGAAACTCCAGTACTTTGGTCACCTCATGCGAAGAGTTGACTCATTGGAAAAGACTCTGATGCTGGCAGAGATTGGGGGCAGGAGGAGAAGGGGACGGCAAAGGATGAGATGGCTGGATGGCATCACCGACTGGATGGATGTGAGTTTGAGTGAACTCCAGGAGTTGGTGATGGACAGGGAGGCCTGGTGTGCTGCGATTCATGGGGTCGCAAAGAGTCAGACACGACTGAGCGACTGAACTAAACTGAAAGGAAATCTGTTGTTTTGGTTTTCGTAATACACCTCTTTTTCAGCTGAATGATTAGAGGGATCCCAGAAAAAATCTGGGTTACATAACATATGAAACATAAAAAAACAAGTGTGCTATAATTTTTTCTAACTTTCAGACATTATATGTTAATAATGTTATAGAGAACATAACACTAGAACTATGTAAATAAGGATTATATTAGAGAATCTACTGTACTCATCTGTTTTATGTTAAAGTAACTGTAATAAAACTCCCGAATTACCATGACAGTCTTTTTTTTTTAATTCAGTCTGAATATCTGGCATATATTGCTGTTGTTTATTCAGTAAGTCATGTCAGACTCTTTTGCTGCCCCATGGACAGTAGCCCACAAGGCTTCTGTGGCCATTGGATTTCCCAGGCATGAATACTGGAGTGGGTTGACATTTTCTTCTCCAGAGGACTTTTCCAACCCAGGATAAAGTCCACATCTCTTTTTTTTTTTTTTTTAAGTCCACGTCTCTTATGTCTCCTTCATTGGCAGGCAGATTCTTTACCGCTGAGCCACCAGGAAAGCCCATTTGGCATATGCTGCTGCTAAGTCGCTTCAGTCGTGTCCGACTCTGTGCGACCCCATAGATGGCAGCCCACCAGGCTCCTGTGTCCATGGGATTCTCCAAACAAGAGTACTGGAGTGGATTGCCATTCCTAAATTATGTGAAAATAAAATTACGTGTTTCATATGATTGTCATACATAAAAGCACATATAAATCCTAGAAATCATAATAGTGAGTTGATGTCAGAAGTCAAGTCATTGGGAAAAACAAAACAAACTCTGATTAGCAATTGATTAAATTGTGAACTAGGGAAATATTTTTTAAACCACAAAAATTATGGATGCTTTTGACAAAAGGAAGATTGGACAATTTGATTGGACAAACAGTAGCAATTTATAGGTCAAGATAAGCCAATCAAAATTATTTTTGTTTGATACAAAACTGAAAGTCAAATAGCAATCTCAGTAAAATATTAAAAACAAGTGCTACATATTCATCATATCTGAAATATATCCTTTCTGTTCATATCATTAAGTATTCCTAAAATTCACAGATATTAGTAAGATTTCCCTCCACAATAATAACATAGACTAAGGAAAATAACATATTTTAACAAAATATCTCATTTAACATACAAGATTATAATTCTTCATAATATTTGAAGTACTTTCAAAGAAATACATTATGAAGAAATATTGAGATATTATTTTATTATTAAATTCACAAGGATAAGTTTTAACAACAAAAAGTTTTTAGTGTTTTTAGTGACAAAAGATAATGCAGATGAAACAGATACCTTGAAACAGTATTGGTAGTAGTTTAAAGTGCTATAGTTGTTCTGGAAGACAATTATGAATCTTAAAAATATTTTTTTAACCAACTGTGATTGAGGAGTCTGTCCTAATGAATAACTTCAAAGGTGATGTATGTGTTACAGTAAATAGTCATTATTTAGCAAAAAGCAACACAATAACATATTTACTAGCTCCAGATAACCTTAATTCCTTGAGAAAAAAAAAAAGGCAAATTTTTGAATTAAGATATTGTGAAAAAGAGTAATATTCTGTGCATTACAGTTTTTTAAAATCTTCATTTCTTTTGTGACATTTGCAACATTGTTTATTCCTGTTTTTTTAATATAAATTTATTTATTTTAATTGGAGGCTAATTACTTTACGGTATTGCATTGGTTTTGCCATATATCAACATGAATCCACCACAGGTGTACACGTGTTCCCCATCCTGAGCCCCCCTCCTACCTCCCTCCCCATACCATCCCTGTTATTATATCTCCTTTTCAAAGTGGCAATTATTTATTGAATAGATATATATGATTTTTTAAAGTCAGGCAATAATTCATACTCTTTTATAGAGTAGCAATGAAACTATCTTGTGTGTTAATTTTCTGTCCTGCAAGTTTTTTTCAAATAGTCATCATAATTTATAACATTGAATCCCTGAAGCACATTATTCTATTTATAAAACTTAATTGTTTGCTGAGCATTAATGTTTCATAAAGTTCATACTTAGAACTTTATGTTCAACTAATTTCTATGGAAAAATAACTGGAGAGAGAACACAAGGGCAAGAAGAAAATGAAAGAAATAATACTTGGTGATTAATTGTGCTTGATTTCACAGCAGTGAAGGCTGTGTTACAAGTGCAGAGGAAACTCTGTTGGCAAGGAGTTATTTGCTGCTTCAATTAATGACAGGAGGAAAACTGGAAAGAAATTACAGTTTTCTAACATCAGGGAGAATAAATTGAATATTGTATTAACTTTAAGGCAGAACAGTGTATTCAGTACTATGTCTACTTTCCTCTAACCATACTTCTCCTTAGCATCAATATTGTTTAAAACGTCAGTTCTGTCTACTAACAACACTTTTACAATTCTTTAGAAAGAAAAAGTTAAGAGCACATTTGCTGGAAAAATCTTTTTAACAACAACAACAACAAAACGCTAATAATAGTTTAAAATTAACTTTTATGCTAAAATGGCACTGAAATTTAAGCAGTTGGTTCTATATTTCTGGTTGTGAACTAGTTAAATACAATATATTCCCAAGCACTATTATAATAGGTAAAAAAATAGAATCTTCTTGGGAAAAAAAAAAACCATGTTAACACTTTGTTTTTCTAGTTTTATTGAGAAATAATTGGCATGCATCACTGTATAAATTAAGGCTTTTAGCATGATAGTTTGGTTAGTAATATATATTGCGAAATGATTGCCACAGTAGTTTGTTAGCATCAGTTCATTTTCTCATATAGATATAATAAAAAGATAATTTTTAAAAATCACCTTGTGATAAGAACATGAAATTTACTTTCAACTTTCCTATATATCATACAGCAGTGTTAGCTATAGTCATCATCTTGTGCATCTCTAGTAATTATTATATCATTAATGTAACTGGAAGTTGTACTTTGCACCACCTTTCTGCAGTTCCCCATGTCTCTACCTGTGATAACCACAAGTCTGATAACTTTTCTATGAATTTGGTGATTTTTGTTGTTGGTGGTTTGTTTTGATTTTTAGATTCCACATAGAAGTGAGATATATATTGTTTTTCTCTAATTTACTCTGTCTCTGTCTAATTTACTTCACTTGGCATATTGTCTTCAGGATCCATCCATGTGGTTGTAAATGTTACAACTTCCTCATATTTATGGCTGAATAACATTTCATTGTATATATCACAGCTATTTTATTCTTTCATCCACTGATGAACACTTCGGTTATTTCCATGTCTTAGCTTGTAAATAATGCTATAATAAATATGGGTGTGCATATATTTTTTCAAGGCCAGTGATTTTGTTTTCTTTGGAGATATCCCCCAAAGTGGAATTGTTGGATTGTATGGTATACAGCCATAAAGTCAGACACAACTAAGCACTCAGCACAGCAAAAAAGTTGAGAAAGTAAAAATGAGAGTTGCTTCAGGATCAGGATGGCATATATATTTTAAAATTTTTGAGGCTCCTCCATACTGTTTTTCATAGTGGCTATACCAATTTCCAATCCTACTAACAGTGGCAAGGTTTCCCCTTTTCTCCACACCCACTGTTATTTATCTTTTGGATGGTGGCCATTCTAACAGGCTTTAGGTGATATCTCACTGAGGTTTTAATTTGCATTTCCCTAAGTACAAGGAGATCAAACCAGTCAATCCTAAAGGAGATCAAACCTGAATATTCACTTTAAGGACTGATGCTGAAGGTGAAGCTCCAGTATTTTGGTCATCTGATGTGAACAGATGACTCATGAGAAAAGCCCCCAATGCTGGGAAAGGCTGATGGCAGAGGGAGAAGATGGTAGCAGAGGATGAGATGGCTGGACGGCATCACTGATGCAATGAACATGAACTTGGGCAAACTCCAGGAGATGGTGAAGGACAGGGAGGTCTGGTACGGGTCCGTGGGATTTCAAAGAGTCAGACATGATTGGGTCACTGAACAACAGCAGCACATACAAGTGATGTTGAGCATCTTTTCATACACCTGTTGGCCTTTTGGATAGTTTCCTTGGAAAAACTTCTGTTCTGGTCCTTTGTCCATTTTAAAATTTGAGTTATTTGTTTTTCACTATTGAGTTGTAGTGAATTATTTACATATACATTTTTTAAAATATATTTTCCCATTCCTTGTCTTTTCACTGTGTTGATGGCTTCTTTTGCTATGCAGAAGTTTTTTAATTTTAAAGTAGCCCAACTGGCTTGTATTTTGTTTCTTGTGCTCCAGGGGTCATAATGAAAAATAATTAACAAGACCCATGTCAAGAAGCTTTCTTTATTCTGGTGTTTTCTTCTAGGAGTTTCATGTTTTACATTTAAGTCTTTAATCCATTTTGAGTTAATTTTTGTGGGTGGTAAAATATATGAATCCAGTTTCATTCTTTTACATGTGAATATCCAATTCTCTCAGCACCATGAGGCGTACGTAAATACCTTCATCTCATAACACCCTGTTTTAAACTGGAAACAACTTAACTTCAATAGAATTTCTAAACTCTGCACTTTTATTTCTCCCCACCCTCACAGTTTAGCTTATTGCTACTAAAATTTACATGTTTTTATATGGCATAATTAACAACAGATTACTTTAACTATGATTATTTTGACTACATTCTTTTTTTAAAAACTTTCAAACCAGTTTTGTTATGTGAATTATACACAAATATTACTATATTGCAGAATCTAACTGTGACCATATATTTACCATTACCAGTGAGATATACACTCTACTTTTTATGTCTTTAATGATGTTAGTGTTCTTTTTGTTGTTGCTCAGTCTCTTAAGTCCCGTCAGAATCTTGACTCTTTGCAACCCTATGGACTGCAGCCCACCAGGCTCCCCTGTCCTCCACTATCTCCCAGAGTTTGCTCAAAATCATATCCATTGAATCAGTGATGCTGTCTAACCGTCTCATCCCTGTTGCCCCTATCTCTTCCTGCCCTCAATCTTTCCCAGCATAAGGGTCTTTTCCAGTGAATCAGTTCTTAACAACAAGTTGCCAAAGCTTCAGCATCAGTCCTTCCAATGAATATGCAGGACTGATATCCTTTAGGATTGCCTGGTTTGATCTCCTGCAGTCCAAGGGACTCTCAAGAGTCTTCTCCAACACCACAGTTCAAAAGCATCAGTTCTTCAGTGCTAAGCCTTCTCTATGGTCCAACGCTCACAACTGTGCATGACTGTTGGAAAAACCATAGCTTTGACTATCTGTACTTTTGTTGGAAAAGTTATGTCGATGTCTCTGCTTTTTATTTATTTATTTTTAATTTTATTTTTAAACTTTACATAACTGTATTAGTTTTGCCAAATATCAAAATGAATCCGCCACAGGTATGCATGTGTTTTTAATATGCTGTCTAGGTTTGTCAGAGCTTTTCTTCCAAGGAGCTAGGATGTTTTAATTTCATGTCTGCAGTCACCATCTTCAGCGATTTTGGATCTCAAGAAAAGAAAACGGTCACTTCTTCCACTTTTCCCCCATCTATTTGCCATGAAGTGATGGGACCAGATGCCATGATCTTGGTATTTTTAATACTGAGTTTCAAACCAGCTTTTTCACTCTTCTCTTTTACCCTCATCAAGAGATTCTTTTGTTCATCTTTACTCCCTGCCATTAGAATGGTATCATCTGCATATCTAAAGTTGATATTTCTCCTGGCAATCTTGATTCCAGCTCATGATTCATCTTGCCTGGCATTTCACGTGATGTACTCTGAGTGTAAGTTAAATAAGCAGGGTAACAATATACAGCCTTGTACTCATTTCCCAAATTTGAACCAGTCTATTGCTCACTGCCTGGTTCTAACCATTGCTTCTTGACCCACATACAGGTTTCTTAGGAAATAGGTATTCCCATACCTTTAAGAATGTCCCACAGTTTGTGATCCACACAGTCAAAGATTTTAGAATAGTCAATGAAGTAGATGCTTTTCTGAAACTCCCTTGCTTTCTGCATGATCCAATGAATGTTGACAGTTTGATTTCTGGTTCCACTGCCTTTTCTAAATCCAGCTTGTCCATCTGGAAGTTCTTGGTTCATGTATTGCTGAAGTCTAGCTTGAAGGATTTTGAGTATTACCTTGCTTGCATGTGAAACTTCTACTCAAAACTTCCTTTAGTATTTATTGTAAAGCAGGTCTAGCGGTAATGAACTGCCTCAGGTTTTATTTGGTCAGGCATCTTTCTCTCTCCTCCATTTCTGATGGATATTTCCAGAAGTTATGGAATTCTTGACTGACATTTTTTCCCCTATATTTTGAGTATGTCCTCCTATTTTTATCCTGGCTCAAAAAGTTTCTGTTTAAAAATCCACTGATAGGCAAATGAGGTTCCTTTGTATGTAACTTCTTTTCTCTGCTGTTTTTAAAATTATTAGTCTTTGATCTTTGTAATCTCCTTGGGTAGATAGGACCTGTTATAATGGTCTGTTTCTAGGTGAGGCAACTGATTGAGCTTTGAAGATATGTCTGACTTGGGGAGCGGGGGTGGGGGTGGGGGTTGTGCCACTGCTTTGAGAACAGTCAGCTAACTGTTGGCATCATTTTCTTTGCAAGAGAGGCTGTAGGATGGGGTCTGAGCTTGACTGGATTCTCTGTCAGGCTTAGGAGATGGTCAGGATTAGGTGCTGTATTCAGCAGCTGATGGGTTATAAATTAGGTTCCTTGTCCTGATGGGGTAGCAGGATGGGGCATAGAGCCTTAACAACTCAGAATCAGCCCAGTGTTAGTGGGTCCAACTGTTTGTGACCCCATGGACTGTGGCTTGCCAGGCTCTTCTGTCCATGGAATTCTCCAGGCAAGAATAATGGAATGGGTAGCCATTCCCTTCTCCAGGGGATCTTCCCGATCCAGAGCTCGAACCCAGGTCTCCTGCATTGTAGGCAGATTCTTTACCATCTGAAGCACCAGAGAAATCCAAAATAGTACCGAAGTGGGTAGCCTATGGCTTCCCTGGTGGCTCAGGCAGTAAAGAATCAGGCCAGAGTGTTCCCCAAACAGGTGAGGCTGCTGGTTTTGCTCTGCAAATGGGAGAAGTCACAGGCTGTGCTCTGTGTTCAGCTGCTTCTGTGCTTGAGGTGTTGAACAGTCTCCGTAGCATCGTGTATCCTCTGGGTGGGTTCCCTGGTCAGATAGGCTGGAGGCTGTATTTAGTGATAAGTGGAGCTATGGATTATACTCCCTGCCTGGGCATTGCAGGAGAAGCAGCCATGAAGGTGGTAAGGTTCTTTGTTGTCTTAACCCAAGACTTAACTCTGCACCCCATGTTCCCCACTGGTTTTGTTCAGCAAACTCTTAGCTCTGCCTGCCTCTCAGTTGGACTGCCCCTGGTCTTCACAGTCTCCAGGATTGTCTCCAGTCCGTCTAGTCAGATATTCCTGGAAGATGCTCCCCAGTGGGCAGGGCTATGCCTGGGCTCCCTTACCCACAAGGGTAGGGAAGGGGCCTCCCTAAGCTACTCTGAATTTTCCAACAAAGTGTTGGGAGAAGCTTGATGCTACCCTTGGCCTTGGCTATGAATTATTCCCCTGCTGTAGGGAGCACGGAGATACCCTATGCCCGGTACTGACTTTGCTCTGAGGACAATCAGCTCTGCCTGCATCTCCACTCAAGTGCTACTGGACCGCACAGCTCCCAGGAGTGACCGCCAATCCTTCTGTTCAGACAGGCCCAGGAGATACTCCCTACAGAAGCTGGGCTGTATACCTCTTTGCGCGGATATGGGCAGTCTGGATTCTAGGACCCATAAAACTTCTTGCTTAAGCAAATCAGGCAGACCTGCACCCTCGAAGTTCTCCGGTCAGAAGGTACCCCCAGCCTGGCTCTGCGGACGACCTCTGCTGCTGTTGGAATGACAGCTTTGGCCCTACAGGTGAGAATTCTGCCAGGATCTGTGCGCTGATGGATTGCTACAAGTCCCTCCTCACTTCTCTGCCTCAGCCAGATTCCCAGTGATTGAGCCCCACAGACCCCTGCCATCTTGTGGTACTGGGTCAAAGTAGGGGCTCCGGCAAAGCCACCCGCAATGCACAGGGAGGACGTTGTCCATCATGGTTCTCTTTCTTCACTGGAGGAATCGGAGGCTCACGGCCTGAGACTTCTCCGCGTGGCGCTGCTCCTGCCGGAAAGTGAAGCCAGGTGGTCAACCTGTGGCCTCCTGATGCAGGCCGCCCTTTGTGGTACAGTAGGTGCTTCAACTTTACCTTGGTGTTCTAAGATCTTTTCCATGTATTTTATTCTTGAATAGCTGTTAGTTGTTCTTCTTGAAAGGAGGAGAAAAATCAGTAACAACCTATGTTGCCACCTGGGG
Organism: Bos javanicus; assembly: GCF_032452875.1. Lineage (NCBI taxonomy): Eukaryota > Metazoa > Chordata > Mammalia > Artiodactyla > Bovidae > Bos > Bos javanicus. The sequence goes on from NC_083883.1 coordinate 17,951,160, forward strand.
GATATCACCCAGCCAATGCTAACACTCTTGTAGCTATTCCACATATTAAGCAATGATACAGATGCAGAAACTTTGTTTCTTCCTCACTGTTATTCTATACTAGACAGTAACTTTGTAACTCCCTTACATTCCTTATTTTTTATTGAAGAAAAGAAGTTCCTGCTCACTGCTTAACATACTTAGGTTTGAAGTTTGGAAAGTTTTTCCATTCTTCTGTTCATTCTCTTTTAACCAAGGTTCTTCATTTGGTCTTGCCACCATCTGCTGCTGCTCCTGCTGCTGCTAAGTCGCTTCAGTCGTGTCCAACTCTGTGCAACCCCATAGACGGCAGCCCACCAGGCTCCCCCGTCTCTGGGATTCTCCAGGCAAGAACACTGGAGTGGGTTGCCAGTTCTTTCTCCAATGCATGAAAGGGAAAATGAAAATGAAGTCACTCAGTCGTGTCTGACTCTAGTGACCCCATGGACTGCAGCCTACCAGGCTCCTCCATCCATGGGATTTTCCAGGCAAGAGTACTGGAGTGGGGTGCCATCGCCTTCTCCTTGCCACCCTCTAGTACCATGCTAACAGTTGTACTGAACACCTGTCCACCAACTGAATTCAATTCCCTATACTTTGATTATCTTCCAAGTTCCAGTCACCATTATCTCCAGACAAGACAGACTAACTAGTCATGCTGTCTCTTTCCTTTAATCTCAACTTTTTATGATTATCTTACACAAAGACATGAGTGCAGTTATCTTAGAATATAAATAAGATTTTATTTATCACTTGGATGTTTAAACCTTCCAATGGCTTTGAATCACATATAGAAAAAAAATGGGCAAACTTTTTCTGTTGGCATCTTAGTCCCTGCAGAATATAACTCTGACTTTTCAATCATCATCTACTACACACCCTTTTTAAAAATTTTTTTTTCTTTTATACTTTTTTTGGCCACATAGCATGTGGAATTTTAGTACTCTGAGCAGGGATTGAACCCATCCTCCCCGCAGTGGAACCGTGGAGTCCTAACCCCTGGCCCACAACCATACACTCTTATTCACCCTAGTCCAGGGTCACCAGGAGAAGGCAATGGCAACCCACTCCAGTACTCTTGCCTGGAAAATCCCATGGACAGAGGAAAGAGTCAGACACAACTGAGCGACTTCACTTTCACTTTTCACTTTCAACGCATTGGAGAAGGAAACGGCAACTCACTCCAGTGCTCTTGCCTGGAGAATCCCAGGGATGAGGGAGCCTGCTGGGCTGCCATCTCTGGGGTCGCACAGAGTCGGACATGACTGAAGTGACCTAGCAGCAGCAGCAGCTAGGGTTACCAGATTTAGCAAAATTGGAAGAGAAAAAAAAAGAACACACATATAAATTAAATTTCATATTAAAAAAAAAAACTCTTTTTAAAGTAGAAGATGTACCATCCAATGATTGAATATAGTTATACTATATAAATATATATTATATATTTATATATAATAAAATATATATATAATAAAAATATTATTTTAATTTATTTTTTAATATTTTGATTTGACTTGTTAAAAATTCAATTTTAACTGGATGTTCTATTTCTTAACTGACAACTCTACTCTAGGCCTCCAGATTTACCTTTCTCAAAATCTTCAAGCTTGTACATTATGGAATTTTCTAATATACTCCTCTATATGCTTAAAATGCCTTTTTTAAAGTTTTCATACACAAAACTATTAAAATTTTAAATGACAATGAGGCCTTCAAATAAAACACTTGTGAACATTCAAATGTAGTGGCAAATGGCCAAATACACTTTTTTTTTTTTTTCCCAAACAAAAAAGCCAGTTTCACAAGCCTAGGACCCCTCCATGGCATCAAATGTATAAAGTGTAACATAAGCAAAGAAAAGGAGGGGGTTTGTGAGGCAAAATTACTTAGAAGAGAAGAGGAATACAAAGCAGGTGAAAAGAGAACAATCAACAGTGATGGCCTGAATAATGGCTCCCAAAATATGCCCAATCCTTAATCCCTGGAACCTTGGATGCTGTATTATGTGGCAAAAGGAGCTTTTCAAATGTAATTTAGTTAAAGATCTTGAGATTGGGAGATTATCATGGACTATCCAGATAGGCCCTACGTCATTATGATGACCCTTATGAGGGGGACCCCAGAGAGTCAGCAGAGAAGAAGGCTATGGGATGACAGATGCAGAGACTGGAGAGATGCAGTTTGAAGGTGGAGGTAAAGACATAAGCCAAGGAGCCCAGGCAGTCAGTAAAAGCAGAGAAATGCAAGGCAACAGATTGTCTACTCAGACCTTAAGAAGGAACCAGCTCAGCTGACAACTTGGTTTTTCAGCCCCATAAGACTCAGCTCTTAGGACTGTAAGAGAATACATCTGCATTGTTTTAAGCCATTAAATCTGTTGCAATTTGTTACAGTGCCTGCAAGAAACTAATACGAGAGCTGACTCAATTTCTACTCTTTTCCCATTGCAGCTTCCAAACTTAATGATCAAGGATTTTTTAAAGGAGCGTTATTCATGTTTGTTTTAAACCTGGCTTTCACCCAGCATTCCAGTTAAATTAAGTCTTAATCATTCTTCTGTATTACCCTGAGTTCTTTTTAAAAATGTTGGTGGGGAAACTGATTTCAACCCTCAACCTGGTTTTTTATAGCAAGTACAATGAAATACTATGGTATTGCCTAAGAAATATGCTAAGAAAAATGCATTAAGCCTTTTAATGTAGCTGTTGAAATAGCCTTGTTGACTACAGAATGTATTTTGGCACTCCTTGAATGATAGTTTGTCTACTTCCCTTCAGAAATCAACCATGTAAATAAATACATCTGGTAGCTTCTCAAGTCCATTGATAAGACAACAAATTATGTGGTTTTAGAATTAGGGAACAAAAAGAATTATTATGCATGAAGCATGTTCTAAAAATAAGATTAAAAGATTGCAAACATAATAGTATTCATAAATATGAGGCATTACAATATGAGCACAATTATGATAAAAGATAGGAGAGGAATAGTAATGATAACCAGGATTACAGCTAGAACTGAAAACATTAAGAAATACTTTTTTCAAAATCCAAGGGCACAGTTTAGGCTTGATTTTAGTATTAGAACATATACTTACTTAATTTTTCAGCATAATGAAACAGTTTCTTAAAACAGCATGATAGAATATCTTCAACACACCAATTCTATAGAAGTAAACAATTTGGCAACTTCAGGAAAGAGAGATACTTTTGCTACAAATACTTATGTGAAATTAGTGTAGTCATTTTAAGATTATAAAAATACGAAATATAATGAGTGCACCAGGATAGGAAGGAAACTTATCATAACATTGTCATTTTGTTCTGTAGGCACATTTTCTCTTCATCCTATAAGTACTGATTTGCCCAAGACTCCGTCTCATACCTTCTTTGTATTTTATACAGCTTTCCAAAGAAAGTCCAATCAAAAACTTAAAAATCAATAATTCCCATATTACTTAATGCTAATTGCATTTCTATATATTTACATAAGCACTAAATTTCATCTCCTAAGTGTCCAGGATCAACTTCAACTCAACCCAAAGCTACCTGTAAGAATATGTTCCTTTTCTCCTGTATTTCTAACCTTGACGAATGATACTTTTACACACTTGTCCAGATGATATACTAGAAACCCTCATAAATGTCATCTCTTTTCAATTTTTAATCAACTGTTAGTCTATTTCCCCACTTCCATCCCGATTTCACTACTGTTCCATCATCTGCTTTTGGGGTTGTCTCAGTCTCCCTTCATTGGCCCTATCTAGTCAACTATATTTTATACAGATACACAGACAAAAATAATTTTAAAAGTTCTAAAACCAAAACTGACACACTGAAAATATGTGTGACTCGAAGGTAAGTTGATGTGAATAAGTAAAACAAGGCACAGAGAGATTTAAATACAGAAAGAGCCAGTAGATATTATAGGACATTAAGGACAGAATGACAAGATGTAAAACTGGCTAATCACAGTTCCTAAAAGAAGAAATAAAGACTATAGAAGAGAAACAGTCTTTCAAAGATCATATGTACAAATCTTTCAGAGTGGTTGAAAGATGTGCACTCTCAGCTTGGCTGTCAGTTGGGTGATGCACAACTTGTCTGGCTACTTCTGTTTGTACTCTATAAGAGTTGAACAGTTTTAAGTTTTGTGGATTTGTAATTTCTTGTTTTGACGATACCATTCTTGGCAATACAATTCTTAAAAATCTAAAAATATAGTCTTATTTGTTTCTGGTCAGTTCAATGTACAAACTACTACAGATCTTGTCTATATACAGTTGTTAGGCCCCAGGGCTTTGTCCCATGTTCAGTGGACTGTGTTCTCTGCTCATCCCTTTCTGTCTCAACAGGCAGCTCAGGTGAGGTCTTAACCTCCTTCCTGTGCTGGCTCCCATTTCAGGGCACAAACCTCCCAGCAGAAGATGTGTCTAGAAGTGGTTTGGGCCAGATATTTATTCTTTCATAAGACATATACTTTATGATCACCACTTCTAACAGCTCTACCTTGTTATATGGTACCTAAAGGCTCCCAATCTCAGAATTCTCCATCAAAGTGGACTGTCAGCCAGAAGCAGCTTACATAAAGCTTCCTTTCCATCCATCACAACTTGCAGACAGCAAATTGCACTTGCAGCCAGAAAATCTCTGGTGTGTTTACATTTTTCTTGGAGGATTTTGTTTAAAGTGGAAAGAATCAACAAAAACACATATACTTTCTTAATTTACTCTAACATTACCACTGATGTTACAGAGAGGTAGGAATGCACTTTGCCTTCCATAATACAATCAGCAAAAGGAAGCCAAATGTTTTTCCAGGAATAACAATATTGTAAATATGTTAGTTTCTCCCAAATCATTGTTTATATTCAGCTTAAATCTGAATAATTCCTTTGAAAGATTTTTCTAGAAAATAATTATAAAATTTAAATGAAGAAGTCAACATCTAAAAATAGTTTGATAAAGAAGAATATATGGGGATAGCTAAGTTTATCAGATATTCAAATTTATTACAAAATGATCATACTTAACAGTTCTTTGGTGGCTCATAAATTTACCAATTAAAACATGGATCATGATAAAAACTCCAGAAAGAGATGAACACATATAACAAACACTACTATACAATAATGGTATATCAGAAATCTTTAAAATAACTATTGTGGGCAGTTGCTTCAATATCTAAAAGCGGATGACAGTGATACCGGGTTCTTTATTTTCTAATACATGCACAATTTAATTCTAGATAAACTAAAAACTAAAATCTGGTTAAGAAATAATAAAACATTTTTATGATATCCATTTTATAAATAAAAGGACCTCTGCAGAAGTACACATTATGAGTAAATCAAGAAGGCAGAAACTAATCATTTTGATTGTTTTGAACTTGAAGATTTGAATGGATAGCCTAAAGATAAACCAATATTTCTGAGATCTTTGAAAAGCATAGCCATGAAAAAATAATATCCAAAATATGTAAGTGTGCAATTAAGAGAAAAATCAGATATCTCAGGAGAATGTGACATGAAGATGGAAACTGTTTCTGTGCAGAGAGAAACACATAGATGGTGATACATTAAATCTTATTAGTACCATGGAAAAGGTAAGTTTTGAAAACATTGAGATACTTCATCCTGATGAATACATCTTGCAGAAAATAGTGCCCAAGTGCAAGAGGCATGTACAAGAAAGTATATAAGCAGTGTTTCTTATAATAGCAAATGAGTGAGTGAGTGAGTGAAGTGAGTGAGTTGAGTGAGTGAAGTCATTCAGTCATGTCCAACTCTTTGGGACCCCATGGACTACAGCCTACCAGGCTTCTCCATCCATGGGATTTTTCCAGGCAAGAGTACTGAAGTGGAGTGCCATTTCCTTCTCCAGGGGATCTTCCCAACCCAGGGATCGAACCCAGGTCTCCCGCATTGCAGGCAGACACTTTACCCTCTGAGCCACCAGGGAAGCTGGTGGAGGAGTACATAGTTTAAACTCAACACTAAAATTCTAGGTCTTAATTTGATTAATAACTCATGGGTACAGATGTTCTAATGATACTGCAGAATTGCATGTATATTATGCATATTGTTTTGTATGCATGAAACACTGCAAAGTAGACTGTTTAAAGTTCAGTGCAACTTTTTATCCTAGAATCAGTTCTTGTCCCAGGTACACATGCTAATGAACAGATTTGAAAAGATCCATGGTCTCCCTCTGCTTAACCCCTTGCTAGAGTACTATAGTGTTTCTCTTTGGTGCCTCTTCACTTCTTTGCCTTGTGAAGACTAAAACATTAAGCACCCTGGGCAGTTTTCTTAGGAATATCACTGAGATATTGGGCTGGAGATGTGTACATGCATCAGGAGAGCGCATAGACGAAGTTCATGTGTAAAGGACAGAGGGATTAAGGTTCCAAAATAACAGGAAAAAAGTTAAATTGATCTGAGAAATCTTTTGAGAGAGGAGAATGAGAACTGCCCAGAACTTCAAGGTGTCAGTAGAGAAGAAGACAAAGGATGTTTTCACCAGAGTTGCCACAGACTGTTTACAAATTCAATGTTGCCAATGCATGTTTAAGAAAAGCATAGTTTAGAGCATGCTCTATATAGACCTGCTCTGAGAGTCCAACACTGAGCTCTGGATTTTCTTGCTCAACAAAGAGAAAATTAAGAATGAAAATTGATGAATGTTCTGTAGAGAAGGTGTATGACATTCAGGAGTGTCCTAAAAAGATTGGTGGTGGGCATTTGCCAGGCTGGTATGGCTGCCCAGTATTTTCACTGCCTGCTAATTATTTCACCATGGAATTCATGTCTTGGATTAACACAGTGATGCTTGGATGTCAGTAAAAGCACTGATTATCTTCTTAATTCTCAAAGCGTAATCACAGTAACACACAGCATTCAATGTTTGGCAGTGATGACAACAATATCCTAACTACATCAGTTCTGCAGCTTCAGTTATTTTTCTTCCTTTTTCTTTGTCTGTGTGCCCCCAACATAAGAGTTAGGTCCTGTGGCGTACAATGGAAACTAATAACTTAAGATCCACGTGATAGACAATGTAGTTGACTTCTTCAAGTCCTACTTCAAACTGTTTCTTTCTTGCTATATTCCACTGTAGAGGCTAGAAAGCAAATACTCAACATCTAGTCTCTCTCTGAATGTAGCAGTGTTTGTGTTCACAGTTTAGGGGATGGTTTTCCCTTCCCAGAACAAAGAAAGAAGGAAGAAGGGGGGGCGGGGCGGGGGAGAGAAAGAACAAGAAAAGAAAAAAAAAAAAGAGAGAGGGAGAGGAAGGAAAGAAAGAAAGGAGGAAAACATTAAAACAGAAGGGAAAGGGAAAGAAGAAAGGCATGATTTTTTGTTGTTTTAGTTGTTCATTTCAATACGAGAAGATGTCACAGCCACATTCCAACCCTAAGGTTTGTTTTTTTTTTTAATTTAATTTAATTTTATTTTTAAACTTCACACTATTGTATTGGTTTTGCCAAATATCGAAATGAATCCGCCACAGGTATACATGTGTTCCCCATCCTGAACCCTCCTCCCTCCTCCCTCCCCATAACATCCCTCTGGGTCGTCCCAGTGCACCAGCCCCAAGTTTGAGTGTTTAAGGGACATATACTGGACATGGAAGGCCTGGCAACAGACATCTTCACATGTAAAACAAAATCTAGCTATTAAGTTTCTAGTCACTGCTTGTTGATTTTTCCATTGCTCTAGAGCCTATTTGACATAGTTCATGGGGAAAAAACATACAAATATCACTGCAACTGATAATGTTTGGCTGGCTTTTATTATTTAAATAATGAACACATGTTATTGCATGAACAAATGGACCCATTACATGCAGAATATATAGAATTTTTAATGAAAATTAAAAATGTTTCTTAAGTTTAAATCAGATTTCAGATTAGAACTTAACCTTTAATGAATTTATAATCCTTCCTGTGCATTGTATTAGTCATGAGTAAAGAACAAGAAATGTTCATTGTAATTAGGATTACACTTATATTCTCAATGTAAAATTTAATTTTTATCTACATTTTTGTAATTGTTTCCCAATTGTGTTTAATCAATGGTAATGAGAGTAGCTTTTCCTCAACAATCTGTAGATTCAAAATGGATATTATAAATATATTGTCTCAGCCTCAGCCTGCTCTCATAGGCCGCACAGTGTCTGTCTTCTATGCCAGGCATTTCTGGGAATCAGCAGAGTTCTCTGTGCTACTCAGGAGGAAGCCAAATCATGTTTTTCTGCTCCACTGTCCTCCTGATGGCTTTCTGTGTGGCTTCTGCCCAGGGAGAATGCTGTTCAGCAGGGCACAGCTGTTGTCTGCAGGGGAGTTCCCCAGGCCATCAGAAGCAGCATGCTAGCTTTCTTGCAGTTCTGAGTCAGCCTTTGGCACGTTACTGCTTAAACTCAGAATCTCAGAAAATACTTGTCAGCTACTTCATCTCGTGACAATAATCCCTAAAGATCTGAAAGAGTGATATGTTCTTGTTGACTGCTTGAAACAGACCATGGTAATACTATTTACATCATGGAAATAAGTATGTGATACAAATCAAGTTCAAGTTATGATTTTTTAAGGAAGGAGTGATTGTTAAACATCTGCCTGACACACATGATTCAAAACAATCACCAAAAAAGATAGAAAAAACTAAAAATAACAACAATGAGACAAACAAAACTATCACTGATTTGGGGAATGGAAAGGAAATAGCATAGAACTTTTACCACACCATCATTTCTTCGTCCATCTCTTATCAGAATCTGGTGCATGGAGGGGAAAAAATCAAATTAACAAACCACAACAACCAAAAAACTTCATTTCTCTACCTTTAGCCAAAAGCAAAGGACCAATTTATATTAACTCATGGAAATAAAAAGCCTGGGTTTTTATGAGATGGTTGGATGGCATCACTGAATCAAGGATATGAGTTTGAGCAAGCTTCCAGAGTCGGTGATGGACAGGGAAGCCTGGTATGCTGCAGTCCATGGGATCGCAGAGTCAGACATGACTGAAAGACTGATTTCTACAAACAAGTATATTCTGAAGATTCTCTGCTAACACTTCATTACAAAAGTAAATTTTTTTCATCTCTCTCTCTCTCCCCTCAACACACACTCACACAGTCCCTAAGCTATGCTCCTGAGAGTCAAATATCCTTGAACTGACACCCCAACAGCTTTCTCTTAACCGTTTTACCTGTTTCTCTGGATTAATAATCCCCGCTCTCTATAACAATTTACCTGACTTTCCTGACATTGATAGAGGATTAAGTTATAAGAAACGTTGAGCCAGAAACTACTTCCAGTAAATAATATGATCACTATTCTGCTTTGGATACTGAAAAGAAAGATACTGAATTCTTGAGACCTTATGGGAAAATCAGGAAGTTTACTGAAATTGAATCTGACTCCATTTTTTATATTTGTTCACAACAGTCAAGCCCCAACACTTCTACTTCTTCTCCCTCCTGTACTCACCTTAGGGCAAGTGCATAAGAAAAGCCAAGCGCTCCCTGCCTTCGTACTGGCAGGAGATTCAGACCACACAAGCCCCAACATTTGTGCAGGAGTCATCACTCCCCACCCCTACCTCCTAGGCACCATGGGACTCTGAAGCCACTCTGTACCCTCCTTTCTCAAACTATTTTCTGACATACCTGGAACTTGCCTTGCTCCCTCCAATAAATCTCACAGTATGAATGGTAAATACTTTTATACATTTGTTGGTTTGTGTATACATCATCAGTCATGACATATGAACAAAATTTGGCGTGTATGTGGAGAAGGGGCATACATCCTGTCTGGATTAAATTATCCAAGTATTTACAGAGGCTCTTTGGGCTGTATTTGGTCCAATAATGGGAATGTATAACTAGGAGAATGTCCATAAGGAAATTTAGACTTGGCTGGAAATCATTTACATGGAATTAAGCAGTTTGTAGGATAGTAAGAATTTGTCCCTATTCCTCGGTGTACTGTCAGGTTTATTTTGCTTTTAATGATGCCAGTATTTTGCTCCTGTGCCTGGACTCCAGTCAGTGGAAGGGAATGCAGTTCAAATAACTGTACAACCGTCAACTGCAATGTAAGGCAAGAGCTCTTTTGTCTATCTTTTCTCAGCACTCTATCTCCCAGTATCTAGAAGTATCTAATATATAGTACATGATACAATAGAAAGAAGAAGCTGAGCAGAATACACTGAGTACAATATTGGAAGCACCATAAATATTTTATGCTTATGTAGAATATCAAGGACCGTCTTTTGTCTGAGAACAGAGGTGAAAGAAGAAGAGTGGCGAACGCTGTATTACGGACGAAGCTTTTGAACTTGCTTGAGAAATGCTCAGAAATTCCAATAGTGAGGTCAGCAGAAAACAGAAGTAGAGTTGGGAAATAGCATCTTAAACATTGTTTATTTTAAGCAATAAAAGAGATCTGAGAATTCAAGCCTGATAAACTAAAAAAAAGTCTAGGTAAACAACAACTTGCATTTAACTTGCATCTAACAAACAGTGTTTAGGTAAAGTAAACAGAGTTTTTAAAAGCTGTACATAGTAAGATTTCAGTGTAAAATTCCAAACATGCTTTTAGCAGTCTGAATTCTGGTAACCCTTGAGCAGGACAGCTTAGTAAATGGAAGGGTCCTAAGGGGGGCTTCTGGAATGTTCCTAATGCTCTGTTTCTTGATCTGGGGCACTGATTAAACAAACATATTCAGATTACAACAATTTATTGAGCTATATATTATGATTTGTATGGTTTTCTGAATGGATATTGTAATTTAATAAAGTTTACTATCAAATTAAAATAAATATCAACAATTACATTCTGAGTAAAAATTTATGAATGGTTAAGTTTGGTTACAGATTAAATTAATATTGAATAACAGCAGGATATGCATTTGGAGATGAATGATATTGTGATAAGCTATAAAAATGGTCCTCAGAAGCTTTGGGATGCCAAAATTACACACAGAAGTGTAAAGAGTGGTATAAATACAGTTGCGTTTTGCCAAAACTAATCTGAAATTAGTGCAGCTAATGAAAGATAGACAGTAAGCAGGTATCACTTGGCAAGGCTCTGGGACAGGCGGTAGAACAAACCAGTTAGTTCAGCAGTGCGTTCATGTGATAGCAATGGGAATAATCACACAAATCAGACCCTTTATATACTAACATGTCTCCCCATTTAATAAGGTTAAGCTAAAAAGAGTGTGATATAAAGCTACTAAATCTTCTACTTAATGATAGTAAAGATGCTAAAATAAGGAATTTGGGGCTTTGCAAGTTCGAAATGAAGGACTGTCAGGACATGCTTGAATTCTTTCCTTCCCTATACTTGGAGAGACTGAGAAAAATTGAAACTGCTCTTTGTTTGGAAAAAGTTCAATTAAATCAATGTCTCAGTGCCTTTTGGGGAAAGTCAGCCATTCACTCTGTGGTGCTTGGACTCTATTTCAAAGTGGCCCAAAGGTGTTATAAAAACTGGTAATTAGGTTTATCAAACTGATTTGTATAGACTTTCGCCTGAAGCTATGGCTTATTCGTTTCAATAAACTCAGTGATAACAGGCTTAAGCCTTACTTATTTTCTAAGGAAAAGTCTCTTGACCATAATACAGCCTGACATGAAGGAGACAAATTCTTCAGCTCTTATTCATTCAAAGTATAGAAATGCGCAATTTGACCTGGCAGTACACTGATAGGACAGTAATTGTGTTTCATCCTGGCATAATTCCTGGACACAAGCACCCAACAGAAGACAACTGTCATCCCTTTGGCGTTGGTAGGGAAGGTGTAGTTAGTACAATCTGTTTGCAGGAGCCTGAATGACTGATTCAGGGCTCTTACAACACACTACTAGAATACTAATTTTTTCAGTTCCCTAAAATGTTCTACAGCTATTTTAGGGCCAATATTTATCGTATATTATTTTGTTCTGTGTGTTCTGCCACTTCTAGCAGAGCAGTTCACAGAAGGAAATCAGATTATGGGGATCTCTTGTAAGCCTCCACCAAGCCTACCCAGCTACCTGCTTTGGCACCCATCTCTCCTTCTCCTCCTGTTAGAGTGAAATAGGTCCCGTCTTCCTACCTATGAGTTACCTGTGTATAATCTGGTTCCTATAATTAACCTGTTTTTTTTTTTTTTTTTAAATTGGGCATTGTGTTGGCTATGCACACTATTCTACTCTTCTGTGGCACTGACTTATTCAGTGCCACACTGTCTTATTGAAGACAAATTCCACTAATAGGAATGAATTAGGCACCTATTATATTTTTGCTTCATAAGTTATTTATTAGGCTATGTACCAAGAAAAGCCCCCCAAATAGGACTAGATATTTCTCTGGAAAAGGCACAGTAAGCAGTGATCGTTGAAGACTTTCTATATATTTCTGTTCTTCTTTCTATATATGCAGTGCAGATTTTTTTCCTAGAAAACCCCCTGATTTCTGGATCATGACCAGGAAAATACACCTTGAGTTGTAATGATCAAACAAAAGTAATTATCAAATGATGGCCACACACCTCCTCCGAGAGTTTACTGTCAGAGAGAAGGCACTATAAGAGCTAGTGTGAAAGGGTTCCCGGGGAATATCTGTCACTCTCTCCACTGTCCCCATGTCTACAGCACTCATGGGACACCTAATGTGGAGGCCAAAGGACTTGTTTCTCTCAGTCAACTGTGTCACTGAATACACTGTTAATAGGAAGAGACCACACTCATGCAAGAGATGAGCTCTCATCTTTATGGGATCCAGTGGTCTCAGAAAATTGTTGTATGTCTTACTCCTTTACTCCTTGAATTTCATTCATAAAAACACCTAAAACTTCTAACACCATGTGGCAGAGGTATGAGTCATTGACAGACATCATGGAGGGAACACTTGGTATGCTAAGGGAAAGGCCACCACATGATTATTTTAATTTAGTTCTTTAAATTAAGTTGCCTTTCTGAAGAGTCCTAAAAATCTCTTACCAGTTCAACTTCACTGCTAAAGCTCAGTTATCAGAATGTAGAGAAAATTAGGTCATGCTAATTTTTATATGAGTATTATCTGACTATTTCCAAAATGCATATATATTTATATACACATACTCATATACATACACACATATGTAAGCCTATGTGTGTGTGTGTGTGTGTGTGCGCGCATGCATGAGGTAACAGTTAAAATTGCTTTATAGGCCATATATTTTTGAACAAATGCTCTTTCAATCCCCACAGAGTATATGAATATTGAATGCTAGTTCATATATTCACCAAAACATGTGACGGCCCTGAATGTTGAGATTACAAATAGGACTTGTCATGCTGATTAACTCCGGTTACTCTAAGACAGAATAAAAATATCTCCCTGCATTAAATTATAAATTCATTTATTACAACACAGCCTGATTGTAATGTTCAAAAAGAAACATTCCATGTGATGTTTTAGGATTCTGACTTCCTCTGAATTTCTACACCGCCAACTCTTAGAGCTGCGCTGATACTGTAGCTATGAATCCTGTGCTTCTCTTTAAGTTCACATTACCTTAAATTAAAAACCAAGTTCCTCCAATGCACTAGCCACATTTCAATTTCTCAATAACCACCTACATGTGGTGTGTGGCTGCCATGTTTGAGAGTGCAGAATTATTTCTCCTTGAGCCGTTCATTCATACTGTTGGCAAGCAAAGGAAGATAGCAAACACTGAAGATCATCCAGGAGATTTTGGAATTCAGGCTTATAAGGAGAAATTTCACTTTCTCCAATTTATTTTGGTTATAGATAGGCCCTGGAACCAATATAAGATCAAGAGGAATTGGAAATATATGTTTTTTCCAGTGAGGAAAATTTAGATGGCTCACTGAATGAACAACATTGCCTCCACTACAGTCTGCTATAGCTATTGAGCATTTACCCCATTTTTGTTCAGTGGATAAAATGTACTCACATACTCTCCCCAAAAGAGATATCCCAAATACCTAATCTCTCTCAAAGTCCACTTAGAGTTTAGAGACCACAACTGCTACATGAAAAAGTCTCATTAGAATAATGAGCATTTATCATAACACCTGAAATTAAAAGAGGCTTGCTTCTTGGAAGAAAAGTTATGACCAACATAGATGGCATATAAAAAGCAGAGACATTACTTTGCCAACAAAGATCCATCTAGTCAAAGCTATGGTTTTTCCAGTAGTCATGTATGGATGTGAGAGTTAGACAATAAAGAAAGCTGAGCGCCGAAGAATTGATGCTTTTGAACTGTGGTGTTGGAGAAGAGTCTTGAGAGTCTCTTGGGCTGCAAGAAGATCCAACCAGTCCATCCTAAAGGAAATCAGTCCTGAATTTCATTGGAAGGACTGATTCCAAAGCTGAAACTCCAATCCTTTAACCATCTGATGCGAACAACTGACCCATTTGAAAAGACCCTTTTGCTGGGAAAGATTGAAGGCAGGAGGAGAGGGGACAACAGAGGATAAGATGGTTGGATGGCATCACCAACTCAATGGACATAAGTATGAGTAAACTCTGGGAGTTGGCGATGGACAGGGAGGCCTGGCATGCTGCAATCCACAGGGTCACAAAGAGTCAGACATGACTGAGCAACTAAACTGAGCTGAAATTAGTTGAGATTTTCTGAAGATCCCAGTTGAGATTTTCTGAAGATATTTTCAAACCAATATGATTCAATCAGATCAGATCAATTGCTCAGTCGTGTCCAACTCTTTTGACCCCATGAATCGCAGCACTCCAGGCCTCCCTGTCCATCACCAACTCCCAGAGTTCACTCAGACTCGTGTCCATTGAGTCAGTAATGTCATCCAGCCATCTCATCCTCTATAGTCCCCTTCTCCTTTTGCCCCCAATCCCTCCCAGCATCAGGGTCTTTTCCAATGAGTCAACTCTTCGTATGAGGTGGCCAAAGTACTGGAGTTTCAGCTTTAGCATCATTCCTTCCAAAGAACACCCAGGGCTGAGCTCCTTCAGAATGGACTGGTTGGATCTCCTTGCAGTCCAAGGGACTCTCCAGTCTTCTCAAACACCACAGTTCAAAAGCATCAATTCTTCGGCGCTCAGCCTTCTTCACAGTCCAACTCTCACATCCATACATGACCACAGGAAAAACCATAGCCTTAACTAGACAAACTTTGTTGGCAAAGTAATGTCTCTGTTTTGAATATGCTATCTAGGTTGGTCAAAACTTTCCTTCCAAGGAGTAAGCATCTTTTAATTTCATGGCTGCAGTCAACATCTGCAGTGATTTTGGAGCCCAGAAAAATAAAGTCTGACACTGTTTCCACTGTTTCCCCATCTATTTCCCATGAAGTGATGGGACCGGATGCCATGATCTTCATTTTCTGAATGTTGAGCTCTAATCCAACTTTTTCACTCTCCACTGTCACTTTCATCAATAGGCTTTTTAGTTCCTCTTCACTTTCTGCTATAAGGGTTGTGTCATCTGCATATCTGAGGTTATTGATATTTCTCCCAGCAATCTTGATTCCAGCTTGTGTTTCTTCCAGTCCAGTGTTTCTCATGATGTACTCTGCATAGAAGTTAAATAAGCAGGGTGACAATATACAGCCTTGACGTACTCCTTTTCCTATTTGGAGCCAGTCTGTTGTTCCATGTCCAGGTCTAACTGTTGCTTCCTGACCTGCATTCAAATTTCTCAAGAGGCAGATCAGGTGGTCTGGTATTCCCATCTCTTTCAGAATTTTCCACAGTTAATTGTGATCCACACAGTCAAAGGCTTTGGTGTAGTCAAAAAAGCAGAAATAGATATTTTTCTGGAACTCTCTTGCTTTTTCTATGATCCAGCGGATGTTGGCAATTTGATCTCTGGTTCCTCTGCCTTTTCTAAAACCAGCTTGAACATCTGGAAGCTCATGGTTCACATATTGCTGAAGCCTGGCTTGGAGAATTTTGAGCATCTCTTTAACAGTGTGAGATGAGTGCAATTGTGCGGTAGTTTGAGCATTCTTTGGCATTGCCTTTCTTTGGGATTGGAATGAAAACTGACCTGTTCCAGTCCTCTGGCCACTGCTGAGTTTTGCAAATTTGCTGGCATATGGAGCGCAGCACTTTCACAGCATCATCTTTCAGGATTTGGAAAAGCTCAACTGGAATTCCATCACTTCCACTGGCTTTGTTCATAGTGATGCTTTCTAAGGCCCACTTGACTTCACATTCCAGAATGTCTGGCTCTAGGTCAGTGATCACACCATCGTGATTATCTGGGTCATGAAGATCTTTTTTGTACAGTTCTTCTGTGTATTCTTGCCATCTCTTCTTAATATCTTCTGCTTCTATTAGGTCCATACCATTTCTGTCCTTTATCGAGCCCATCTTTGCATGAAATGTTCCTTTGGTATCTCTGATTTTCTTGAAGAGATCTCTACTCTTTCCCATTCTGTTGTTTTCCTCTATTTCTTTGCATTGATCACTGAAGAAGGCCTTCTTATCTCTTCTCGCTATTCTTTGGAACTCTGCATTCAGATGCTTATATCTTTCCCTTTCTCCTTTGCTTTTCACTTCTCTTCTTTTCACAGCTATTTGTAAGGCCTCCCCAGACAGCCATTTTGCTGTTTTGCATTTCTTTTCCATGGGGATGGTCTTGATCCCTGTCTCCTGTACAATGTCATGAACCTCATTCCATAGTTCATCAGGCACTCTATCTATCAGATGTAGGCCCTTAAATCTATTTCTCACTTCCACTGTATAATCATAAGGGATTTGATTTAGGTCATACCTGAATGGTCTAGTGGTTTTCCCTACTTTCTTCAATTTAAGTCTGAATTTGGCAATAAGGAGTTCATGGTCTGAGCCACAGTCAGCTCCTGGTCTTGTTTTTGCTGACTGTATTGAGCTTCTCCATCTTTGGCTGCAAAGAATATAATCAATCTGATTTCGGTGTTTACCATCTGTTGATGTCCATGTATAGAGTCTTCTCTTGTGTTGTTGGAAGAGGGCTTTTGTTATGACCAGTGCATTTTCTTGGAAAAACTCTATCAGTCTTTGCCCTGCTTCATTCCGTATTCCAAGGCCAAATTTGCCTGTTACTCCAGGTGTTTCTTGGGTTCCTACTTTTGCATTCCAGTCCCCTATAATGAAAAGGATATCTTTTTGGTTCAATAGGGATGTAATATAGGAGACAAATTATATTAATAGAAAAACTGAAAATGAAATTGATGCTCTTTTTGTTTGAAAATGGATTAAGGTTTTCATATATCTACTTATAAACCATGGTTGATTTTAGTAAATAAAGATGGTGGGAGAGGCCACATTTATTACTGCACTCTTTTCATTCCACTACCTATGTCAATAGATCATACTTATAAAAATACTTTTAAGGATAATGCACAAATACAAAAAGAACTTGAGTTGCCTTTTAGCTTAACAAATGAACTCTTGTATAGTAAGAATTCATCAATCATCTGTCAAAACTGATGACTACATCTGTATCTACTTCTGGAAAGTCATACCATATATTTTATCAGTATATTATCCCTTTGCCTCAAATAAATGCATTCTATTATTAGGAATTAATTGGAGGAAAACAGCATGCCTATGGGTTAAAACTTAAAACAGTGGCTTTAGGATTAATACAGAGGTGGAATGAAAATATCATATTTATAATTGGAATCCTTTTATGAGGGACTGTCAAAGGAAAAATTAGTCAATTACAAAGCAACAATGAAAAATGCAAAGATGGCTTCTCCCAGTTATAGCCCACAGCTGCTCTTGCACATCCTGGAAAATAAACAGTCTCAATTATAAACTTGGCACAAAGAATAATGTTTGTGAGTTATAATTAATGCAATTTATATGAGCTGATTTTCTCAGCTTTATGACCAGTAACCTATAGGTAAACAGAATATTCTATTACATTTAAGAGGTTGTTCATAATTTAGAACTGTTTAATATGCAAATCAGATTACTTACTGTGTTTACCTGAAATTTGGAAATATTCTTCAGAAATAAGAGAATAAATAGACAAAGTGTGCATTTTAAGGGTGTATTTTTTAATAATGACTAATTTAGTTTCATTTATTCATGCTACTCTCATAACTGATTTGCATATTACCAAAGTAAAATAATCATTTGAGAAAAAGTTATTTTTATAAAAATATGGCCCCTTATTTTCTGGAGGTGAGTATTTTTAAATTATACTGAATCTTAATGATGAAATAAATAATTCTTCATTCAAGCTATCTTTTCACTGGGACAAATTAGAACATGAAATATATTTCTCTATATAATCACTACTTAAGGTATGTACTTGTGAACTATTGACTCAAATTTCAAAAGTTAAATGTCATACATTCATTTCCCTGTAGTACATATTTGTATGTATGTACTTATCTGTATGTATGTACTACATATTTGTAAATATGTAGTTCACATTTGTATGTATGTATGGAAATAAGTAATACATATTTCCCTGTGAATACTCTTGTTGAACAATAACATTGTAAGTGCTAATATATTTCTTTAGATCTCTGTTAGCTAAAGTCAATGATATGCTGCTGTTCAAGATATTCTGTTTTGATCAAATTAAATCTCAGGGGCAGTCTTTTTTTTTTTCATCAGATAACATTAACTATCTTCAAATATCTATCCTCTCCATTTTTGTTTATGTAAATCCCCTACACAATAAGTTCCATTCTGAGAGCACATTTGTAAGTTCAGTTTGTTCATAAGTCCAACAAAGTTATCCAAGGTACCAACTAATACAACCGGCTATATAATACTGTACTTTAATAGATTTATTGTACTCTTCACATAAGTAATAAGTAAAAATAAATGCAGAAAATAAACAGTTTTAATCTTATAGTATAGTACGTTGAAAAGTACAATAGTACCAGCTATATCACTGCTATTTTTACACTTGCTTCTGGACATTATGGGCTTGGAATAAAGAGACTGTACCACTGTGCTCTATACAGTACTGTACACTGAAGTACACAAAAGTACAACCACTTGTAGAGGATGCACGCATGTGACAATGTATGTCAGACACGTGAACTAATGTGATCGGACATGAAAACACGTGGTCACATCTTTGAAAGTTCACAAGTTGAAGGTTTGTATATGGAAACTACCACCTCATACTTGAGTAGCATGCATGGATGACTGGACTGAACTGATGGCTAAATAGCAAACCTTGAAGCTGATGTAACCATGTAACTAAGGTCTGTCAAACACAGTATGAACAGAAGTGATATGTGCAACTTCTGTGATATCTTCGCAATGAAGTTAAACCCTTTTCACTGCCTTTCCCCTCCCAAGCCCTGCATCCAGAATCAGGTACTATGATGATGAAACCCTTTAAAGAAGATGGACAAAATTTATACCCTGAATGAACTGTGGAGCTAAGGGATAGACAAACCTGATTCAGTGTTGAATGGCTTCATGAAGCAGAGCTGCCCAGTCTTGCTATATGTACTCCTCCAGAATTTTTCAGACTTTTTATAAATTTACTCTTCTGGGTCCTAGAGTCACACCCATAGTTGTAGTTTTTTCCTCCTCCATTTTCCCCAGAAAAAAAACATTACCAGGACCTAAGAGAACTGTCTCAGTTCAGTTCAGTTCAGTCGCTCAGTCGTGTCCGACTCTTTGCGACCCCATGAAGTGCAGCACGCAAGGCCTCCCTGTCCATCACCATCTCCCGGAGTTCACTCAAACTCACATCCATCGAGTCAGTGATGCCATCCAACCATCTCATCCTCTGTCGTCCCCTTCTCTTCCTGCCCCCAATCCCTCCCAGCATCAGAGTCTTTTCCAATGAGTCAACACTTCGCATCAGGTGGCCAAAGTACTGGAGTTTCAGCTTTAGTATCAGTCCTTCCAAAGAACACCCAGGGCTGATCTCCTTCAGAATGGACTGGTTGGATCTCCTTGCAGTCCAAGGGACTCTCAAGAGTCTTCTCCAACACCACAGTCCAAAGGCATCAATTCTTTGGCTCTCAGCCTTCTTCACAGTCCAACTCTCACATCCATACATGACCACTGGAAAAACCATAGCCTTGACTAGACAGAGCTTCGTTGGCAAAGTAATATCTCTGCTTTTCAATATGCTATCTAGTTTGGTCATAACTTTCCTTCCAAGGAGGAAGCATCTTTTAATTTCATGGCTGCAGTCACCATATGCAGTGATTTTGGAGCCCAGAAAAATAAAGTATGACACTGTTTCCACTGTTTCCCCATCTATTTCCCATGAAGTGATGGGACCAGAAGCCATGATCTTAGTTTTCTGAATGTTGAGCTTTAAGCCAACTTTTTTATTCTCCTCTTTCACTTTCAACAAGAGGCTTTTTAGTCTAGTAAAGCATAACTCACCCAAGAGGAATAGTTATGGAACAAACTGAGAGGGCAACATCAAAAGTCTCTTAAGTGTACAGAGAAGAGAAAAATTTATAGTTCATAGAAGATAAGGATTTCTACAATTAGCAGTGGCAAATTCATTATAGTGTTTGAAAGATAGTTGCAAATTTAAAAAGAAAAGGAGCAGCCATGAGTTTTTTGTTTAAATATTATGTCATGGAATAGAGTTAGAAAGGCATATTGTAGGAATCATTAAGAGGGACACACTCTTAAATGTATACTTATTCAGTGATTAGGAAGATGAAATGGAACATCAACTAGCATATCCTCCCTATGAAAAGCTTTGAAACTCTTAACTAATGCATATTGGTGATCGTATGAAAATCCTAGAATGGTTACAATTCTATGATCATCATACCTATACAATACTTGATAATTTGAAAACTTAAAATATGCTTCAAACTACTAAAGGATAAATTACCTTATGTCTTGCCTTTGGCTGCACTTAAGTTTCTAAATTCAGTCTCTTCTATCCTGTGGAGTGAATATAACCCTCAGTTCTTAATTGAAGCATGTACTTCAGATGTTGAGCCTTTTTTTATTTAAAGCTTATTCATATCATATTTTAGAAGTAATTGTGACTGACTCAACTCTTGTGGCTTTTCCAAAATTCTGCTTCCATGTTATAGTAACAGAAGTGTGACATCAATTTTCTCTTTTGAATTGAGAAATAATTGAGGACAGTTTTGAAAAGGAGTCAAGTGCTTGTTTTCTCTGAATAATCCTGCAATTTTGTTTTTTGAGTGTAGCATCATGGATAATGTGTTTAATGCTGATGAGCAAATTGCATTTAAGCCAGAAATGTAAGAAGGGTTTGTAGATAAAAGAAATACAGTGGGTAAAAAGCAGATAGAACTAATTAATGTGGATCTATTCCAGTGGAAAATTGTGGGTTTGGCAGTTATGAAAGGAAATATGTGGTTTAGAACTCAAAAACTCAAATCACAGAGATGAACCAAGATACTAAAATAAACAGCAGCCATAAAGATAGGGTATGTTGAACTGAGTAACCGGTTAAAATTATTATGCACATTTTAGTAAAATTGATATTAGGCTCCATTTTATAAGCAAGACATAGATTTAGGCTAATATTTTATTATTAAACAATAAGACTAGCACGTTAATTTTCTCAGTGTTAGCAAAGAATGTGTATGTTAGTCACTCAGTCATGCCTGAGTCTTTGTGATCCCATTGACTGTAGCCCACCCTCCAGGTTCCTCTGTCCATGGAATTCTCCAGTCTAGAATACTGGATGGGTTGCCATTCCCTTCTTCAGGGGATCTTCCCAACCCAGGGATCAAACCCGGGTCTCCTGCATTGGAAGCAGATTCTTACTATCTGAGCCACCAAAACTGCTCTAGACAATTAGTACACATGATCTCTTCAAGATGTTCCCCCACATCCTTAGGCTAGAAATAAAACTGTTCGTATTTCAAAGGAAAGACTAATAGATAAAAATGGGGAAAAAAGAGCCCCGTGTGTATTCATGCTTTGTTTCCTTATTTCTTCTTTGTGAAGGTGGATGTGATACTTTACTTAAAAGACTGGGGTGGAAATACACTTTGAGGTATGAAATACTAATTGGAAAATGAACTTGTTAAAAAAAAATCTTTTAATTCTTTGGTTTTCAGATGACTTGGAATCTACCATAGAAAGGTAATTCAAATAAAACAGAAGTAATATACCAATGACTGCAGAAGCTCAATAAACTCAACTTCTTTAACACTCAGTTCAGTTCAGTTTAGTTGCTCAGTTGACTCTGATTCTTTGTGACCCCATGGACTGCAGCACACCAGGCTTCCCTGTCCATCACCAACTCCCAGAGCTTGCTCAAACTCATGCCCATTGAGTCAGTGATGCCATCCAACCATCTCATCCCCTGTTGTCCCCTTGTCCTCCTGCCTTCAATCTTTCCCAGTATCAGGGTCTTTTCCAATAAGTCAGTTATTTGCATCAGTTGGTTAAAGTATTGGAGTTTCAGCTTCAGCATCAGTCCTTCCAATGAATATTCACAACTGATTTCCTTTAGGATGGACTAGTTTGATCTTGCAGTCCAAGGGACTTGCAAGAGTCTTCTCCAATACCACAGTTCAAAAGCATCAGTTATTCAACACTCAGCTTTCTTTATAATCCAACACTCACATTCATACATGACTACTGGAAAAGCCATAGCTTTGACTAGATGGACCTTTGTTGGCAAAGTAATGTCTCTGCTTTTTAATATGCTGTCTAGGTTGGTTATAGCTTTTCTTCCAAGGAGCAAGTGTCTTTTAATTTCATGGCTGCAGTCACCATCTGCAGTGATTTTGGAGACCGAGAAAATAAACATTTAACATTATCTGATTATTAATATTTACCAGATTTGATCATATGTTTCATCACAACATACACATTTATAGTAACATAACCAAATTCTTGTGTTCTTCTCCTCAGTCTTATGTGTTAGTCCATTTAACAAACTTTAGAGGGGAAATAATTTGGAAGAATTTAACAAAGGGGACAAAAATGACTAAACTTTACAGTTAACTGGTTGAGCATTTATTTGAATTAAACCTTTAAATGTGGCTAATTAACTCATTAACCTTTACATTAAAAATTCTGCTTCACACTGTGTACTACACTGTACTTCAGCTGTGGTTCAGGTGTTACCTAATTAAATCTTAAGCCAAGATATTTGTTCAAAGAATCTCTATTAACTCATTTATTAGGAGACCATAAATGCTCAGACAATGCCCAGATATATTTTACTATTATTTTATGATTAAACGATTTTCAGTCTTATAATATGCCTGTCTTAACAATTTGACCAAAAACAAAAATACTTTTATATTAATTAAGAGGCTTAATTATGAAAGCCTTATGGCTTTCAAATGTAAGTATAATTGAAATTACAGATTTTTATACCAGTTATGCATTTTTACTTCAGTTTTGTACTGTTTTTATGATATGATATTTATTTTAAAATGTAATTTAAGGGAATTTATTTGAAGTAAAGATAATTCTGTTATATATAAAGATAAATATTTATATGTCCAAAACTTTTCTTCAATTAGAGTAAAAATTCTATATCTTTTTATGCTTACTATTATCAGTATGGGATAAGTAAAATTTAATCTCTTTCATGAATTAAAATAATAGAAATAGTGTAATCACAGCTTGACTTCTACCAAGTATAAAAGTAAGTTACTTATCCACCTATCTATCTTTCCACATTGTATCTTCTTTTCCAAATAGTGTAATCACTTCTTAGAGTGCCTTTTCCCAAGATTTCTATTGCATGCTAAGTTGCTTCAGTCATCTCCAAATCTATACAACTATGGACTGCAGCCCATCAGGCTCCTCTGTCCATGCGATTCTCCAGGCAAGAATATTATAGTGTGTTGCCATACCCTCCTCCAGGGGATCTTCCCAATCCAGGGATCGAACCCAAGTCTCTTGCATCTTCTGCTTTGCCAGGCAGGTTCTCTCCCACTAGCACCACCTGGGTAGCCCCAAGATACCTATTAGCATATGGCTTTATCCCTCCCCTCAGTTTCTCAATAATGAAACTATTTATGGTAGTTTTTTGTTCTAATAATTTATACTTTGTCATGGTTCACGTAAAAAATGAAATAAAATAACATTTTAAAGATAGAGATTAGAAGAGTCTAATGACTGTATGAGAACTGTATTTTCCAGGTAAACCAAATTGACAATAGAAAATCTGGAACAATGATATTTACTATCAGAAATATATACAGAAGTTTCCCTTTCTAGAATATTTTAGCAATACATACATAATCTGAATAAATTGCTTATTTTTAGTACATATAAGATTTGACGCCTGTTTTTTCAAAGTTTCAGTTCGGTTCAGTTTAGTTGCTCAGTCGTGTCCGACTCTTAGTGACCCCATGAATCGCAGCACGCCAGGCCTCCCTGTCCATCACCATCTCCCGGAGTTCACCCAGACTCACGTCCATCGAGGCAGTGATGCCATCCAGCCGTCTCATCCTCTGTCGTCCCCTTCTCCTCCTGCCCCCAATCCCTCCCAGCATCAGAGTCTTTTCCAATGAGTCAACTCTTCGCATCAGGTGGCCAAAGTACTGGAGTTTCAGCTTGACCATCATTCCTTCCAAAGAAATCCCAGGGCTGATCTCCTTCAGAATGGACTGGTTGTATCTCCCTGCAGTCCAAGGGACTCTCAAGAGTCTTCTCCAACACCACAGTCCAAAGGCATCAATTCTTCGGCTCTCAGCTTTCTTCACAGTCCAACTCTCACATCCATACATGACCACTGGAAAAACCATAGCCTTTACTAGACGGACCTTTGTTGGCAATGTCTCTGCTTTTCAATATGCTATCTAGGTTGGTCATAACTTTTCTATCAAGGAGTAAGTGTCTTTTAATTTCAAGGCTGCAATCACCATCTGCAGTGATTTTGGAGCCCAAAAAAATAAAGTCTGACACTGTTTCCCCATCTATTTGCTGTGAAGTGATGGGACCAGATGCCATGATATTCATTTTCTGAATGTTGAGCTTTAAGCCAACTTTTTCACTCTCCTTTTTCACTTTTATCAAGAGGCTTTTTAGTTCTCTTCACTTTCTGCTATAAGGGTGGTGTCATCTGCATATCTGAGGTTTTTGATATTTCTCCCGGCAATCTTGATTCCAGCTTGTACTTCTTCCAGCCCAGCATTTCTCATAAGGTACTCTGCATGTAAGTTAAATAAGCAGGGTGACAATATACAGCCTTGACGTACTCCTTTTCCTACTTGGAACCAGTCTGTTGTCCCATGTCCAGGTCTAACTGTTGCTGCCTGACCTGCATACAAATTTCTCAAGAAGCAGGTCAGGTGATCTGGTATTCCCATCTCTTGAAGAATTTTCCACAGTATATTGTGATGCACACAGTCAAGGGCTTTGGCAGAGTCAATAAAGCAGAAATATATGTTTTTCTGGAACTTGCTTGCTTTTTCGATGATCCAGTGGATGTTGGCAATTTGGTCTCTGGTTCTTCTGCCTTTTCAAAAACCAGCTTGAACATCTGGAAGTTCAGAGTTCACGTATTGCTGAAGGCTGGCTTGGAGAATTTTGAGCATTACTAACGTGTGAGATGAGTGCAATTGTGCGGTAGTTTGAACATTCTTTGGCATTGCCTTTCTTTGGGATTGGAATGAAAACTGACCTTTTCCAGTCCTGTGGCTACTGCTGAGTTTTCCAAATTTGCTGGCATATTGAGTGCAGCACTTTCACAGCATCATCTTTCAGGATTTGAAATAGCTCAACTGGTATTCCATCACCTCCACTAGCTTTGTTCGTAGTGATGCTTTCTAAGGCCCACTTAACTTCACATTCCAGGATATCTGGCTCTAGGTGAGTGATCACACCATCATGAATATCTGGGTCGTGAAGATCTTTTTGTACAGTTCTTCTGTATATTCTTGCCACCTCTTCTTAATATCTTCTGCTTCTGTTAGGTCTATACCATTTCTGTCCTTTATAGAGCCAATCTTTGCATGAAATGTTCCCTTGGTATCTCTAATTTTCTTGAAGAGATCTCTGCTGCTGCTAAGTCACTTCAGTCATGTTGGACTTTGTGTGACCCCATAGATGGTAGCCCACCAGGCACCCCCATCCCTGGGATTCTCCAGGCAAGAACACTGGAGTGGGTTGCCATTTCCTTCTCCAATACATGAAAGTGAAAAGTGAAAGTGAAGTCACTCAGTCGTGTCTGACCCTCAGCGACCCCATGGACTGCAGCCTTCCAGGCTCCTCCATCCATGGGATTTTCCAGGCAAGAGTACTGGCGTGGGGTGCTATTGCCTTCTCTATGAAGAGATCTCTAGTCTTTCCCATTCTGTTGTTTTCCTCTATATCTTTGCATTGATGACTGAGGAAGGCTTTCTTATCTCTTCTTGCTATTCTTTGGAACTCTGCATTCAGATGCTTATATCTTTCCCTTTCTCCTTTGCTTTTCATTACTCTTCTTTTCACAGCTATTGTAAGGCCTCCCCAGACAGCCAGTTTGCTTTTTTGCATTTCTTTTCCATGGGGATGGTCTTGATCCCTACAATTATAAATAAAATGGAATCCCAAAATCTGTAAAGGGCAATACTTTAATTAGCATTTTTCTAATTATTGTTCAACCCTCACAACTTGATGTATGGAAAAGAAAAACTTCAGCAGCTATTTCTCCTGCTTTTGGTTCCAAAGGTTTTGGACTTCAGGCATATTTTATCTGTGCCTGGTTCTCACCTTTATCCTTTGAATCAATAGTAAAGTGTAGTGTTAGATAATATCTAATTTTGAGAGATCAACTCTTATCTTAAAAGTTTGTAGCAATAACAAGATTGCTTTTCAGACCCATGGTTCACGTTTTTGACAGAAAAGAGAGAGTGGTAAAACCTGATGAGAACTGGACTTCAGGATGGCTTTCTAGGCATCCTTGCGATGAAGTGGTGGACATCCCAAATAATTTTATGACGTGATTTTCCAGAGTCAAACCAAGGAGACATGGCCAAAGGAAGAGACAGAGAACGAAAAGCATTAAAAACATAAACAAAAATAAAGAAAAATTACTACTTCTTTGCTGTTCTTAGTATCCCCATTGAAAACTTACAAAGAGAGAAAATAGAACAATCTTAAGAGAAAGTAATATATTTCTTTATATCTCTGTTAATAAGAAAGATTTTGTATTGTCCTGAATACCTCAATAGATATAATAAATGAAGACAATACATGCAACTGGTAGCCAGGGCCAGATGACCATGGAATGCAGAGAATATTCTATTCAGGCACAGCTCTCAACATAATATGATTCTTGTGCAGATTAGAGGGGATTTTAAAAGGCCCAAAGGATAACTTGGATGATATAGGTATTCTTGGAGGTTACTGTAATGGTACATCATGAGTTGGAAAGTGATACTGGAGAAGGGTATTCTGTCATTTTATCCCCACAGCAAAAAGGCAAGATGTCAAGGTCTAATATGTAACAACAGGCTCTTAAAAGTTGAATAAGTATGAAAATCAATGTGAGGAGTTGTTATATTATGTAGCTGAAAGGTTGAATTTGAAACTGACTAATTGTACATGATCTCAAAAAAAAATAACTGAAGAAACAAGATTTAAGCAGAAATTTTGTTATTCTTAGTAAACAACATACTATCTCAAATATGGCTGCAAACAAATCTCAGTTTCTGATATTCATTCCCATGTGTAGTCCCTTCCTCATTGAGTCTAGGATTTTCCATGTGACTGGTTTTGGCCAGTGGGAGATTAGCAAGCATGATGCATGCAGAGGCTTAAAAAGTGCTTACAAATTGGACTTTTCCTCATGAAATGTGAGGTATTCTTTTTATGGGAACTGCTCCTGAATTGTCCTTTGGGGGAACTCTACCCAAAGTGCCTTAATTGCACTTGATTGTAATTCAGATTATGATATAATGGTCTTCGGATCTGTCCAAATATTATAACTGGAGGAAAATCTGATGGTTTTAGGATTGGGAGTAGGTTGGTATGTTTTACATGTAGAAGGAAAATGAATCATTGATGTCCACGGGGAAGATTATGGCAGACAGTTAAAATGCCCTTCCTGCTCCTGAACCGCTAGTCACAGTATTCATACTATATTTTATTCCCCTTCCACACTGACTCTTGACATTTGACTTTAATGAGTGGAATACAAGAAGAGGCTTGAAAAACTCTTTTGCCTACTCTGAGACATTTGTAAGAATATAAAATATATTTCTATAGTTATCTAAACCATTGTTACTGCAGGTATATTTTAAATATACATACCTAAAATATATGTAAATCAAAACACACACCTGAAAAAGAAAAATGGGAAAATATACAATAGAAAAACTGTAACCAAAATAAAGCTGAGTAACCATAATAATAGTAAATAACACAATCAAAAATGTTATTTGAGAAAAGAATATCATTATAAAATGTTAAGTTGTTAATGGTCAGTCGTTAACATTCTAAATATGTATATTTGTTCGTGTTTACTCACTCAGTCACGTCCGATTCTTTGCAACCCCATGGACTGTAGCCCATCAGTCTCCTCTGTCTATGAAACTCCTAGGCTAGAGTACTGGAATGGGTTGTCATTTCCTTCTCCAAATATGAATAACATATTTCTAAAATATGTAGAGCAATAATACAGCAAATTATGAGAATAAACAGTAATGTAAGGGAAAATTCAATGACATTTTAATATACCAAACATTAACCCCCCCAAAATCAAGTCATAACCAACACAGTAGTTGCAGGGTCAATTACTGCAATAGTTCCCATTGTATATGGAAATTATTTTGATAATTTTACTGAATATAAGATGGTGAAGCATAATAAAAAATTTTTAAAGAATTCAGTGGTAGAATGATGCTAAAGCTGAAACTCCAGTACTTTGACCACCTCATGCTAAGAGTTGACTCATTGGAAAAGACTCTAATGCTGGGAGGGATTGGGAGCAGGAGGAGAAGGGGATGACAGAGGATGAGATGGCTGGATGGCATCACTGACTCGATGGATGTGAGTTTGAGTGAACTCTGGGAGTTGGTGATGGACAGGGAGGCCTGGCGTGCTGTGATTCATGGAGTCGCAAAGAGTCGGACACGAGTGAGCGACTGATCTGATCTGATCTGATCTGACAATCATGTTAAAAGCCAATCATAGAAGAATAAATAAAAAATGTTCTATGAAATAAAGGAATTAGAAGGGAAAAATAAAAATAAATGCAATCATAAATTAAATAGACCTTAGTGAATGATGAGGAAACGAAAACAAAATCAAGAGAACAAAAAATGAAATGGATTAGAAAACTGGTAGGGTAAAACATATGAAAACATTGGGAAAGCAAAAAACAAACAAACAAACAAAAAAAAACCACTATTTAAGACAAAATGAGAAGTATACCTTGACATAGAGAAGAAAAAAAAACTTTACTCTGGCATAAGAATAAAAGATTAAATAAGTAAAGGTACATACACAAGAGACTTTTTTAGTTGGAAACAAGCTGAGAA
Organism: Bos javanicus; assembly: GCF_032452875.1. NCBI lineage: Eukaryota > Metazoa > Chordata > Mammalia > Artiodactyla > Bovidae > Bos > Bos javanicus. The sequence continues at coordinate 17,980,570 of NC_083883.1, forward strand.
ATTTATGCTATATAATGGCATATTTTGAGTATAAAAAAAAGGTAATAGAAGAAGAAATGCTGAATTGGCTCAGAAGCCCAAATAACATGGATCTGAAAATCTTTTCTGTGGGATATAAGTAAAAGTCAATACAGACTTAATTTAAAAACACTAAAGAGATTTGGTTAATCTGTGATAGACTTAAGAAACAGGAAACTTATTAAACAGGATTTACTAACTATTTTACTATTAGAGATGTTCAGCAGCCTAAGAATGAGAATTTGGATGTGTGAGGATCCACATATGACCACGTGCACACTAGTGTTACTGAGCAATATAGGGAAAGATGCTAGCTAGCACAAAAATAAGCTCTTTGTCTTTCAGTGTTTTTACTATGTTGTGTCTGGGCATAGATCTTTCTGCATTTATGATACTCTGAGTTTGAGCTTCTAGGAATATGCAGATAAATATTTTTCAGCAAAACTGGAGTAGTTTTCAGTCACTACTTTTTCAAAAATTGTTTCCACTGTTTCGTCTCTTTTTGGTACTCCCCACTATGCGTATTTTGATGCACTTTAAAGCATCTCTCATTTCTCTAAGGCTTTGTTCATTTTTCTTCTGTTTTATTTTCAGATTGCTTTATCTCCATCAATCTAATAACCTATCTTCAAATCTTCTGCCAGTTCAAATGTACCCTTGGGTCCTACTAAGTTTATTTCAGTGATTGTATCAATACATTTCAAACCAAGAATTTCCATTTGTGAAATAAAATTCATATATGATGGCAAGACAAGAAAAACTTAAATATAAAAATTGTCTCTGCCCGTTGGCCCCCTCACTCCTTTCTGCTATGCACTGTGTTATCTACATTATGCATGGAACACCAGTCCCTCATTGGTAGAAATGCCTGATCAATGATAAAAAGCAATATTCTTAATGTGATCATATGACTAGAAACTCAAAGAAATACTGTGTATGACTTGATTAATAAAGTTGAATTCCATTAACAAAAAATAAAAATTCGGGCTTCCCTGGTGGCTCAGTGGTAAAGAATCCACCTGCCAATGCACAGGTTCGATCCCTGGCCTAGGAAAATCCAACATGCCACTAAGCAGCTAAACCCAGGCACCATAACTACTGAAACCCGAGTGCCCTAGAGCCCAGGCTCGGCAACAAGAGAAGCCTGGGCGATGAGGAACTGAGTGCAGTGCAACGAGAGAGTAACCCCCGCTCACCAAAACTATAGGGAAAAGCTTGAGCAGCATTGAAGACTCAGCACACCAAAACTAAAAGAAATAAATCTTCCTTAAAAGTTTAAAAACTAATAAAAAATAAAGCATATATTTTCTTTCGATAAAAGAAAAAAGATCATCATTTTCCTAGCACCAACAAGACAGTCCCTTAAAATATAACATTTCTTCTTAATTTTGTAAGGGACCATAAGGGCTGGATTGTGTAAACTGCCAATAATACTTAATTTAATAGACATTCCTCTGTCTCAAAAGCTCAGATAACTGTGCTTTGACCTCCAACTGTACAGTTCTCAAGGCTTCCTGAGAGGCTATTCCCAGATTATAAACTTCAAATTTGCTTGAATAAAATTTTCTATTTCTTTCTTAGATCAACTAATTTTTGTCAACAGGTTTTATTCTTTATTATAATATCCCTCTCTGTATAGTCTCTATTTCAGGAGATTTGGTAGTCTCTGTTTTCTTATCTTCATGCCTTCCTTCACTTCTTTAAGCATGGTTTTCTTTAGTTATCTGAACAAATTTATAATGATTAATATGGAGTCTTTGATAGATGTGATACCAGGCTCTCTCTCACAGAGGCAGTTTCTGTTGCCTACTGTTTTTCCTGCATATGGGTCAAACTTTCTTGCCTCATAATTTTTGGTTGAAAATTGGATGTTTAATATAATATATTATAATAACTCTGGATACTAATATTCTCCCCCCTCTCTGCGGTTGTTTTGTTGTTTACTTGTTTGTGAGTTATCTTAGAAAATCTATTTCCCTTGTAGTGTGAATCGTATATAGTTTGACAGAGGGTGCAGTTTTGAATTTGCACACAGTCACAGAGGAGGACAAAGACTTTAGCAGATCGGTCTGTGACTCTCTTCTCCCCTGTTTTCTCTCAAACTCTGCCTTGTTTGGTATTACACCACCTTATTTGCTATCTGGCTTCGCTAACTCCTAGTTGATTGCTCCACTGTTTGCAATGAAGCCCTGGGGCATCATTTCCTCATTAGTCTGATCCAATTACTCTTGGGTAGGGGTAGTTTCTGAGGTCATTTCTTTGAGGTCTGTTCTGAACCCAGGAGAACTCTCCTCAGCTGTCTCTATTCCTGATTCTCTCTGGCAAATTAACTGGTCTGTGCTTTACCATGTTGCTCTTAATTAAGAAGAGCAGTTGCTTTTCCATAACACCCATAGACTTTAACTTGCCCTTTTTGTTTCAAATAAATTTCGTGTCTTTGGGGGAGAGCTCCAGAACCCTCTTCTACTCCTAAGAGAAGAGTCCTTACTCTAGGTGCTGAGTGTAGTCGTGCCTCTGGTTTGTTGATTTCCTCTGAGACAACTAAGGCAAGGGCAACCTAAGATGCAGTGCTTTAATTCTGAGCACCCAGGGCATAAAGCCCATCCGATGGGTAGATGCTGGTGCTGGAAACGAGATCCAGTCTCTCAGCCACACTTAGCAAAAAATTAGCCTCTTCTACTTAGAGTTGGAGAGACTGAGAAATGCTGAGGTCCTGTCCCTCCCCTTGAGATAAAATAAATCTCTATGGGCAACTTCCCATCTTTTCGGCCACGCCTCATGGACACCAGATGTTAAGTGCTGTTTGGCTGAAGGAGGTTGGGATGGAGGAAGCAGGTCATGCCTCAAAAGTCACAGAATTTGGCTGTTCTTACAGAATATTGAATAAATGTTTTTTCATTTGTTTTATGCCCTTAGGACAATTTCCAGAGACTTTAAACAGTTATTTCACACAGTTTTCACCAGCTCTGCTTGTTTCACTAGATATTAGGTCTGTGGTATTTGCAAGACTGCCATCTGGGAAGTAGAACTCTTGCTAAATAAACTGGTTATAATTGAAGAGATGGAAAATAAGTTGTTTTAACAAAAAGAAGGACCTCCAAAGTCACTATCTTATAGAAGACTAAAGAAATGAAAGGTTTATCTTCAGTAGCAGCTCAAGTATAACTTTTGTTGTTTCCCAAATAATATACATTTTTGTAGATGAATCAATAGCACTTATTCTTTTATTTTTTTTAATAAAGGGTATTCTTATTTTGTTTTTCATGAAAAATATCTCCAGCTCATTGCATACCAGAGGTGGATTTTTCCTAAAATTATTTACAGTAAAAAATATCCAAACTCCTAGGCATTTGAACTTCACTCTAGTTTCTAGTATTACTAATATTTTCATCTAGAATAGACAGAGCAATAAGGAATTAGCAGATCAACCACTGTAACACTTATAGCTTATCCATGTCCTCAGCTTAAAGAAAAAAACTTTTTTTTTCTATTTCTTCTTCAATCTTTTCCCACTTATTATGTGATCAGTTATTTCTTAGCTTTGATAAACAGTGGAAAGTTCTTTTCTCTTTACAGACTTCTGATATGCCTCATCCTAGGAAAAAGAAATATAAGAGACACGTGCAATTGCACGTAGGTGCTCCTGGAGTATCCACCTTTCTGCTAAAAGTACAACCCATTTTGGGGATGGGGATGCCTCACTGACTTCTGCTGCTTCTCCTGCCCAGGACTGCAGACCAGTGGGAGTAGCAGGGTCTGGGAGAGACAGCAGCTGTGGTATAAGGTGGTGCCCTGGCCAGTGGAGAGAGATTTCTGGAGTCATCTAGGAGTTTTGCTGAGAGCCAAAAGCGCTGGGAAACAAGAGGTGAGAAGAAGCAGAAATGAAGCTCCAGTAAGTAGTCTTATAAGGCTACAGACATGGAACATTGGTTTTGCTTATTTATCTCGATCCAGTAGATGGTCCTGTCTTAAGCTGGTGGTCTTTCATGCCACATAGTCATGCATATTTTCACTGTGAATGTTAAATAAATATTTAAGAAATAATAATTGATCACATAATGAAACTTGGAGGTTGACCTGGCCCCTTACTTCCCATATACAGATCAGATCACATCAGTCGCTCAGTTGTGTCCAACTCTTTGCAATCCCATGAATTGCAGCACGCCAGGCCTCCCTGTCCATCACCAACTCCCGGAGTTCACTCAGACTCACGTCCATCGAGTCAGTGATACCATCCAGCCATCTCATCCTCTGTCATCCCCTTCTCCTCCTCCTGTCCCCAATCCCTCCCAGCATCAGAGTCTTTTCCAGTGAGTCAACTCTTCGCATCAGGTGGCCAAAGTACTGGAGTTTCAGCTTTAGCATCATTCCTTCCAAAGAAATCCCAGGGTTGATCTCCTTCAGAATGGACTGGTTGGATCTCCTTGCAGTCCAAGGGACTCTCAAGAGTCTTCTCCAACACCACAGTTCAAAAGCATGAATTCTTCAGCGCTCAGCCTTCTTCACAGTCCAACTCTCACACCCATACATGACCACAGGAAATATATTCATTATGTTTCACAAGATTTGTTAGAAAGAATTTCACAGTGGCAATGTGAAAGAAACCATTTGTAAACCCACAGCACACAGAATCAGGGGGTCACAAAATTACTGTAATACATGGTTCAGCTGTTGTTATTGTTTTTTAAAAGACATAAAGTGTGTCCCAAAGTAATTTAAACAGTTTAGATGTTATCAAAAACTATTTTGTGAAGCAATATATTGTAAAAACAAATATTTTTCCCCTAAAGAAAATCTGGAAAATGAAAATTAAATCTTCAAGGCTTCTTTTAAAGATCTTCATTTTTCTTATAAATTTAATATTGAAGAAGGAAATAGATTATTAAAGCAATGGGGCCACTTATTAAAATCATGTCAGACTGACCTACATCAAAATCCAAGGGTCTTTTTTATGATGATTGCCTTTTTTATATGATATTATACATGTTTTTATGCCATTCTCCCAAATCATCCCCCCACTCCCACAGAGTCCAAAAGACTGTTCTATACATCTGTGTCTCTTTTGCTGTCTCACATACAGGGTTGTCGTTACCCTCTTTCTAAATTCCATATATATGCGTTAGTATACTGTATTGGTGTTTTTCTTTCTGGCTTACTTCACTCTGTATAATAGGCTCCAGTTGCATCCACCTCATTAGAACTGATTCAATTGTATTCTTTTTAATGGCTGAGTAATACTCCATTGTGTATATGTACCACAGCTTTCTTATCCATTCATCTGCTGATGGACATCTAGGTTGCTTCCATGTCCTGGCTATTATAAACAGTGCTGCGATGAACATTGGGGTACAAATGTCTCTTTCAATTCTGGTGTCCTTGGTGTGTATGCCCAGCAGTGGGATTGCTGGGTTGTATGGCAGTTCTATTTCCAGTTTTTTAAGGAATCTCCACACTGTTCTCCATAGTGGCTGTACTAGTTTGCATTCCCACCAACAGTGTAAGAAGGTTCCCTTTTCTCCACATCCTCTCCAGCATTTATTGCTTGTAGACTTTTGGATCGCAGCCATTCTGACTGGCATGAAATGGTACCTCATAGTGGTTTTGATTTGCATTTCTCTGATAATGAGTGATGTTGAGCATCTTTTCATGTGTTTGTTAGCCATCTGTATGTCTTCTTTGGAGAAATGTCTGTTTAGTTCTTTGGCCCATTTTTTGATTGGGTCACTTATTTTTGAGATTATTTGTTTGTCAGTTGCTTCATTTGCTATTATTTTCTCCCATTCTGAAGGCTGTCTTTTTCTTTAAAGTCTAAATGAATGTATATAATTATAATTAGAAAAGGTTAATGAACAGTTTTTGAACTTGATTAATGTATTAACTTCTAGCATGACTGAACTATCTAATGTCCATTTTTAAAAATAGTGATATTTAATCATTGTATAGTAGAAAACTTGAGTAGTCTCAACAGCTCAGTTCAGTTCAGTCGCTCAGCCGTGTCTGACTTTTTGCAACCCCATGGGCTGCAGCACGCCAGGCTTCCCTGTCCATCACCAACTCCCAGAGCTTGCTCAAACTCTTGTCCATCGACTCAGTGATGCCATCCAACCATCTTATTCTCTGTCATCCCCTTCTCCTCCTGCCTTCAATCTTTCCCAACAACAGGGTCTTTTCCAGTAAGTCAGTTCTTCCCATCAGGTAGTCAAAGTATTGGAGTTTCAGCTTCAGCATCAGTCCTTCCAGTGAATATTCAGGACTGATTTCATTTAGAATTGACTGGTTTGAACTCCTTGCAAGTCTCAACAATTACTTAACATATAATTGTGTATCATTTTACTGTTCATACTTGTCAATTTTTGTATTAGTACCAACTGAACTGAATTATTTGTCCACTGCAACCTGTGAAAAAATCCATTATATACTACATTATGCCTTAGAAATCCTCTTTGATTTGAATGGTGAAACACTGTTTATATTTGCAGATACCTGGAAGGAATGATGCTAAAGCTGAAACTCCAGTACTTTGGCCACCTCATGCGAAGAGTTGACTCATTGGAAAAGACTCTGATGCTGGGAGGGATTGGGGGCAGGAGGAGAAGGGGACGGCAGAGGATGAGATGGCTGGATGGCATCACTGACTCGATGGACGTGAGTCTGAGTGAACTCTGGGAGTTGGTGAGGGACAGGGAGGCTTGGCGTGCTGGAATTCATGGGGTCGCAAAGAGTCGGACACGACTGAGTGACTGATCTGATCTGATCTGATTCCACAGCTGAAGCATGAACACTTTCAGTGGTTTTTACATAGTGTTTGCTCAAGAACCAGCTTTTATATATGTGCTTTTTTGCTTGTGCTCTGAAACTTACTACAAAATAATTCCAATTATATTGAGTCTTTTGTTCTTAAATCATCCCCATGATCACCATTGTGCATCCATGTGTTGTGATATATTGACTCAGCCTGTCTACTGAAATGTGACTGAATTTATTCAGCTGGCTATCGGAATGCCTGTAACAGTGTATTTACAGTTCATTTATTTTTGTGCTATCACTGTTTTGTGATTGGCAGGTCCATGGTCACATATACAAAAGTAAATCAGAATTTTCCCAAGTAGTCTGCCCAAAGCAAATAGCAGTTAGAAAATGCCTGGTGTTTGACCTACAACTTTCCTGTAGGTTTTGGTGATATTCATCATTCGATCTAAATTTGATTTAAAAACATACACAGAGAAAGCATAATTCTGTTCTTACTGTACATAAATGTTTCTTGGATAGTGGAAATGAAAACAGATAAAGCAAAAATGAAACAAAAAACAGAGAGTTTTCAGCTTTGACAAAACTCCAAAGCCCCATTAAAGGAAAGAAAAGAATTTGAATTTTCAGCTTTTAACATGAATCATCTTACGTTCAACACATGTTCAAACAAATATATTATTAGCACACTGAGAAAAATAGTAAAATAACTCTATTTAGGTTTATTATTGATATTATCAATATTACTTTTGGGAACTGATAGTTGGATTAAAAAATAAGAAACAAAGTAGTTTAAAGTAGTAACATATTTTTATGCTTGTAACTGTGATTAAAATGCAGGTTAATAGTTAGAAGCCTTTGAACAAGTTTGATCTCAGTTTCCTTAATTAATAAGATATGGACAATAATGCCTATACTGACATATTTTTGGTGAGGGTTCATATTAAATAATGCTATAAACACAGGCTCCAATAAGAAATTTTGAGACTTTAATGTCTTTTAATCATTACTGCAAAAATAATTTAGTACCCACATATCACGTAATATATTATGCCTAAAACTACTCAATTTCTGTAGATACTTAGAAAAAGCTAATTGTGGTTATATCTCCCAGCACCTACATGTTTTAAAAGTGGGAACGTAACAAGCAAGTTTTGTTACCCAAGTTTATTAATTTATAAAATGATATTTTAGCATTAGAAGGGAATCTACTGAAATTCATCTATCTATCTTACTATTAGGCCAACATGACCAAAGGAAGTAAAGGGGATTTGCTTTGGTCATAACAAGGGAAGAAATATGATTAGGATCAAGATCTCCAAATTTTTTAGTTACATTCTCTTCCATATTGTGTCACTGCATACAAATGCAAATTATTTTATAGTCAAATTAGTTGAACTACTGGTAGTTACATTTCCTTGCTTTATGTTGACAAATTACTCCTCAAGGGAATTTTTGTCCTGACTATGATTTATGTATTCTTTGGCATTGCCTTTCTTTGGGATCGGAATGAAAACTGACCTGTTCCAGTCCTGGGGCCACTGCTGAGTTTTGCAAATTTGCTGGCATATGGAGTGCAGCACTTTCACAGCATCATCTTTCAGGATTTGAAATAGCTCAACTGGAATTCCATCACCTCCACTAGCTTTGTTCATAGTGATGCTTTCCAAGGCCCACTTGACTTCATATTCCAGAATGTCTGGCCCTAGGTCAGTGATCACACCATCGTGATTATCTGGGTTGTGAAGATATTTTTTGTACAGTTCTTCTGTGTATTCTTGCCACCTCTTCTTAATATTTTCTGCTTCTGTTAGGTCCATACCATTTCGGTCCTTTATCGAGCCCATCTTTGCATGAAATATCCCCTCGGTATCTGTAATTTTCTTGAAGAGATCTCTAGTCTTTCCCATTCTGTTGTTTCCCTCTATTTCTTTGCATTGATCGCTGAAGAAGGCTTTCTTATCTCTTCTTTCTATTCTTTGGAACTCTCTATTCAGATGTTTATATCTTTCTTTTTCTCCTTTGCTTTTCGCTTCTCTTCTTTTCACAGCTATTTGTAAGGCTTCCACAGACAGCCATTTTGCTTTTTGCATTTCTTTTCCATGGGGATGGTCTTGATCCCTGTCTCCTGTACAATGTCACGAACCTCATTCCATAGTTCATCAGGCACTCTATCTATCAGATCTAGGCCCTTAAATCTATTTCTCACTTCCACTGTATAATCATAAGGGATTTGATTTACGTCATACCTGAATGGTCTAGCGCTTTCCCCTACTTTCTTCAATTTAAGTCTGAATTTGGTAATAAGGAGTTCATGGTCTGAGCCACAGTCAGCTCCCGGTCTTGTTTTTGTTGACTGTATAGAGCGTCTCCATGTTTGGCTGGAAGTAATATAATCAATCTGATTTCGGTGTTGACCATCTGGTGATGTCCATGTGTAGAGTCTTCTCTTGTGTTGTTGGAAGAGGGTGTTTGCTATGACTAGTGCCTTCTCTTGGCAAAACTCGATTCGCCTTTGCCCTGCTTCATTCCATATTCCAAGGCCAAATTTGCCTGTTACTCCAGGTGTTTCTTGACATCCTACTTTTGCATTCCAGTCCCCTATAATGAAAAGGACATCTTTTTTGGGTGTTAGTTCTAAAAGGTCTTGTAGGTCTTCATAGAACCGTTCAACTTCAGCTTCTTCAGCATTACTGGTTGGGGCATAGACTTGGATTACTGTGATATTGAATGCTTTGCCTTGGAAATGAACAGAGATCATTCTGTCGTTTTTGAGATTGCATCCAAGTACTACATTTTGGACTCTTTTGTTGACCATGATGGCTATTCCATTTCTTTTGTGGGATTCCTGCCCGCAGTAGTAGATATAATGGTCCTCTGAGTTAAATTGACCCATTCCAGTCCATTTTAGTTCGCTGATTCCTAGAATATTGACATTCACTCTTGCCATCTCTTGTTTGACCATTTCCAATTTGCCTTGATTCATGGACCTGACATTCCAGGTTCCTATGCAATATTGCTCTTTACAGCATCGGACCTTGTTTCTATCACCAGTCATATCCACAGCTGGGTATTGTTTTTGCTTTGGCTCCATTCCTTCATTCTTTCTGGAGTTATTTCTCCACTGATCTCCAGTAGCATGTTGGGTACCTACTGACCTGGGGAGTTCCTCTTTCAGTATCCTATCATTTTGCCTTTTCATACAGTTCATGGGGTTCTCAAGGCAAGAATACTGAAGTGGTTTGCCATTCCCTTCTCCAGTGGACCACATTCTGTCAGATCTCTCCACCATGACCCGCCCATCTTGGGTTGCCCCACAGGCATGGCTTAGTATCATTGAGTTAGACAAAGCTGTGGTCCTAGTGTGATTAGATTGACTGGTTTTCCGTGAGTATGGTTTTAGTGTGTCTGCCCTCTGATGCCCTCTTGCAACACCAACCATCTTACTTGGGTTTCTCTTACCTTGGGTGTGGGATATGTCTTCACGGCTGCTCCAGCAAAAGGAAACTGCTGCTCCTTACCTTGGACAAGGGGTATCTCCTCACCACCACCCTTCCTGACCTTCAACGTGGGATAGCTCCTCTAGGCCCTCCTGAGCCCGAGCAGCCACTGCTCCTTGGATGTGGGATTGGTCCTCCCGGCCGCCAGCCCTGGCCTCCGGCATGGGGGGTGGGGTAGCTCCTGCCTGCCACCGCCCCTGACCTCGTTCACGGGGTATCTCCTCTCGGCTGCCACCCCTGACCTCGGAGTTGGGTAGCTGTTCTCGGGCATTCCTGCCATCTCAGCCTGGCACTCTCGGCTGCTGCCCCTGACCTCAGACGTGGGGTAACTCCTCTTGGCCGCCGCCCTTTGGGCATGGGGTCCTCCTGGCTACTGCCCCTGACCTCGAACTTGGGGTAGCTCCTCTCGTCCGTGCTTACTAGTAAAGTAATGTTAGTAAAGTAATGCTCAAAATTCTCCAAGCCAGGCTTCAGCAATACGTGAACTGTGAACTTCCTGATGTTCAAGCTGGTTTTAGAAAAGGCAAAGGAACCAGAGATCAAATTTCCAACATCTGCTGGATATGGAAAAAGCAAGAGAGTTCCAGAAAAAACATCTATTTATGCTTTATTGACTATGCCAAAGCCTTTGACTGTCTGGATCACAATTAACTGTGGAAAATTCTGAAAGAAATGGGAATACCAGACCACCTGACCTGCCTCTTGAGAAACCTATATGCAGATCAGGAAGCAACAGTTAGAACTGGACAGGAACAACAGACTGGTTCCAAATAGGAAAAGGAGAACGTCAAGGCTGTATATTGTCACCCTGCTTATTTAACTTCTATGCACAGTACATCATGAGAAACGCTGGACTGGAAAAAGCACAAGCTGGGATCAAGATTGCCAGGAGAAATACCAATAACCTCAGATATGCAGATGACATCACCCTTATGGCAGAAAGTGAAGAGGAACTAAAAAGCCTCTTGATGAAAGTGAAAGAGGAGAGTGAAAGAGTTGGCTTAAAGCTCAACATTCAGAAAATGAAGATCCTGGCTTCCGGTCCCATCACTTCATGGGAAATAGATGGGGAAACAGTGGAAACAGTGTCAGACTTTATTCTTTTGGGTTCCAAAATCACTGCAGATGGTGACTGCGGCCATGAAATTCAAAGATGCTTACTCCTTGGAAGGAAAGTTATGACCAACCTAGATAGCATATTCAAAAGTAGAGACATTACTTTGCCAACAAAGGTCCTTCTAGACAAGGCTATGGTTTTTCCTGTGGTCATGTATGGATGTGAGAGTTGGACTATGAAGAAGGCTGAGCACCAAAGAATTGATGCTTTTGAACTGTGGTGTTGGAGAAGACTCTTGAGAGTCCATTGGACTGCAAGGAGATCCAACCAGTCCATTCTGAAAGAGATCAACCCCGGGATTTCTTTGGAGGGAATGATGCTGAAGCTGAAACTCCAGTACTTTGGCTCATGCGAAGAGTTGACTCATTGGAAAAGACTCTGATACTTGGAGGGACTGGAGGCAGGAGGAGAAGGGACGGCAGAGGATGAGATGGCTGGATGGCATCACTGACTCGATGGACATGAGTTTGAGTGAACTCCGGGAATTGGTGATGGACAGGGAGGCCTGGCGTGCTGCGATTCATGGGGGTCGCTAAGAGTCGGACATGACTGAGTGACTGAACTGAACTGATGATTTATGCAATCAGATAGAATAATCTCCCTTTCAACAGTAATTACCATTGGGCTGGGGGAGGGATGTTTCATTACTAAAATCGTTCAGGTGTATATTATAATTTATCCAGACTGAAATCACAGATAATTGAAATTGTACAGATTTAATCTGAACAGGAAGTCTGTTTATGAGAGCCTTAGCCAGGGAAACAGTTCCTTGGTTATTGGAAACAAGACAAGAGGTGGCTTGGTTTGGAGATTAAAATGTTATTTGGCAATGGAAACTGTTGGTACAGTTAAACATGACCACTGTAATTTTGCCAGAGTTATTAATAAACCCCTCCGCTTTGCACTTTTTAATGAAGACAAGAAATGGATACTGTGGGAAGAAAAGCATAAGGGATTCTGCAGATTTTTCACTGAAATCTGAAGAACAAAAGGAAGATTTAAGTTACGTGAAAGAAATGATGATGTTTATTTGCCCTCTTCATCATAATCTAGATAAAGCACATTGATTTAATGTCTACTAAATCAATTTAATATTATTGATTACTATTTAATGTCTGTTATGTACCAGGCATTGTTTCTATGTGGTAAAAGTGTAAAAAAGTATCTACCTTTCAGACTCATAGGTTAGTGGAAATAAGAACACATGTGTGTAAATAATCAAAGCTACTAAGTAGAATTTAAGTAAGTGCATAAAATTATGAGTAATGAGTGTTTACATCTGCAGAGGGAGATGAAGAAACACTACTTGAGAGAAGATCATTTGATCTAAATACTGAATGTGAGTACAAGTATTCTTTTGAGTTAGGAAAAAAGAACATTTTTACAGAAAGAACAGTATGTACATAGGTGTAGGCAACAAATAAAGCTGTTTGGCTATGAAAGAACTCAATTTCAGATGGGAACTGTAGTGAATTAAGATAAAATTGTGTTCAATTTTCTATTCCATAATGAATTTTGTCAATCAAAAATACACTTCCTGGTTAGAAATTCAAAGATCTTATCTGTAAATGAAAAACAAATGCTTCTGTAGTGACAGATTCAATTCAGAACTTTCAAAATCATCAGGTTACACAGGCAAACATGTAGCTAATAGCAATGCATGAAAACAACCCCAAGTCCTTATAAAATTACTCCTGAAAAAATCATGGAAGTTCAAAGTTAATTTCAAAATGGGCCATCATTTTGTGTAAATAACATTGATGTAATTTTCTGAGTGTGGTAATGTATTTAGCAGAATTTGATTCATAAGTCCTACTCTTAGAGACTTAAGTTACTGTTTAATCGTTTAATTTCCATTCAAAACTGTGAGTTAATTAAACAGTAGTTTGTCAGTATTCCTTCCAGTCTAGTTTATCATTTGCTATATAGTTTTCTATTGTGAATCAGCCTAGAAACAAAAATCAAGGTTTCTATTAAATGTACATACTAAAACATTGTGTTTCTTTCAAATTTCACAGCAGAAAAATATTTAGAAAACATATGTTAAATCACTAGCAAAGTGTCATATTACTGCAATAAAGAATTAATACTCAAAATTAAATGATAAAACATTTAAATTGAGATGATAAACATTAATTTTTTTATTGAATGTTGTGGTATATGAATAACTAAAAAAATTTGTTTCATCATGCATAAGATAGAATAAGTTCCCTGCTATACTTGAGCAATATGTGGGCATACACCCATCTATTAATGTAAAATAAGTTCTGCACAATCTTTACAATGTATTTTACTCTCTATATATGTCTTTATGTTTAAATATTCTCTATGGAATTTGACTTTCCTTTAGTTATTATAATTTTTATAAAATGATAGATTGTGTTCCCCTGCTTGGAAAGATACATGGAAATTTTGTTTTCAAATTTTGCCTTAATCTTTAAATTTGCTAGGACTCATTCAAAAGCTCAAGTAAATGTCCTTTCCTAGCAGTAAATATGTTGCTAGGAATCACAGCAACATTTAAACTCAAATAAATTTATTTATTAACTCTATTATTTATTTTATTTTATTTATTAACTATAATTTATTTATTAACTATATTATTAACTATAATTTATTATTTATTAAAATATTTATTAAATATTTTATTTATTAACTCTAAGTTAAAGTACATACTAATAATATAAAATGCCCCAGCCTGAGTCATTACCACTAGAAAATTTAAAAGAAAAAATATATATATGTTATCCTATTAGTAAATAGAAGAATAGTAAGAGCTGGTAAAGATGCCAGCTAACCAGATTCCCTCAATCACTGATCCACACATCATTCTTGATGTTGTCTGTTCCTCAGAGACTTTAACAGTGTTTATAAACTTTCAAAATTTCAAAAAGAAACCTCCACCAATCTCTAGTTGCTTGATGATCTGTTAGTGTTAGTCGCTCAATCATGTCTGACTGCAGTCCACAAGTTTCCTCTGTCCATGGAATTCTCCAGGCCAGAATACTGGAGGGGGTTGCCATTCTATTCTCCAGGGGATCTTCCTGACCCAGGGATTGAACCCATGTCTCCCGCATGGCAGGCAGATTATTTTCCATCTGAGCCACCAGAAAAGCCCTCGATGATGAGAACTGATATTACTTTATCAGTTCCTGAGAAATCCAAGTTAGGGTAAAACTTAACATCTTAACTCCCAGCATGTGTTGCTTTAATTTTCCTCTGGCACTAAGACTTGCACTATTATCAGTCTTTCCAACTCAGTGAATTTTTGCCAGCACTACCACTTAAATTCTGGACAAGACTGAAGGCAGGAGGAGAAGAGGATGACAGAACAGAACATGAGATGCTTGGATGGCATCACTGACTCAATGGACATGAGTTTGAAAAAGCTCGAGAAGATAGTGATGGACAGGGAAGCCTGGCATGCTACTGTCCATAGGGTTTCAAAGAGTCGGACACAACTAAGCAACTGAAAAACAACAATAACCACTTAAATGCCAGCTTTACCACTAAGTAACAGTGTGAACTTGGGCTGCTTTCAATGTCTTTTGGTCTTAGTTTTTTATCTATTTGTTCAGTTCAATCACATCCAACTCTGTGACCCCATAGACTGCAGCACACCAGGCTTCCCTGTCCATCCCAACTCCCGGAGTTTACTCAAACTCAAGTCCATCAAGTCAGTGATGCCATCCGATCATTTCATCCTCTGTTGTCCCCTTCTCCTCCGGTCTTCAATCTTTCCCAGCATCAGGATCTTTTCAAGTGAGTCAGTTCTTCGCATCAGGTGGCCAAGTATTTGCATTTCAACTTCAGCACCAGTCCTTCCAATGCATATTCAGGACTGATTTCCTTTAGGATGGACTGGTTGGACCTCCTTACAGTCCAAGGAACTCTCAAGAGTCTTCTCCAACACCGCAGTTCAAAAGGTGCTCAGCTTTTTTTTATAGTCCAACTCTCACATTCATATATATACTACTGGAAAAACCATAGCTTTGACTAGACAGACCTTTGCTGGCAAAGTAATGTCTCTGATTTTTAATATGTTTTCTAGGTTAGTCATAACTTTACTTCCAAGGAGTAAGCATCTTTTAATTTCATGGCTGCAGTCACCATCTGAAGTGATTTTAGAACCAAAATAAATAAATAAAGTCTTTCACTGTTTTCCATTGTTTTCCCATCTATTTGCCATTAAGTGATGGGGCCAGATGCCATGATCTTAGTTTTCTGAATGTTGAGGTTTAAGCCAACTTTTTCACTCTCCTCTTTCACTTTCATCAAGAGGCTCTTTAGTTTCTTCACTTTCTGCCATAAGGTTGGTGTCATCTGTGTATCTGAGATTATTGATATTTGTCCTGACAATTTTGATTCCAGCTTGTGCTTCATCCAGCCCAGCATTTTGCATCGTATACTTTGCATATAAGTTAAATAAGCAGGATGACAATATACAGCCTTGACGTACTCCTTTTCCTATTTGGAACCAGTCTGTTGTTCCATGTCCAATTCTAACTGTTGCTTCTTGACCTGCATTCAGATTTCTTAGGAGACAGGTCAGGTGGTCTGGTGTTCCCGTAGCTGATTGGTAAAAGATCCTGACAACAACCAAGTCTGTGTTTTGAGAGTGAACCAGAGATGCTTAATAGATGTTTGTTTCTAGTTGTCAAATATCCCTCCACAGAGTACTCTTCTCTAGGGTGTGCATGCAAAATACTGTGTTCTTCTTTTAAGTTAATAAAGCAGTGGAAATACCTTTGATGTAATGCTAGCTACATGTTCACATAATTAATCAAATCATGTATTATTGAGGTCGAGTTTGCATGTAGTGCTGTGTTACAAAATAAAGTAAAAACTCTTGGCTGTCTGAGAAATCCTCTCCACCATTGATGCTTTGAACCCATTAGAATGCTATTATTTTTCTAAAAATAGTGGAGACGATCCACTTATTTCCCATTCTTTCACTCAATTAATGTTTCTATTAACAGTCTATAGGAGCTTGAAAATATTTCCTGGGATACTTTTCAAGTTCAACTATAACCAAAGATGTCAATCTAAGGATTCCTGGGATAGAAATAGAGAGAGAATCAATGTCCTAAATGAAAGTGCAGGTTTATGAGATTTTAATAGGATTTATTTTAACTGTTAACTTGGAAAACAGTGACAGCACAATTGTTAGTTCCTCATTAAGTTGGAAAAAATTTCTAACATCCAGAAGTTGAAGTTCGGGCCCTCATCAGTGTTTTAAAAAAAAAAGAAAAGAAAATTTCAAATAAACAAAGACATTTCTGTCAAAAATTATTGAAAAATCAGTTTTAAATGATACTTTAAAAATATTCATTTTATACGAAAATAGATATTTACATTTAATGGCAAAACTGCAGACAACAATAGAATTTTTATTTATACACATGCATTATAAGTTAGAAATCATATCAAATGAAAATAGTTTTAATAATGTGAGCTCTAAATTATTGCAGCTTCCATGATAAATCTTCTAAATTTCTAATGAGATTTGATTAAATTTTATTTTAAATTTGATTAAATTTTCCACATGATTTATCACAGTGAATAAAAGTAAAAGTGTGATAATTATGTCTTTTAACCACCAGCTCTATATTCCCAGAACCCAGTGTATCACTAGAATAGATATCTAATCACCCCATTTCCGAATCAAAATTTTAAACACATAAACTAGGGGAAGAAAAAAGAATCCAAGAGTTCTAAGAGCAAGTTTTAAACAACTGACTGTGTAAGAGAAAGATTATTAGACCATTTATTTTTTGGTCAGTAGAGGAAGGTAAGCCCTGTGTTGGCAAGAGATTTCTGTAGCTGCAGAATTCCTGTAAAATTGGTATCATTCTTTTTCAGCTTTTAAAAGTTTTTTTGAGGTAAGAAATAAATTGAGCTCAGATCATTTCTGTCAGAATTACTATTTTAAAAAATGACTGAATGTTCATTTTCAGCTCTACCACTAACTCTCAGGCTTGTTAGAGAGACTACGCTTGCCCAGTTCTGTCATTTAAATGTTGCCCTTAGGTTGTGACAGACAAAAAGAATTTCCAAACTGTTCAGTTCCCTGTTAGTTTTCCCTCCTTTAGAATCATTTTCTATTAATTCCAGGTCAGCATAACAAGACACTATTTATGGATATTTATTCTGTTGGACTTAATAACTGCAATTTTCCTCTCTGCCTATGCTCTCTTAGTGCTGGCATCTCACAGTTTAAATAAAGGCCAAGGGTAATATACTTGTAAATACAATGAAAGCATCCATGCAATATTTTGGAGGATTGACTGCAGCATAAAATTAGACTTGTGTGTGTTTTGAGTCAAATCCGCTATATAACTATAGTTTGAAACAATAATTTTTAACCTGAGTAGGCTTCCATGTTACAAACTTTCTGGTCCATGTATAAACCAGAACTTGAACATTAAGAGTTATATTAAACACAATCATAAAAAGATAATAGAAAAGAAATAGTCCTTAGTTTCATATTTTATATGTTTTCTTCTAATGATGTTTGATGTACTTTTTCATATGTTACCAAATATAATAACAGCTATAATCAACGATTTGTATTATGCATCAATTACCCATTTTGAGTCCTAATTGCTTCCATAATGCCATATATGTATTTTTGAATAAAATAGCATGATGTAAACATGCAAATCAAAACAAAAGAAACAGATTTGGAGAAACAGATTTGAGGCTGGCCAACTAAAGTCCTAAGAAACTTTGCAACAAGAACATTAATGCTTTAATTATCCTGAAAAAAATAATAAAAGAACTAATGCAGTAATAATATGTTGAATTCCTAAAATATAACAAAATATCAGACTTAATACACAGCTTTACTATTTTAAAAAGTTGGAACTACAGTGAAGAAAACAATCCACAAAATGAAAAGATAGCTGACAAAATGGAAGAAAACATTTGAAAATGATGCAGCAAACTAGGGATTAATCACAAAAATATACAAACAGCTCTGCTGCTGCTAAGTCGCTTCAGTCGTGTCCAACTCTGTGCGACCCCAGAGACGGCAGCCCACCAGGCTCCCCCGTCCCTGGGATTCTCCAGGCAAGAACACTGGAGTGGGTTGCCATTTCCTTCTCCAATGCATGAAAGTGAAAAGTCAAAGTGAAGTCGCTCAGTGTCCGACTCCTAGCAACCCCATGGACTGCAGCCCACCAGGCTCCTCCATCCATGGGGTTTTCCAGGCAAGAGTACTGGAGTGGGGTGCCATTGCCTTCTCTGACAAACAGCTCATACAACTCAATATTAAGAAAATAAATAATCCAATCAAAAAATCAGCAGAAGTCTTGAAGAGTCATTTTTCTAAAGAAACCACAGAGATGGCTAAGAGGCACATCAAAAAAATGCTCAACCTCACTAATTATTGGAGAATTGAAAATCAAAATCACAGTGAAGTATCACTTCATACCTGTCAGAATGGCTATCATCAAAAAGTCTACAAATAACAAATGAATAGTGAGGATGAGAAGAAAACACAAACCTCATATACTTTAGGTGGGTGTGTAAATTGGTGCACCTTAAAAACAATGAAACACTGCCACTTGCAGGATGCAATGGATGGACCTAGAGAGTATTGTGCTTAGTGAACTAAGACAAAGAGAGAAACCAAGTTACTATACCACTCACATGTGGAATCTGAAAAATAGTACAAATGAATATATATACAAAATATAAATGGACACATGGAAAACAAGCTTCAGTTCAGTTCAGTTCAGTCACTCAGTCGTGTCTGACTCTTTGTGATCCCATGGACTGCAGCACACCAGGCCTTCCTGTCCATCACCAACTCCTGGAGTTTACTCAAACTCACGTCCATTGAGTCAGTGATGCCATCCAAACATCTCATCCTCTGTCATCCCCTTCTCCTCCTGCCTTCAATCTTTCCCAGCATCAGGATCTTTTTAAATGAGTTCTTCACACCAGGTGGCCAAAGTATTGGAGTTTCTGCTTCAGCATCAGTCCTTCCAATGAATATTCAGGACTGATTTCCTTTAGGATGGACTGGTTGGATCCCCTTGCTGTCCAAGGGACTCCCAAGAGTCTTCTCCAACACCACAGTTCAAAAGCATCAATTCTTCAGAGCTTATAGTTTACCAAAGGGGAGATGGGAGGGGGATAGGGTTGAATTAGGGTTACAGGATTAATAGATACAAACGACTATATATAAGGGAGGTAAGTAACAAGGATTTACTATATAGCACAGGGAATTATACCCAATATCTTGCAATAACTTATAATGGAATATAATCTGCAAAAAAAAAAAAAAAAAAACTGAATTACTATGCTGTATACCCGAAACTATTAACATTATACAATCAGCTATTCTTCGATTTTTAAGAAAAGTGGAAGTAGCTTGTCTAAATGGTATATAAGAGATGGAGTTACCAATTTATGAAAACAAGGATGAGATGTGCAAATACCAAGGAGAACAGTGCAATCAGCACTGCATGGACAGAACCTGTGACCAAACTAAGGCAAAAGGAAGACCCTGAGATGAAACCGGCATTGAGTTGTCACAGGGCTTGCTGAGGCTGGCTGGTTTAGTGTTCTGTATCTTTAGCTGTTTTACTCGAGAGCAGGAAACATAAGTGTGCTGGGAAAACACCATATGGACTAACACAGTTTCCATCTTCAACAGTGTCATTCCTTCTTTCCCCAGTCATCCAGGAGCTGATTTGAATTACAGAGAAAATAGAAGGGACTAAATGAAAACAATTATTTTTATTGGTATAAAACTGTCGTTACTCTCTATATAAACACTTGGTTTAGTATTTTCACTTTTATGATATATATGAATATAACTATCATAATTTTGGAGTAAATTTTAAAGTGCTACAGAAAGTTATGCATAATGATTGTCTTTTTCCATGTTAGAGATATCCCATTTTCATCTGTTTTCATATTTCCACATACATACACAATTTAAGGAATTTAGGTCAGTAGGAAATATGAAAATAAAACATTTTGCTAGTACATTTAAAGGAACTTCTAATTCTGATTCTTACATTTTCCAAAATTTCAGAAAGATGCTTGCAGTTTCTTTGCTTTTTTTCTTACAAGTTTGTGTTTTTCTCATATTTATATCTGATGATGTGCCCTATAACCCCACTCCAAATTCTACTAAGATTTAATTTAGGTGTTTCCTTACATGGTTTTGTTATTCTTTCACCCTTTATGATATTTTTTTTCTTTGCAAATGTTTCTTGGAAGTTCCTCCAAGTTCTCAAAGCTTTTATTTACCAAAAGTTATATATTTCCTGCCATTTCTAATTTGGGGTATAGTCAGCATTTTGAATAACTATTTTGAAGAAAGGTGGCCTCAATATTCTAAACATAACTCATGGTTTTGAAAAGGCCATTCAAAATATTCACTTCCCTCATGTTCCACCAGAGTTTTTTTTTAAAGTTCTTTGAAAAGTTTACCGTTATCTAGGGAGCAAAGAAATAGCTTTGGTTACCTTTTAAAGAGTTATCAGCTAAGATTACAGTGTTCCTGCTCATCAATTTGCTTTTCCACACTGATCTCTGACTTGAAATTTTCAGGCTGTCTTGAAGGTCATGTAACAAAATAGCACTATTCATTATAGGGAACATCACTCCTGCCCTTTCGTTTGGAGGACCCTGCTGCTCCATAGGTATAGCAGCAAAAGGAGGGGTATGTAGGCTCCATCTGCTTCTGACCTTTGTAAGCTTCATTCCAGTAGAAGCAAGGATTAATGGAGAGAAATGACTCCTCTTTTGAAAACATCTTGTTAAAATTCCACAACTCAAAAAGAGGTGTTCAAATGCTCTGTTTAAAGAACCTAATTTTTAAAATAAAAATAGATTATACATTCATTATAAGCCCCGGATTGTTAAGACATTTAAAAACTCTTTCCTCTCACATAATCATTGCGCTTAACATGCCCTTTTATACCCCGTTTCCAAGATAACTCATGCATCTGCTTTATGACAGGACTTCAGTCAGCATGGAGTCAAGGATGACTGTCCTCTGTTTCTTTTTGTAGAAAGGTTTAATTGTGTTTTATATCTTCTGAGTCACAATTATTCTGATAGGTTCCCTTCAGAATGCCTATCCTCTGCAGGCTCAGCAGGGTGACAACTGATATTCTTCTTACAATATCAAAATCTGACCTGTAGGACACTGACCTGAACTGGTATATGAGCAAAAAAATAACAATTGTGTGGGAATCATTATCTATTTTGACTCTCTTTGTTTCATCACAACAGCCTACCCTTGCTAACACACTCTTATGTTAGCCCAATGTCTTAACTGAGAAAATACAAGCATTTTTCATTCAAATATGAAAGTTATCTACTTAAAGTTTTTATGTCTTTGGAATTAAATTCTAACTGCTAAAAGCTCATATGTTCAAGACTAATTTTGATAAATCCATAATATAAAACCGTACTCACATTCTATTAATATGCCAACAGCTTTAAATGGCCTGAACAATTTGCTGCAGTATTTTTCACAAAAAGAATGGAATATATTTGTTTAATCTTCAAGTTTGATTTCTTTTCATTTACTTCATAGGTGCTAATTTTTTCCATAAGTTTTTGCCCTATTATTTTATTTTTTGATTGTGATTTTTTTTCTCTTTTAGTTCAGAAATAATGTTTAGTCAGGTTATCCTTTCCAAATAGATTTTTCTTCCAATTACTCCATGTTCATACATTTCACTCTGGTCACATTCTTTATGCTTATGTCTTAGATGTATGTAACTTTATCTTGAGCATATGTGATTCAGATTCAGCACTGCAATAGTTCTTTATATTTTTCCTAAAAGAAAGCTGGAAACATTCTTTAAAGTTAGAAATCTTCAAGTCTTGTCCCTTGCTTTGCCAGGCCCGTTTTGTGAAATGCCAGGACCTTAAAACTAATATCAAAGCCATTCTCAAATATTCTATATTTTGAAAAAGAACTTTTTCTCAAATGTAAATATATATTTTTCTGGAAACCCATAGAGTGACACCCAAGGTAACAGATCCATGAAAGGAATGTGGGGTTGAACTTTCATTTTTTTCCAGTGTAATATAAAAACAATAGCACAGCTTGGATTCACTGATGAATTCATAACCATTTACCAATTCATTTTTTCTAAAGAATCATCATTCTCCCAAGAATCAAAACTAACAAAAAAGCAACAAAATGAGAATTCCAAATCAGTAAATTAAAAGAAAGTCTGAAATGTTATAACAAATCATACTGTTGCCCAAGTGATATAATAAAATCTCATTTGGGCAACCATTGAAAGAAGATTCTGCAGCAAGTAAAATAAATTTAACAAATTCATCCATATCTTTATATTGGATTCTCGTTTTATTTTTGCAGGTAAAACACCTAGATTTGACACTGATCTAAAGCATAGTTGGATTAAATGGAGGAAGGAAGGAGATTGGTGGAAAAGGTATGTGCCCAGTGGAACCTGGGTGGGGGGAAATAAATAAGAGGCTGTTGTCACCGGGAGAAAATGTGAATTTTATGTAAGTGTGGCACATGTGTGTGGATAGGGAATGTTGCCTGCCCTTCCTGTAGATGAAAAATGTTGCCCACCATCTCAGTTCTATAATGATCAAGCCATCAGCCTCTGTAGCTGCCCGGGACAGTGCACCCTGACAAGATGGAAAAAAACAGGAAATAGTCTGTGCTTTGGATACTGGCTAGGATAGTGAAGATGCGTATCAAAGGGACCATTTCAGTGAACCCAGATCTCTACATCTTCTCATGTGCAGAAAAGCACTGAAAACACTAAAGCGAAGTGTTTGTTCTTTGTGATTAGCAGTTGCTTTGTGGTGTTCGCTTTGTGGTGTTCCCAGCAAAAATGTCCTATATCCTGGCTGACCCTCCCCGCCCCCAGTTTTTCAGAGTGATCCAAAAGGCTGCCACCTGTGCTACAGTCCTCAGTAAGATCCCGGGGTAAAACATAACTCACAACTTTTAGATTGTGGGTTATTCTTCAGTTGACATGTGTGTGTTCAGCTATAAATTAAAGAAGTACCAAAGTTTGATTCTAGGTTACTGAACTGTTTTTTGTCATTATGTCGGTTGGAAGAGCTGGAAGAATTAAATGATAACAAAGATACATTACCTAAAATGACTTAGAATAGGAGAAATAAAGAGAAGAAACAGCTGAGCTTCATTGTGATAAAATCTATATAATTTAGGTCAATTCTAGATTTACAAATACATAATTCTGATGAACTTGGGCAAACTTTGGGAGATGGTGAGGGACAGGGAAGCCTGGCATGCTACAGTCCATGGGGTCACAGAGTCAGAGAAGACTGGACAACTGAAGAAAAGCAACAATTTTGATGTCAGTTCTTGTGCCTGATAAAATTCTGACAAAGACTATAGCAACCAATAAAACTACTTTCTTGCTCCTAAATAGCTGGGAAAGTATCCTATCTATTTATTTCTGTTGTTGTTGATATTCCTAATTACATAATATATTATACTCCTGCTAATTTTGTTTAATGCAAAGGCATTTTATTTTAAATATATCAATGTGTACACATCCATTTTAAAATTGTTTTCTTCTTCTCTTGGATATCACTGGAAAGAAAACAAAAAAGTGAGAAACAAAATTGTCAACTTTGAAGAAATCAGTAGATACCTAAAACTCAGAATCCCAAAAGAGAAGGAGTGGTTATTTCCAACACCTCCTGAAGGTCAAGTAAGTTCAGAAAAATGTAGATTATCGCATCCATTATCGCAGATTTTGAAAAAGCTTACAAAGCACACCTCAACAAGTAAGTAGGACACCCTGAAATGGAAAGCAAGCTATCAAAATAAAGTGCAAATTCCTGGCTGTGAGATTTTGATGGGTTGGTAGCTTGATAGACAGGAGTGAAAATGGGCTGTTTACCTGTCTGGACAGGAACAAACTCTGGCAGCAGAGAGGGAGGTCTACTCAGGGCCAAGAGGAGCCCTATGATGTCACTCTTGACTGCTTGGGGAGACCTCACTCACATACAAATAATCCTAAAAGGGAAATTCTGGGAAACCTGGGAACATGAGTCTGAATTCCCACCCCCGAACCCCAACAAAGAGTTGTCTGGTTCAGAGAAGAGAAATAATTCAAAGGAAACAAGAACAGACCTATAAAAAGTAATTAACATGAATAGGACAAGGAATGAAGAAACAAAGGAGAGAGAACTTAACATCAGAAAAATACCATAAAAATGTTGCTGTAGGTCAGATTTAAATCATCACACACACAAAAAATCACAATTAATTATAACACTACTGAAACAGTCATGTTAATAATGAAAGAGCATTAAACATTTCTTCAGAGATGAAATGGTGATGAGGAAATAAAACAGAACTTGTTAAAACTCAAGAAAGAACTGAAAATTTAAAAGTCTCATAAAAATAAAGGCTAAATTGGAAGAAGCGAAAATGTATTGTTGCTGAAATCACAGTAAGAAAAAGCAGAGCACGACTTAAAAAAGTGAACAAAATAAAGTGCAAATAAACAAAATGCAGAGAAATTAAAACAAGCAGTAGTTTTTCAAACATCATCTAATACACTCAACCAGCACCTCCCTCCAAAGGGTCCAAATAAGATAATGGAACAAGGGAAAAATATTTATAAATTCAATGTAAGAAAAACTACAGATGTCAAAGAACATATGAATTTACTTCATTAAAGAGAATACTATATCTTAGGAGAAGCTGACCTAACAGTATCCACTGTAAAATAAACCCTTTAAGTTAACTGAATTTCCAATTTTATATAGATATGAATACTTTGGGAAGACAGGAAAAAAGATTTAATTCATCTATAAGGTGAAACAATAGGCTGACCTTCAGCTTCTCCATAGCAATACTCGATGTTATAATGATCATAAAAATTCACCTGTACGATCTTCAAGGAAAGAAAGTGTGACCTAATAATTTTAGAGCTAGCCAAACCACTATTCAAACATGAATGAAACAGGGACAAGGGAGCTATATTTTTTAACTTACAAGAAACCAGAGATCCTAGTAAGTTCATTTGAACTCTAAGTTCATTTTGAAGAAATTCTCAGAGCACACATATCATCTACCAAGAAAAAAAATGGCAAATGAACAGCCAAGGGATATTAAATCTATTTAACTGTTTCAATGAATAGGACTAAAAGAAAAGGATATGTTATGCTTACAGAACATAATGTGACTTTTATGAGAACAAATAATGAAGAAATACAGAAGAGATACATGAGATATTTTAAGTGTGCTGATTTCCAAAATTTTACTAGCTGGAGTAAAAAATATATTATCTAAATGCATAAATTAAATAGCAATATATTAACAATACTAAGCTGTACTAAAACTAGGAAATAGAAAGGAAGGGTAGAAATGAAAAAAATCTAACAGAAAAGGAGACAGAATTGTTTTTTCATCACATATTTTAGCATATCTTTTAAATTTGAGCTATATAAAAATAATAGGTATCAAAAGAACAAAAGTAAATGAAAAAATCAGAAACAACTAATTAAAAAATAAGTAAAATTCCTGACTTGTTCTGAAAAGCAGTGTATGACAAATATTTCTAGATAGTCAAATAGATCTTAGGATTTCCTAATACCAACTACCTCAACACTTAAATAACATCTGCATGCTACTAGCAACTTTACACAAATATCCTGTTTGTGGTTCACAGAACTCATGAAGTCTCTCTATTATTATAATTTGAAATGTGTCACTAATTTAATACACAGTCAAAAGCAGTGAGGTACTGCTACAAGGATACCAGCGTACTCACTTTGATTACCTATATTTACATTCAGATAGTATTTTATTTTATTGCATGATGAAAATATTAGAACTCATGAGCATGTAACATTTGTTCAATTGCTCATGATACTTGTTTTAAATTTTTCTTTAAGAACTTTGCATTCATATATAAAGTATTGGTTTCAACCTATATTTTTCTCCTTGATTTACATGAGTAAAATAACACTTTCCTCTAAAAACACATTATGATCACTATCAATACATGAATGACAAAATGTACTTGAATTTCCTTCTTTAGTCTTAAAATTTTGCTAGAAATCTGGCATGCCAGATATGTGTTGACAACATGGAAGCTATTTCTTGGAAACTAACAACTCAGTTCTATTTTTCTTGTGCACTACTAATGGAAATCTATTTCTGAAAATTAACTTTATATTATGAATATACAAAAATTGATCTTAGAATAAAAGGTGAAATTCAAATGATTTTTAAATATTCCAAAGATTTAAAATCAAATCTGGAGATTAAATTCACCTGGAATAAATGCACATATATGAAAAACTCTGCATGGGTTCGCTCAGTTTCAAGGCTCCTTTGAGCTGCCTTCACACCTATGACTGCCTCTGGCCCCTTGTTAGCAAGAGGTTTTACAGCTTATCAAAATGTCCTTAGGATGATTCTTAGTACCAAAGTACCTGATTCTCAGCTTTTATAATACTTACTTATCTTCCCACTGTGAGCACTTCAAATAAATGAAATTATCAAACTGCAATTTAGTAAGATACTGAATTTCAGTTTCTTCAAAACTGATATGTTTCCATGCATAACCTACTAACACACTAAGAAAATTAAATAGAATTGAAAAGCATCTATATTTTGAATTAAATAATATAGAACAAAGAGAAAATGCATACTTCTTTCACCCTAAACCACTCATTGGGCTTCCCTGGTGGCTCAGAGGTTAACGAATCTGCCTGCAATGCAGGAGACTTGGGTCAGGAAGATACCCTGTAGAGGGAAATGGCAACCCATTCCAGTATTCTTGCCTGGAGAATCCCATGGACAGAGGACCCTGGCGGGCTACAGTCCAAGGGGTCACAAAGAGTCTGACACGACTGAGTGACTAACACTTAAACACTTAACCCATTTATACAAAAAATTGCAGTGAACTCTCAAAGGACCAATTATAGAAATAAACTTTCTGAAAACAGAAATGTACAAAACATTTCCTAAATTTTTCTTCATTAGAGAGTTTAATTTGTTCTCAAGATTAAAGCCATAGTGAAATTAGCCATAATGATTTGGCAAATTAAAACTTCCATCCTTCCAAAGTTAATAAAAAGTGGTCAGTAATAAATGTCAATACTTATACTAAAATTTACAAAATTTATTCATTTATTAAGTTGGCTAAAATTCTCTAAATCTCTGTTTATCTACAAATATGTGATGGTCTTTGGATAGTTCTTATAAAACAGAGAGACTAAATGTTATAAGCATTTGCAGTTGCTGCTCAGCAGGTACTTTTTTTTTTTAATTTCTATGATTTTATTTATTTTATTTTTTTAATTTAAATTTATTTATTTTAATTGAAGGCTAATTACTTTACAATATTGTATTGGTTTTGCCATACATCAGCATGAATCCACCAGGGGTGTACACGTGTTCCCCATCCTGAACCCCTCTCCCACCTCCCTCCCCATACCATCCCTCTGGGTCATCCCAGTGCACCAGCCCCAAGCATCCTGTATCCTGCATCAAACTTGGACTGGCGATTCATTTCTTATATGATATTATACATGTTTCAATGCTATTCTCCCAAATCATCCCACCCTCTCCCTCTCCCACAGAGTCCAAAAGACTGTTCTATACATCTGTGTCTCTTTTGCTGTCTCGCATACAGGGTTATCATTACCCTCTTTCTAAATTCCATATATATGCGTTAGTATACTGTATTGGCGGAGAAGGCAATGGCACCCCACTCCAGTACTCTTGCTTGGAAAATCCCATGGACGGAGGAGCCTGTTAGGCTGCAATCCATGGGGTTGCTAAGAGTCAGACACGACTGAGCGACTTCACTTTCACTTTTCACTTTCATGCACTGGAGAAGGAAGTGGCAACCCACTCCAGTGTTCTTGCCTGGAGAATCCCAGGGATGGGGGAGCCTGGTGGGCTGCCGTCTATGGGGTCACACAGAGTCGGACATGACTGAAGTGACTTAGCATAGCATAGCATAGCATACTGTATTGGTGTTTTTCTTTCTGGCTTACTTCACTCTGTATAATAGGCTCCAGTTGCATCCACCTCATTAGAACTGATTCAAATGTATTCTTTTTAATGGCTGAGTAATACTCCATTGTGTATATGTACCACAGCTTTCTTATCCATTTGTCTGCTGACGGACATCTAGGTTGCTTCCATGTCCTGTCTATTATAAATAGTGCTGCGATGAACATTGGGGTACATGTGTCTCTTTCAATTCTGGTTTCCTCAGTGTGTATGCCCAGCAGTGGGATTGCTGGGTCAAAAGGCACTTCTATTTCCAGTTTTTTAAGGAATCTCCACACTGTTCTCCATAGTGGCTGGACTAGTTTGCATTCCCACCAACAGTGTAAGAGGGTTCCCTTTTCTCCACACCCTCTCCAGAATTTATTGCTTGTAAACTCTTGGATCGCAGCCATTCTGACTGGCTTGAAATGGTACCTCATAGTGGTTTTGATTTGCATTTCTCTGATAATGAGTGATGTTGAGCATCTTTTCATGTGTTTGTTAGCCATCTGTATGTCTTCTTTGGAGAAATGTCTATTTAGTTCTTTGGCCCATTTTTTGATTGGGTCATTTATTTTTCTGGAATTGAGCTGCAGGAGTTGCTTGTATATTTTTGAGGTTAGTTGTTTGTCAGTTGTTTCGTTTGCTATTATTTTCTCCCATTCTGAAGGCTGTCTTTTCACCTTGCTTATAGTTTCCTTTGTTGTGCAGAAGCTTTTAATTTTAATTAGGTCCCATTTGTTTATTTTTGCTTTTATTTCCAGTATTCTGAGAGGTGGGTTATAGAGGATCCTGCTGTGATGTATGTCGGAGAGGTTTTGCCTATGTTCTCCTCTCGGAGTTTTATAGTTTCTGGTCTTATGTTTAAATCTTTAATCCATTTTGAGTTTAAGGAAAACTAACAAATTCAGTTATTTGAAAAATAACTGAAGCAATAGCACATGCAGTCTACTATTATCTTAGTTTTTCATTTTACAAATTAAGAGTTTTATTTTGGAGAGTATTTATGTTATGTAACAGAAATAAGAAAACAAATTGCATAATGTTTCTAAAGAATAGTTTTGCTTCACTTTCTCATTCTACTGTCAACTTGAAGTTCAAATCTGGACTGAAAATGTCTGTAAAAATAAGGAATCTAAAATAGCACTGAATGTTTTACACTTTAAATTCTATGATTAATAAAACAAAGAATCTCACTTCTCAAGATATATGAGTTCAATGCTGCTGCTGCTGCTAAGTCGCATCAGCTGTGTCCGACTCTGTGTAGCCCCAGAGATGGCAGCCCACCAGGCTCCTCCGTCCCTGGGATTTTCCAGGCAAGAATACTGAGTGGGTTGCCATGTCCTTCTCCATAAGTGCAGTAATGACTTGAAAAAATATATGAGAAATTGATTGCATCATTCAGTAGATACATATTTCCCTTCACTGATCAGGCACTGTTTTTGTACATGAGAGACATAAAAGTGGAAATGGAGATTTGGAACTACCATGATCTTTCAGTGTTGTCCCAAGGGGGCTTGATGGCAAAATTATTCAAATCCTTTATCAGTCAGTCATTAGATGTGGTCTGTCCTTGTGCAGACTCTGCTACTGAGGACCCCTAAGGGTGACGAGACTGCCCAAGCTGCCACCCATACTTCCCCAACACATGGTCTTATTTTTATAGGATCTGTGTGACACATTACAACATCCACCAAAATCAGATTAACTAGTGAAATTATTTGAAGTTACTGCACCTATGCAAGAAATGTGATATAAAGATTTGGGTGTGGCTATATTACAGTGACACCACCAAATTATAGGAAGTATGGAGAAAAATGGAATCACTCATATATTGCTTGTGGGAATGTAAAATGGTATGGCCATGCTGGAAAGCAGTTTGGTATTTTCTTATAAAACTGAACATGCAATCATCATCTTATCCAGCAAATGGGTTTCTGAGCATTCATCCAGAGAAATGAAAACTTATGTTCAAAAAGAAACCTATACCAGAACCTGCAGCAACTTTATTTGTTTACCAGTTCAGCAGGTGGATGGAAAACAAACTGGTGCATCCGAACTATGGAATGCTGTCAGCAATAAAATGGAATGAACTATTGTTACCTATAACCACTTAGATGAATCTCCAGGGGCTGATATCGAGTGAAAAAAGTCAACCCCCAAAGGTTACATACTGTGTGATTCCATTCATGCAGCATTTTCAAAATGAAAACATTTCGGAAATGGAGGAGCATTTAGTGGTTGCTGGTGGTTGGGGACCGTAGTCAAGGAGGTGTTAGACTGGTAGGGATGGTTCTAAAAAGGCAAAACAGGGATTGTCGTCACATTGGGTTTGTTCAGTATCTTGGCTGGCATGGGCTACATAAACCCACTCAAGTGATGAAATTGTATAGAACTTACTACACACAGAGGGAAAAAAAATGAGTGTAAGTAAATCTGGGGAATTCTGAATACAATTGGTAAATTGCATCAATTCCAATACCCTTGTTGAGAAATTATACTATAGTTTTGCATAGTGCTCTCTTTGTGGGATACAAAATGTACAAGGAGTCTTTCTGTATTGTTTCTTTTTTTTTTCTAATTTTATTTTATTTTTAAACTTTACATAATTGTATTAGTTTTGCCAAATATCAAAATGAATCCGCCACAGGTATACATGTGTTCCCCACCCCGAACCCTCCTCCCACCTCCCTCCCCATACCATCCCTCTGGGCCGTCCCAGTGCACCAGCCCCAAGCATCCAGCATCGTGCATTGAACCTGGACTGGCAACTCATTTCCTACATGATATTTTACATGTTTCATTGCCATTCTCCCAAATCTTCCCACCCTCTCCCTCTCCCACAGAGTCCATAAGACTTGCAGCTACATGTGAATCTACAATTATCTCAATAATAATTGCAAATTACAGTGTCTAATAGAATGATAGATAATAATGTTTATGTTCAGACCTGAGAGAAACCACTGTGAGACAGAGTAATTAGAGAAGGGATAAAGAAGACATTAGGTCTTAGGCATTATGTCGTTAGTTTGATAGGTAGAAGCAAAAATGCAGAGCACATCTGTGACCACCACAGTTGGTAAGCTTCATTATTAAAATAAATTTCCTCCCTTAGTTCTTGGAAGAGGCCATGAACTCCTCTTTGAAATCTGACTCTTCTTTGCCTTATTCATCCTTTTACCCCAAGGATGTAGCGCTGTTACTTGCATGCAGTTCCTGATCAGGAAGTGTTCGGTGACTGAATGTGTGTTTAATCAAAAAGTTTATTTGATAGGAATACAAAGTTATTTTATGATAGACTGCAAAAGACTGCAAATGCTGGAATGCCTTTCACACTTAGGAAAGTTAATAGGGCAAGAATGAATATAAACAAAAGTGTAATAGCAGATTAGTGAAAACGACACTGAAAATTGATTTGAATTAAAAGGGTTTGAGTGGAAAACCAGGGGCTTCTTACTTAAGATTTTGGAAAGAGGGAAACTATATATCCTCTTCCTATGAATGCACGGGAAGAATAATTTCAGCATGCTTAGATTTGCTTTCCCTAGGTTCATAATCTGAATTTACCGCTTTACCATCTCTACTGCTGTCGAGGGCTCTGGAGGTATTTGTCAGTCCTCCTTCTCTCTTACCAAATATATCAAATTAGCCTATATTCTCTTCTTGATATCACTTCCAAAGTGTTTCTTTATTTCCATTCCACCTGTCCCTATTCTAATTTCAGTTCTCATTATCTTTCCCTTACACTAGGCAATCATTTCCAGACCAGTATCCCTGTTGGTAACTTCCTCAGCTTCAAATCCATGCATTGTATTGCCAACAGAATTTATTTGCTCAAACAGCATTGACCAAGATATACTACTGTTCAGAGAGGGGCTCCAATAGCATTTCTTCTCTCATGATAAAGTATGAAGAATCTCAGGAAAACATTCAAATTTTGATTTAATTTGGCCTCAGTCATTCTGTCCAGTGTTAATGCTATTAAATATCTTTACTATATGTTAAAAATTGCCATTTTTTAGCATGCCATGCTGTCTTAAAAAACACATTTATTTTACTATTATTTCAGTCTTTAGTGCTATTTCACATGTCACTATATCCTTCAGAATGGGTCTCAAAATTTAATTAGTAGTGTAGTGTGTTAGTTGTTCAGTCATGTACAACTCTTTGTGACCCCATGGACTGTAGCACACCAGGCTCCTCTGTCCATGGAATTCTCTGGGCAAGAATACTGTAGTGAGTTGCCAACCTTTCTTGAGGGGATCTTCCCTACCCAGGGATGGAGCCCAAGTCTCCTGCATTACAGGCAGATTCTTTACCATCTGAGCCACCATGGTAGCCCAAACTTTAATTACTTTTCATTAAAAATTTATTATTTCTTTCTAAAATTCTTTATTTATATATTCCTTATATTTAGCACATTACAGTTTAGCTGTTTTATTAAACACTTCCTCTAACACTTGATTTTTAAATCAAATTTACATCCTTGAGAGTAGACACAATATCTTTTTCTATTAGTATCTGAAAATGGTCTAGCTTTCACTGAATTGATTTCATACATTCTTTCAACAGTTATTTACTGTAGTTGCAAGTCATATGTCCACATATTGTAGAGAAGACAAGGAATAAAAGATAAAAAGTCCTTGCCTTCATCTAGCATTTATTCTGCTGGGAAGGACAAGCAATAATAAATGTACATATAGTAGTAGGTCAGATACTAAAAAGTACCTGCTATAAAGAAATAGAGAATATTAAACTGAACTGAATTCATGAATGATATCAAGAGTTAAAATATCTTTGTATAAAAGTCACATTGACATGTTAATTCTTCTGGGATTACATTCTAAATGCATATCTAGTATTGTGAGTGATAAAACTATCACACATTTTGTGACTGCTGGGGATTCAGAAAGAGATATTTTAAATGGATGAAAGAAATCAGCAGTCTTACTGATAAAACAGCATAATGCCACAGACATTAACCACCAGATTGTGATACTCTTTTTCTACTTATGGCAATGCCTCTTGTACTTAGTATATAATATGGAAATCATGACCAAGTTATCTTCAGAATTTTTACCCCACGTTGCTATAATTATACTATGTTAGATTAAAAAGGTTTTGAAAACAGAGGGCAAAATGAATTGCAAGTTCAGGGGCTATGGAAAAAGGCATTTCAAGATATCAAAAGCTAAGAAAAAATATATTTATTTAAAACTTTACACCCAAGCCAGATGGAAGAATAAGAGGTTCCTATATTCTCTCTGCCTGCTGCTGCTAAGTCGCTTCAGTCGTGTCCGACTCTGTGCAACCCCAGAGATGGCAGCCCACCCATCCCTGTGATTCTCCAGGCAAGAACCCTGGAGTGGGTTGCCATTTCCTTCTCCAATGCGTGAAAGTGAAAAATGAAAGTGAAGTCGAGCAATTGTATCCGACTCTTAACGACCCCATGGACTACAGCCTACCAGGCTCCTCCGTCCATGGGATTTTCCAGGTAGGAGTACTGGAGTGGGGTGCCATTGCCTTCTCCACTCTGCCTGCTAGAGTCATACAATTCCTTCTGAAAAAAAAAAAAAAGAGAGAGAGAGAGAGAGAAAGTAGTAGAATGGCTCCTACAGATTAGAAAAATGAGAAAATTCTTACACTGAAACAGGTAGGAAAGGTTGAGATATATTCACCATAAACCCCACCTCCAGGACAGCACTGTATAATCAGGAGGGAACTTCCTACCCCCAGATTTTCCCTAAGGAGTGAAGAGTTTGGACCACACATTCAGTTATCCAGCTTTTACGGCTGTCACCTGAGGCCCTGGCTCCCAAATCTCCCACCTTGGAGAGCCGAAGGGTTTTAGCATTCAGGAGTCCCTCGGGACCGCAGTAAGCAATGATGCAGTTTTTAAAAGGGCACTGAATACCTCCTTCAATTCTTCCAGGGCTTGGCACAGAGCTATCAGGCAGAGACATCCTGTGCCCAGTTTCCCCTTGGAAGGGATGTGACTGTGTATTTTCTCAACTGATATCCCCGGATTGGGCGTCTGGGCACTAATTGAAAACACCCCCCTGTCACTTTCTCGCCCTGACTCACTCCAACAATAAATCCAAGTTCGTGCTTTACCATAAATCCAGTGCCCCATCCCACCTCCAGGACAGTGTGGTATAATCAGGGAGGAACCTCCTACCTCCAGCTTCTCCTTGAGGAGTGAAGTGTTTGGACCACACATCCAGTGCCCCAGCTTTTATGGTTGCCACCAGAGGGCTGAGTTGATGGGGGATATTGAGGAGTCCTGGGACCACATTAAACAAAGAGGGAAGTTTTCAACAAGCACGTGAGTGCTCCCCACAGTTATCGCCTCGCTGCTGGGCTCAGTACAGAAGGAACAGGCCACAGGCTCATTGCCCAGTTTCTCCTTGGAACACTTTTGACTGCATCCTTTCCCAGCTGAACTATAATAAACAGACAAATTCTTAGAAACACACAACTGATAAAACCTGAATCATGAAAAAAATAGTAAATTTGAAGTAATTCCAATAATTAATAAGGATGTAGAGTTAGTCATTGAAATCTCACAACTACAAAAAATACACAGGATCTGATGGCTTCACTGGTGAATTCTATCAAACATTGAAAGAAGAATACCAGTCCCTCTTAAGCTCTTAGAGAGGAGGAAATACTTCCAAACTCATTTTATGAGGCAAGATTGCCCAAATACAAAACCAGATAAAGGCACTATAGGAAAAGAAAGTTACAGGCCAATATTCCAAATGAACATAGATGCAAAAATCTTTACTGAAATATAAGCAGACTGAAGTCAACTGTACATTAAAGAATCATACACTGTGATCAAGTGAGATTTGTATCTGAGATACAGAATGGTTCAACATATGCAAACCAATAAATGTGATATGCTACATTAACAAAATTAAGGATAAAAATAATATTATCTCAATAGATGCAGAATCAGCATTTGACAAAATTCAATATCCTTTCCTAGTGAAAAAAAATCAACAAATAGGTACAGATAGAATGTATCACAGCAAAATAAAATGACCAGCCCACAGTTAAACTCATTTACAAAAGTGAAGAGGTGAAAGTTCATCCTTTAACATCAGGAACAAGACAAGGATGCTCACTCTCATCAATTTAATTCAACAAAAAAAATGGAAGTGCCAATTTCCAGAGCAATCAGATGAGAAAACAAAATAGAGGGCATCCAAATCAAATGTTTTCATATGATGGATGTCATACATAGAAAAACCTAGACTCCCCTGAAATATTGATGTTTGTGCTCAGTCTCTCAGAACTAATTAATGTACTCAGTAAAGTTGCAGAATATAAAATCAGTATATAAAAATCAGTTATGTGTCTCTATATTAAAATCAAAGAGAAATTAAGAACATTACATTTATAATATAAAAATGTATAAAATATTTAAGAAGAAATTTAACCAAAGAGGGATCATTTCACAATATATACCCATATCAGATCATCATGTTGTATGCTTTCAAATCATTGCAGTGTTATTTGTCAATTATAACTCAAATCTAGGAGAAAAAAATTATATCAAATTATATATCTTTTTAACTTTTTAATTTCATGTTCTTGTTTTAAGCAGGACACATCATTAAGTAAGGATTTGGTGAGTACCATTAATAACTCATAGTAACTTATATGATCTTAACTATAATTCTTCATGTTATATCATTGGCTATATTAAATCATGTATATCATTTATGAAACTTGAATATGGTTTTAAACTGGTTTTACACATAATATACATACCTTCTTATATCATTATAATATTAATGTTTACAACATAACATCCAGAACTGTGGCATTAATGATCTTTCTAGGTTAACAGTTAAGTACTATAGTCACATGGTCATGTAAAATTATTAAATACTACATAAGGACTTATACAAATGAAAAATTTCTTCCTCCTCATTTCTCTTTTTCATTTCCTAAACACTTTTGTTTGGCAATTTTTTTTTTCATTTCTTTCAGCACTAAACTGCTTATTGTAGGAAATATGAAACCATGACATGATTTATTATTTTGAGACTTTATTTATTAGTTGTCCCTATGAAATGTGAGGGCTTCCCTGGTGATGCAGATGGTAAAAAATCTGCCTGCAATGCGGGAGACAGAGAATGGCTATCCACTCCAGTATTCTTGCCTGGAGAATTCCATGGACAGAGGAGCCTGGTGTGCTACAGTCCATGGGGTCTCAAAGAGTCGGACATGACTGAGTGACTACACTTTCACTTTCATGAAATGTGAGGTGTATATTACTTATACTACCCCTCCTCTTCCAAAATTTTAGAAATTATGATATTAGTTGTTACAGTGGTTATTTTTTAGGGGGATTAAAGATAACAAACATTCGTATTCTTAGAATATTTAAGTGATGCTGGAAAAAATAACATAAAGTTAAGTTTTTATTTATTTATTTTTGGCCATGCCTTGTATGGCTGGCAGTCTCTTAGTTCTCTTACAGGGGATTGAATCCGGGCCCTCTGCAGTCAAAGTGTGGAATCCTAACCACTGGACCACCAGGGAATTCCCTGAATAACAGTTTTGAATTTTAAATACCATCTGTTATTTAATATCATAATATATTATATAATAAACCCAATACTTGGGGCTTAAAACAATGTCCATTTATTATTTCTATAAATCCACAGGTCAACTAGGTTGTTAAGTGATCTTGGTTAGGTGTGGCTTGATGTTTTTTCTGGTTTCTGGAAGACGATATGCATAAGATGATCTTGTTTGGGAATGAAGTGTTTTTTTCCTCCAAATGTCTCACAATTCAGAAAATTTGTGTCCACTTATTCTGTGACAGCAATAGAAGTCTAGGAGAGAGCAGACTCTGTAAGGCCTCTTAAGGCACGACCTTGGCTGGCAGAAGACACAAATTCATTTTTTAACACCATGGATACAGGGAAAGGCGGAGAACTGGTGTGATTTTTCCTATCCCTTTACCACAAAATGTTTGGAATACAGTCCATACTAACAAATGTATCTAGTTCTGTCATCAGAATCAAAATATAATAATTTGATAATGTTTTTTTTCCTCTTTTAAGAAAATAACTAAGATAGCTATTTTACTATATTTTTAACTCACACAATGAGTATCATATTGAATGCTATAATATGGAATAAAGATTCTATCTCTTCAATTAAATTTCATGCTATTAACATATTAATATAGGCACCAGTAAGACATGTGTCTTGACTAAGAAATAGCTCCCACAGAACTACCTTTTCCCTAAGTATGATAATTAAAAAGCTGATGTTTAAAACTAAATGTAGGTACAACAGGAGAGGGTTCACTGAATCCCAATTCAGCACTCTGCTATTTTAGTTCCCATACCATCAGTTATGATGATGCTATTTAAAGAGACTTGTAAAATATAATGGCTGTGATTAGCCATTTATATGTATAATTCATGAGGACAAGTTGCAAACATTTCTGATATATGAAGCAAATCTATTTTTCATTTGCATTTTCAATGACTATTCTTAAGGAATTTTTAATTTTGCCTGTCTGATGTTTAAAAAGAATCAAATTTAGGATCTGTATATCATTTAGTCCGATGTATTACTTATGAAACTAAAATACTCCCTTAAATGTACTGTAGGTTAAGAAAGTCAATAGTCTGCTTATAATTATGTTATCTATACTGAAGATGGTGATTGCAGCCATGAAATTAAAAGATACTTACTCCTTGGAAGGAAAGTTATAATTAACCTAGATAGCATATTCAAAAGCAGAGACATTACTTTGCCAACAAAGGTCCATCTAGTCAAGGCTATGGTTTTTCCTGTGGTCATGTATGGATGTGAGAGTTGGACTGTGAAGAAAGCTGAGTGCCAAAGAATTGATACTTTTGAACTGTGTTGTTGGAGAAGACTCTTAAGAATCCCTTGGACTGCAAGGAGATCCATCCAGTCCATTCTAAAGGAGATCAGTCCTGGGTGTTCTTTGGAAGGACTGATGCTAAAGCTGAAGTTCCAGTACTTTGGCCACCTCATGTGAAGAGTTGACTCATTGGAAAAGACTCTGATGCTGGAGGGATCGGGGGCAGGAGGAGAAAGGGATGACAGAGGATGAGATGTCTGGATGGAATCACTGACTCAGTGGACATGAGTGAACTCCGGGAGTTGGTGATGGACAGGGAGGCCTGGCGTGCTGCAATTCATGGCGTCACGCAGAGTTGGACATGACTGAGCGACTGAACGGAACTGAACTGATACAGTGTGAGATGTATCAAAAGAAAATATTAGTCTATTAAAAGAGGCCATTTTCCTGCTGATCCACATTAAGCAATTCTAAATGGCTAACACTAATTTTATAAGATTCAATAGGAGGAAGAGCTTACCAAAATGCTTCCAACTGGAATATATCACACTCTGGTCCTTTTCCTTAGTATATTCACATAGGATGAGATTTCTTTCACCTTGAAATGTTGTATGTTGAATGCCTATAATGTCACAGATTTTTAAAACTATAGTCAAAATGAATAATTTTGACTTGAATAATTTAATCAGAAAGAATACCTTTACTATGGCCTGAAAATGTTTCTGTAGTGCAGGGATAAGGAGGTATGAAGTAATCAGTGATGGTTTTGGGAACATAGATATGAGAGGCAAAGCCTCAGATAATTGAATCTCTGATACATTAAGAGAGGGAGCAGGGGTAGAAGGGATTAAAGATGACTGATAATTCTGGTTATAGATAGGTAAAGCAGGTAATTAGTGGTTAAAAACTGTTTGGGAGGCCAGAAGTTCACATAGTCATCAAAAATCATCAAAATAGCCTCCCTATTCATGTTTATTTCTATACCACTAATGAAAATATGTCACTCTTCTTTGATGCAAGGTGAATAATCTAATTTTGGCCTGTTCTTAATCCACAGATGTGAAATAGTTACCTGAATGACAAAGAGATAAAACAACCTTTTAAAGATGCTTGTGCAAAAGTTACACAAGCACTAAACAGGAAGCATAACTTTGAAAACCAGGCTTTGTAACTATTCAAATTAAAATACATATTCAACTTATTTTTCTCTTATTTATTTTCTATTCTGTTCATCAAATTCTAAATATACTGAAAACTCAATAAAATAAGTTATGAACACACAAAACATTTATTGAGCCCAAACCTCGGTGGCAGACAGCAAAACATATGTTATGCACTCTTCACAAATTTTTGAAATATCTATTTGCAATATAATAGCTAGATATTTAACTGATACTAAATACAAAGGGGCCCTAGGCTATTCATGAGTATTTATTTAATTTGTTTAATTGAAGGACAATTACTTTACAATATTGTGATGATTTTGGCATTCATCAACATGAATCGGCCATAGGTATACCTATGTACCCCGAAACTGAACCCCACTCCCACCTCTCTCCCCACCCTATCCCTCTAGGTTGTTCCAGAGCATGGCTTTGGGTGCCCTCCTTCATGTATTGAACTCACACTGGTCATCTATTTTACATATGGTAATGCATATGTTTCAATACTATTCTCTCAAATCATCCCACCCTCTCTTCTCCCACTGAGTTCAAAAGTCTGTTCTTTATGTCTGTTTCTCCTTTGCTGACCTGCATGTTGGATTATCAGTACTATCTTTCTAAATTCCATATATATGTGTTAAAATATACAGTATTTGTCTCTCTTTCTGACTTACTTAACTCTGTATAATAGGTTCCAGGTTCATCCACCTCATTAGAATTGACCCAAATATATTGTTACAATAATATTAGCAGGCTGAAAAATAATACCATATTTTATGTTGAGTCAATTTCAGTGTTTTTTTTTTCCAGTATTTTTTAACATTAAAGAGAACTAGACACTGGAAATGGCAACCCACTCCAGTGTTCTTGCCTGGAGAATCCCGGGGACAGGGAGCCTGGTGGGCTGCCGTCTATGGGGTCGCACAGAGTCGGGCATGACTGGTGTGACTTAGCGGCAGCAGCAGTAGCAGCAGCAGACACTCTAACTACTAAACTTCAATTCAATTTTGACTTAAAGTTACCACTGTACTGTCTGTTAACAATGGAAAAAAAAGGAGAGAGAAATCCATGGAACTTTAGAAATCTTTTTCCAGGATAGTGGAGGTTTGCCTCCACTGAATGAAAGAAAAATAAATACTATGAGAAAAAATTTTTTTCTTAAAAATCCAATGTCTTTATTTAAAGTGTAATTATTAATAAAAGGCACAAGATCAGATTTTTGAGCAGGAAAAAATTTTGGAGTTTTCCACTCCAACACCATCAATGCTACCAGTGAAAACCCGAAGTAACGCCTTTGCAACATGACCTGTTTAAAACCACACATCAGACTTAGACTTAAGAGTCAACAACAGAACCTGAGTCTAGGGATTACGGAGTTCCCTTTTAGAAGCCTTAGGCTTTAACACCATTTTTTTAAGCCTCCAGCTTTTTTTTAACTATTGGGAACTTGAGAAATGGAGTAAAAATATTTGTTTTGGGGGTAGCTGTAAGGATTAAATGAGAGACCATGGGGGATTGTGTTTGGCAAAATAAACAACAAATATTCAGTGCTCAACAAGTTATTTGTCTTGTCTTAATCACCATGAAGGTGATAATAACTCATAAAAGGGCTACAGTTTAAGAGGAAGGCTTATACAATTCTCAAATTCAAATGTGAATTTGAATAGAGTAACTAGAAATTTGCTGTAGATCAGGCAAAATAGACCTGAAAGGCTGCTAAAGAAAAAACGTAATTTTAATTAAAATAATTGGAGGTGGGAGATGCATATGAATACATGTATGGATCTCTACATTTTGCAAACTTTGTCTTGAATCTACTTTTCAGCCAAGCAAACAAACCCTTCAGAATCACAGCTATTAGGGGAAGACTGAGTAACTGGAGGAATTTGCCACAAAAGTGGAAGTGTTTTAGCTGGATTCTACAACCATTCATTTCACAATCCCTCATCATCCTACCTTCTATTCCAAGTCTTTCCATTTGTCAACAGTCTTCCTAAATAAAATGAAACTAAAATGGCAATAAATTTTTACCTATATAATTTATATGTAGTCTAAAAATTTCTCAATTGTGGAACTATATAGAACATTTTTGAACATAAATGAAAAAATAGCATGTTGTTTACTATTTGACTCAAAAATATATTGAGCACATTAGATATAATCTTCAAAATAAACTACAAATATGTATCTACTTTTTAATTTAATCTACTTGCATAGAATGAAAACATGTTGAAATAAACTAGAACACAAACATTATTAAAATACATGACTAGTTAAAGTTTTAAATTAATGTAAACTCTGTAACATTCATTTCACATGCTAGCAAGGTTATGCTCAAAATCCTTCAAACTAGGCTCTAACTTACAAATGTACAAGTTGGGTTTCAAAGAGGCAGAGGAACCAGAGACCAAATTGACAACATCTGTTGCATCACAGAAAAATCAACAGAAATCAAGAAAAATAGCTACTTCTGCTTTATTTACTACACTAAAACTTTTGACTGTGTGGATCACAATAAACTGTGGAAATATCTTAAAGAGATCATATTACCTGTCTCCTGAGAAATCTGAATGCAGGTCAAAAAGCAACAGTTAGAACCGGACATGGAAAAACAGACTGGTTCCAAATTGGGAAAGGAGTATGTCAAGGCTGTATATTGTCACCCTGTTTATTTAATTTATATGCAGAGTACATCATGCAAAATGCAAGGTAAGATGAATCACAAACAGGAATCAAGATTACCAGGAGAAATATCAACAATCTCAGATATGCAGATGAAACCGCTCAAGTGGCAGAAAGTGAAGAGAAACTAAGATGATGAAGGTGAAAGAGAAGAGTGAAAAAGTTCTGGCTTGTAACTCAGCATTAAAAAAATTAAGAACATGGCATCAGATCTCATCACGTCATAGTAAATAAAAGGGGAAAAAGTCAAAGCAGTGACAGATTTTATTTTCTTAGGCTCCAGAATCACTGTGGATGGTGACTGCAGCCATGAAACTAAAAGGTGCTTGCTCCTTGAAAGGAGAACTATGATAAACCTAGACAGCATATTAAACAGTAGAGACATCAATTTGCTGAAAAAGGTCTGTAGGGTCAAAACTATGAATTTTTCTAATAGTCATGTACAGATATGAGAATTGGGCCATAAAGAAGACTGAGCTCCCAAGAACGGAGGCTTTTGAACTGTGGTGCTAGAGACAACTATTGAGAGTCCCTTAGACAGCAAGGAGAACAAACTAGTCAATCCTAAAAGAAATCAAACCTGAATATTTATTGGAAAGACTGATGTTGAAGCTGGAGCTCTAATATTTGGCCACCTGATGCAAAGAGCCAACTCATTGGAAAAGACCCTGATGCTGGGAAAGGCTGAGGGCAGGAGGAGAATGGGCTGACAGAATGAGATGGTTGGATGGCATCACCGACTCAATGCAAAGGAGTATGAGCAAACTCGGACAGAGTGAAGGACAAGGAAGCCAGGAGTTCTGTAGTCCATGAGGTCACAGTCAGACACAACTTAACAACTGAATAATAATGAACAGTATAATACTGTGTCCAGAAAGAATCACACTGAGTGATTTTTTTTTTCTAGGAAAAAAAAGCATCAAGATTTTCTCTGCTTTTTAGTTATTGCTAAATATAAGTATAAAAACCTACTGCTTTAGTGTTTCAAAGTCCTGTGTTAAAGTGTGAAAAGGCAGAGGAACCAGAGATCAAATTGCCAACATCCGCTGGATCATGGAAAAAGCAAGAGAATTCCAGAAAAACATCTATTTCTGCTTTAATGACTATGCCAAAGCCTGTGACTGTGTGGATCACAATAAACTGTGGAAAATTCTGAAAGAGATGGGAATACCAAACCACCTGACCTTCCTCTTGATAAATCTGTATGCAGGTCAGGAAGCAACAGTTAGAACTGGACATGGAACAACAGACTGGTTCCAAATAGGAAAAGGAGTACGTCAAGGCTGTATATTGTCACCCTGCTTATTTAACTTATATGCAGAGTACATCATGAGAAACGCTGGACTGGAAGAAACACAAGCTGAAATCAAGATTGCCGGGACAAATATCAATCACCTCAGATATGCAGATCACACCACTCTTATGGCAGAAAGTGAAGAGGAACTAAAAAGCCTCTTGATGAAAGTGAAAGTGGAGAGTGAAAAAGTTGGCTTAGAGCTCAACATTCAGAAAACGAAGATCATGGCATCTTGTCCCATCACTTCATGGGAAATAGATGGGGAAACAGTGGAAATAGTGTCAGACTTTATTTTTTGGGCTCCAAAATCACTGCAGATGGTGAATGCAGCCATGAAATTAAAAGACACTTACTTCTTGGAAGGAAAGTTATGTTCAACCTAGATAGCATATTCAAAAGCAGAGACATTACTTTGCCAACAAAGGTTCATCTAGTCAAGGCTATGGTTTTTCCAGTGGTCATGTATGGATGTGAGAGTTGGACTGTGAAGAAAGCTGAGCACCAAAGAATTGATGCTTTTGAACTGTGGTGTTGGAGAAGACTCTTGAGAGTCCCTTGGACTGCAAGAAGGTCTAACCAGTCGATTCTGAAGGAGATCAGCCCTGGGATTTCTTTGGAAGGAATGATGCTAAAGCTGAAACTCCAGTACTTTGGCCACCTCATGCGAAGAGTTGACTCATTGGAAAAGACTCTGATGCTGGGAGGGATTGGGGGCAGGAGGAGAAGGGGAAGACAGAGGATGAGATGGCTGGATGGCATCACTGACTCGATGGACATGAGTCTGGGTGAACTCTGGGAGTTGGTGATGGACAGGGAGGCCTGGCGTGCTGCGATTCATGGGGTCACAAAGAGTCGGACATGACTGAGTGACTGAATTGAACTGAACTGAATTCTAGATTCATCTAGAAACATATATTCCATAGGTTTTATAAGATTTAAAATTCTTTTCATGATGGTATACAACACAGGGGCACTTGGATAGATAAAAATCGTCTATTACTTACAAACAAGAGAAGGTTGTCAGATAGGTTGCACCCAGGAATGGGGTGACAGTAGCTAGAGTTATAAAGGGCAGCTTATATGTGACATATAGTCAGGAGGGTGGGGTTAGTTAGATTTCACAGGCTCCCTGTGGACTGGCTGCTTTGAATGATTTGCCAGATGCAAAATATTCTTCTTGTGGTTCAGTTGCTAAGTTGTGTCCAACTCTTTGAGATCCCATGGACTGTAGCTCACCGGTCTTCCCTGTCCTTCACTATCTCTGGAGTATGCTCAAACTCATGTCCATTGAGCCAATGATGCCATCCAACCATGTGATCCTCT
This sequence comes from Bos javanicus, assembly GCF_032452875.1. Lineage (NCBI taxonomy): Eukaryota > Metazoa > Chordata > Mammalia > Artiodactyla > Bovidae > Bos > Bos javanicus. The sequence goes on from NC_083883.1 coordinate 18,025,293, forward strand.
GTCGCCTCCTTCTCCTCCTGCCCTCAACCTTCCCCAGCATTAGGGACTTTTTCAGTGAGTCGGCTTTTTGCAACAGGTGGCCAAAATATTGGAGCTCCTGTTTCAGCATCAGTCCTTCCAGTGAGTATTCAGGGTTGATTTCCTTGAAGACTGACTGGTTTGATCTCATTTCTGTCCAAGGGACTCTCAAGTCTTCTCCAGCACCACAGTTCAACAAAAACATCACTGCTTTGGTGTTCAGACTTCCCTATGGTCCAACTCTCACCACCCATACATGACACTGGAAAAACATACCTTTGACTATTTGAACCTTTGTCAACAAAGTGATACCTCTGCTGTTTTTCCTTATCTAGTGCCCAACCTGGGGAAATTAGGGTAGTTGCATAGTGGCTCTGGAGTCTAAAAGCTGCCTGATAAGGGAAGTGCTTGGTATGTGGACTTAATCAGATGTTCAAGAAGAACTAACTAGTTCTACCCTGAGCTTCAAAACTGATCTCATCAAAGAAAAGTTTTTTGAAGACAGCATTAAAAAAACCTATCATACATAAAATTATTACACCTAGTAAAATGAGGTGTGTGTGTGTGTGTACTCAGTTGCTCAGTCATGCCCAAGTCTTTGTGACCCTATGAACCATAGCCCACCAGGCTCTTCTGTCAATGGGATTTTCCAGGCAATCCTAGAGTGGGTTGCCATTTACTCCTTCAGGTGATCTTCCTGACCCAGAGATTGAAGCCATGCGTCCTGCATCTCCCACATTGGCAAGTGGATACTTTACCACTGAGCCACCAGGGAAGCCCCAGACAACTTCCAGGCAAGAATACTGGAGTGGATTGCCCTTTCCTTCTCCAGGGGATCTTCCTGACCCAGGATCGAACTTGAGTCTCTTGCATTGCAGGCAGATTCTTTACTGTCTGAGTTTCCGGTGGGGCAGGGGGGAGCAGAGCCCACCCCCACCCCCCCTAAAAAACAGCAATCTTCAGTGACAAATTCTGGAACTACAGAGATAGAACAAAAAACTGTCAAATTAAAAGCTATATAACATACTATAGAATAAAACCTAAAAAAATGAAATTAAAGAAAAAAGAATGTTTTGACCTGAATAGTAGGTTGCAGAAATTATTGATCCCCTTTATAAGTGAAAAAAAAATTATTATAATGCTATCCAAAATAATTACTTATGGCCAATAACAAGAATCCTGAATTTTTTCAAATGTAAAACACTGTGAAGATAAAATAATGATATACTTTAATCTGACTTAAGCAAAGTCAACACTGACAGACTTCATTTTTTGTGGCTCCAAAATTACTGCAGATGGTGACTGCAGCCATGAAAAGACACTTGCTCCTTGGAAGAAAAGTTATAGCCAACCTAGACAGCATATTAGAAAGTAGAGACATCACTTTGCCAACGAAGGTCCATCCAGTCAAAGCTTTGGTTTTCCAGAAGTCATGTGTGGATGTGAGAATTGGACTATAAAGAAAGCTGAGCACCAAAGAATTGATGCTTTTGGACTGTGGTGTTGGAGAAGACTCTTGAGAGTCCCTTGGACTGCAAGGAGATCCAACCAGTCCATCCCAAAGGAAATCAGTTCTGAATATTCATTGGAAGGACTGAAACTGAAACTCCAATACTTTGGCCACCTGATGAGAAGAACTGACTCATTGGAAAAGACCTTGATGCTGGAAAGATTGAAGGCGGGAGGAGAAAGGGATGCCAGAGGATGAGATGGGTGGATGACATCACCAACTCAATGGACATGAGTTTGAGTAAGCTTCAGGAGTTGGTCATGGACAGGGAAGCCTGGCGTGCTGCAGTCTATGGGGTCGCAAAGAAATGGACACGACTGAATTGAACTGAACTGAAAGCAAAGTCAAAATATACTACGTGTGGTCAAAGCTGAAAACCAAAACTAACTGCTAGTTTTGGCTATTTATTTTAGAACAATTTGAAGTACATTTTACATCACTTAAATTACATTCATTTTAAACGTACATCTCAAGTTTTGACAAATTCATACACCTCTGTAACCATCACTACATTAAAATATGAAACATTCCATCATCTCCAAAAGTTCCTTGAGTACATACCATGAAATTCTTCACCTCCAGCCCCAGGTAGTCAATCACTATGGCTTAGTCTTATCTTTTCTAGAATTTCTTATAAATGGAATTATTCATCATATACTCTTTTATATTTTGATTCTTGCACTCAGCATGCTTTTGATAGTCCCCATGCTATTGAATACAGAAGCTACTAACTAGTCTTTATTACTGAGTATATGCCATTTAGTGATTACCTCCATTGGTTTGTTGCTTTACCCATTGATGGATATTTGAGCTATTATCACATTTTGGTTACTATGAATAAATCTGCTGTGAACTTTTGTGTGTGAGCCTTGTTTCTCTTTTGTAAATACCAAGTAATAGGCCTGCTTGGTCATATGGTAAGTTTAATTTTATAAGAAAATGTGCAACTATTTTCTTTCCAATAATAGTTCTGTTTGCACATTTCCTTGTGTTTTCCATGGTTTCAACAAGTCTTCTGAGGCATGGACAGTTTAGAACTCAAATTATAGTTTAGCCCAGTACTGAAATATCACATATTGCATGATGAAATTTATGCTTTAATTTTGTCCACTGTCAGTATAGGAATTTTAGGGTTGGTTCCAAAATCAAAGCTATTCAGAATTAAGTTAGTTACTATTAAAGTAACTTCATCTTCATTCATGTCTTTTAATGACAATGATTGTGACTGACTGCTATGGACACTCTGAAAGTTTTGGAAATACACTACCAACCTTATTTGCATATCTGGTAATATGTCCTTACTATTCAGTTCAGTTCAGTCGCTCAGTCGTGTCTGACTCTTTGTGACCCCATGAATCGCAGCACGCCAGGCCTTCCTGTCCATCACCAACTCCGGGAGTTCACTCAGACTCACGTCCATCGAGTCAGTGATGCCATCCAACCATCTCATCCTCTGTCGTCCCCTTCTCCTCCTGCCCCCAATCCCTCCCAGCAGTCTTTTCCAATGAGTCAACTCTTCGCATGAGGTGGCCAAAGTACTGGAGTTTCAGCTTAAGCATCATTCCTCCCAAAGAAATCCTTACTATCAGGGGGAGAAAATAATATTTTACAGAGGCACTGTAAACAGTACTCAGTTTAGGTGCTTGTTTTATTCATGAATAAAAAGAGATAGGCCCACAGTGATCCAAAAAATTCCAAGCATCTGCTAGGGTCTCCCCTTGTGGTTTTCTAAATAAGCCCGCCATCAGGGGAAATGCAGAGGATCAGTTATCCTAAAAAGTTAGTGCTGAGACAGCTAATCTTAATAAGCATAGAAATCTTCAGGGGTATTAAGTGGAATTACTTAACTAGTTAATCAAAAAACCCAGTGTGAGTGAGGGTAGCTTAATATGTGAATGGTAATTCCCTAGGAGAATTCCCAAATAAAACTTCATCCAGATTTCCTTGTCTTTAAATACATAACATCATTTTGAAGCAAAACAGCATTTAAAAGTTTTAAATAATTTTATGAAAAGAAAGATGAGCCCAGATTATAGATGAGTCCAAAATTTCAGAAAGGTTACACTGGAAACTTTCCAACACCCACAGAAAAATCACAGCAGAAAGGAATATGTGAAATACAAAGAGACTACAGCAGCCTGGGTAGCCATGCAAAGAGAAAATTATGGAAAATGAAGTAGTTTCCTATGGGGACTGACGAATGCACAATTTTGAATCCATGCTGTTTCCAAGATATTAAAACTAAATATAGTACATCTGCTCTACTGCTTCAGAGATAATATATCACAGTGTGAAGTTTCATGATGATTATGTGAATTCAGCTGTTTTTTCTGGATATTGCCATTCCTTTGCTTTTTTCATTATCTGAGAACTAGAAAGGCTGGTTTTAAGGAACTAGTGGAAAAAAATAGCAATCCAGGTGACACCATAATGAAAAGTGCAGCAGAGTAAAAATCCCATGTTGGAAATCAGGCTGGTCTCCAGACCTAGGGCTGATTACGTTGTTGGATGACTAAATACTCCAGGGTGGTACACTGCAGCAGCTGACGTGCCGTCTACACTGCCCACACACCAGTTCAGCCATATGATATCATTTCTGCCTGACTTCAGAGAAACTACTGACCCAAATCCTGAGGTTCTGAGTAAAAGTTATACAGATTCAGCAAGGTATGAGAGGCATATGCGTTCAAGGCAAAAGGAACAGCTAAGAATTCCCTGATATCATAAAAACATGTTATGATATTGTGCCATGAAAACATCAGCTACTCCAAATAACATTATGAAAACACAAGTAAATGTTTCTGTTTCCTCTTACTTATAAAAAGCAAAACAGAATTTCTTCCTTGCCAACTTAACAAAGGGAGATGAGAAAATCATCCAAGCACCTAATCCGAATAACCAATTTATTTTTAAGTACAATGAATGCGTAAGAGGTAACTTTGGGATGGAAACATAATACCAATTAATGTTCAAATATCACAGAGCAGGTGTAGTTTTCTTACCTCAGCACACATCCAAGCCAGGAAATTTAGATTTCTGTGATCATGGACAGAAGCTTATTATTAATGGGTTTTTCTCGTCCCTTAGTCTCTTCCCTGAAATAGAATTCAAGGCTCATGCTGTGACTCTGCAGTATTGTTCCCTGCAAGAAACAATTTTGTTCTGCCTCAGAGGCAATATGTTTTTATGCTTAATTCTGCCCCTGGTAACCACAATGCTTGTTCATGTCTTTAACACACCTTTTAAAGAAATTAATTTCCATGAATCATCAATAAATCCTGCTTCTAGGAGCTAACTCTCTCAGTTATGAGCTGAGGGAAAAAATTACATTTTCCTGCTCCATCATATGCTTATTAATTGTGATTAAGCAATAGCATTTAATCACACGTGTGGAGATATACAAATATACACTTTTCATATTTTGGCCTTACTTTAATTATATGCTTTTATTTAAAGTTTTGTCACTAAGCTTCAGATCAGTTTAGCCCCAAGCATACATTTACATTTACACTGTAATAAAGTTATGCAACTGAATTTTATCTTTTGAATAAATGCAAAAATAAAACAAAGCTGTGTTCAAAGGAGTGAGAAAAATGGTCAGCTCCAGCAGCTCAGGGGAATAAAGAAAAATTCCAATGTCCATCATTAGTGACTGACATCACTATTATATTATTTTTCATAGTCCACAAAACAGTGGGATGATATGATGAAACTATATTTCAAAATGAGATATTTAAGTATCAAAATCTGCATTTTGAAGATAAAAGATTAAATTAGAGAGGTGCACTGAAGCAAAGCCACCTACATTCAAGTAGAAATCATCATTATATATTTAGTAATATTACAAAGAACTTGAATAATGAACAACTTCTACATAAAGAGAATTTCCTTCTATCTAGAGAAAACAAATAAATCTGAACTAATTTTAAAATTCTGATTTTAAAAGTGTGTTTAGTGTCCATCTGAATATCAAACATTCTCAAAAATATTTAGTTTTGTCAAAATATATGTGCTCATAAATACTAAAGCTATAACCACTGATGACTCAGTTTTGAAAATTCTAGCATTTTTGAATGTTCACTATTCTTTATATATTCACCTAAATCAACAAACACATACACATTTATGTGATTAATCTTCTAAAAAGCTATTATACATTCTGTATTGTAAACTATTTATCAAATTTGCCCTGGTCATTTCCATATCAACAGATACTTTCCTGCATCATTATTTATATTGCTCCAGTAATATTCAAAAGAACATTTATATTAGAATTTTTCTTAACAATTTTCTATTGACAAGTCATATATATTTCCCAATTTTGCCATTATAAATACTCTGAACAAAGCAATTATTCAATATTTACTGAGGGTCTGACTTGGCTTTAATCCTATGACTGACTTATATGGTCATGCAATTAGTCTCATCCTAACAAGTAACAATTAGCATTTAAAAATTTCAATACCAAACACCACACTCTGACTACCATATTGTATGTTTTTAGCAAATGCTCTCCATGGCGCTTGCTGCAATCATCTTTAACCCATGAGGTTGAAAACTCAAACCCATTCTGACCTGTGTTGCTTCAAATTCATGACCAGAAACCAGAGTAGTCTTGTAATTACATCTAATATCATATTACTTTTCCATGCTTCATTTTCATTCCTCTTCTCCAAGACAATTTTTGTATTATTTTATCTCTTGTAACTTTCATAACCTCCTCCCTGATCTTTATTCTCATCTAAAGAGCTAGGTTCTCCCTTTGCCCTGAAAATGGAAGCAATGAGAAAAAATGTTTCACAAGCTTTTACTGTAACAGTGCTCTGGGCCATCAGCAGCTTTTATCCATTTTCTTTCCAGTTACTGTGAACTTACTATTTAAACTTTACTTTTGGCAGGAGACTTCATCTCCTCTTGCTTTTTCCAGGGCTTTGCTCCTACAAACTGCATTCTTCCTCCCTCCCTTCCATCATCCCTTTTTTTCCACTGCACTGGATCATATACATCAATATAGAGTTTAAAAAAAAAAAAAAAAACTGCCTGCCAATGCACTAGATATAAGAGACACAGGTTCAATCTCTCCATCTGTAAGATGCCCTGGAAGAGGGCATAGCAACCCACTCCAGTGTTCCCTGACTGGCTCCATAGGGCTGCAAAGAGTCAGACATCACTGAAGCAACATAGCATGCATAGAGATGTTATTTCATTTTTCTATTTTACAAACAAAACAAAGTAAACCAAAGAAAAATCAAACCAAAACAAACAACAAGCATCAGATCGCCCAATTCCTCTTCCAGACAAGATAAGAAAATTCTTTCTGTGTTATGGGGCCCTGCTTCCCTGATAGCTCAATTGGTAAAGAATCTGCCTGCAATGCAGGAGACCTGGGTTTGATTCCTGGGTTGGGAAAAATCCACTCAAGAAGGGATAGGCTACCCCCTCCAGTATTCTTGGGCTTCCCTTGTGGCTCAGCTGGTAAAGAATCCGTCTGCAGTGCAGGAGACCTGGGTTTGATACTTGGATTAGGAAGATCCCCTGGAGAAGGAAAAAGATACCCACTCCAGTATTCTGGCCTAAAGAATTCCACGGACTATACAAGTTCATGGGGTCACAAAGAGTCGAACACGACTGAGCAACTTAAAAAAAAAAGAAAAAAAAAAAAAAGGTGGCTTAGACAGTAAAGAATCCAATTGCAATGCGGGAGATTTGGGTTCAAACCCTCGGTTGGGGAAATCCCCTGGAGAAGGGAATGGCAACCAACTCCAGCATTCTTGCCTGGAGAATTCCGTGGACAGAGGAGCCTGGCAGGCTGTGGTCACAAAGAGTTGCGCACAACTGAGGAACTAACACATTTCACACCATTTCCGGGTTATTCCTGCTGCTGCTGCTAAGTCGCTTCAGTCGTGTCTGATTCTGTGCGATGCCACAGACTGGAGCCCACCAGGCTCCCCCATCTTCCAGGCAAGAACACTGGAGTGGGTTGCCATTGCCTTCTCTGGTTATTCCTAGTTATCTTTAATTCCTCTCCCCCACTTCTCTCTTACTCCAGTCAAATTTCCTCCTACCACTACTCCTCAAATTCTGTTGCCAAAGTTGGTGACACTAGTGGTAAAGAACCCACCTGCCAATGCAGGAGACATAAAAGACCTGGGTTCAGTCCCTGGGTCAGGAAGATTCCCTGGAGCAGGGAATGGCAATCCAGTCCTGTTCTGGCCTGGAGAACCCCATGAACAGAGGAGCCTGGCAGACTATAGTTCATAGGGTCACAAAGAGTTGCACATGACTGAAGCGACTTAGCACACATGCAAAGTTGCCAATGACCCCTACAATGCTAAATTCACAATTTTATCCTACTTGATTGTCACAGGGAATTACTTTTTGCTTTTTAAGATGCTTTTCCCCATGGCATCCAACATGCCACATTGACTGACTTTCCTCCTTTCACTTTGGAAACGTCTCACTGCATTATCAGATTTTTCTCATTAACCCACTTTCTGGATGTCAACTGACCCAGAAATTAATCCTTAGATCATCTTATCCAGCATTATGGTTTAGTACAATTCAAGAGCTAATAATTTGCACATGTACACCTTAAGCCAGATCTTTCCCCTAAATTCCACATATTATTTTTAATTGCCTACTTCAATACCCAACACTCATCACAAACAAAATTGATCTCTTGCTATCGAAAGTCTCAATCCAGCTCCACAAGAGACATTGCATCTCAGTCAATACCAACTACATTACTCCAGTTGTTTAGGTGAAAATACTTGTATCATCTTTGATTCCTTTACCTCTTTCACTCCTAGATCTAGTGAACAGTAAAGTCAGATGATGATATCCTAAAAAGATATGTCTGGAGTTGACCACTTTCACTCTGCACACTGTGCTCACTATGGTCTAAGAAACCAGTCTCCTGTTGCTGCAGTGACATTATTGCAGTGACTGTTTATCCAGTCTTTGGTCCCAGTTCCCTGATGCTTCTCAACACAGATGCCAGAATTCCATCATATAACTCAGGAATGGGATCATTTAAAAAAAAAAAAAAAAAAACACTCTCATGGCTTTATATATCCCTCATTGTGCTAAAGTATTTATAGAGACCCTGTATGACCTGGCTTGCTATCACCACATCAATCTTGTCTCCTATTATTTGCTCTTTCTACCTTGGCCATCCTGGCTTCCTCCTCAATGCTCCAGGATCACACCAGGTATGCCACCAACTTAAGGGCCTTTTTATTACAAGTCTTTCCTCAAAAATTCACCTTCTCAATTTGGTCTTTCACAGTCACTCTATCAAGAATTCCACACAGATCCCTAACTTGTATAATCACTCTTTCATGCTTTCTGAATCTTTATCCCTTGTCCCTAATATATATAGTCTATATTGTTCATATTTTTTTGTGTGAATGCCTTTATCCTATAGAATTGCAACTTACAGAGAAGGAAACAATTTGTCTGTTTCATTTACAATTGCATCCTGAGCACTAGAAGCCCTGCTATACACACAGCAAGGATACAATTAATATTTTGAGTAAATAAATGGATTTTTCTTATATTAATTCCATCTTAATTTATATTAATGTTTTCATATATTTGCCCCAGAAACTAACACCTCAGCTTTGCTAGAGAAGAAGAGTTGGTAACAGATATACCCAGGGAGGCTTGTATGGATGGTGAGAAATATAAATTCTATAACAAATATAAAACCTTGAGGAGTTGGTTGGTTATGGTCCTGTAGCTTAAGTGATGCATCATCCAAGGAAATAACCAACATCAAGATCAAACAATAGATAACACTAAACACTCAACACTCAGTATAAGAGGAGAGTGAAAAAGTTGACTTAAAACTCAACATCCAGAAAACTAAGATCATGGATTCCAGTCCCATCACTTTATGGCAAATAGATGGGGAAACAAAGGAAACAGTGAGAGACTTTATTTTTTTTGGGCTCCAAAATCACTGCAGATGGTCACTGCAGCCATGAAATTAAAACATTTTCTCCTCGGAAGAAAAATTATGACCAACCCACTGCTGCTGCTGCTAAGTTGCTTCAGTCGTGTCCGACTCTGTGCAAACCCATAGACAGCAGCCCACCAGGCTCCTCCATCCCTGGGATTCTCCAGGCAAGAATACTGGAGGGGGTTGTCATTTCCTTCTCCAATACATGCATGCATGCTAAGTCACTTTAGTCACGTCCAACTCTGTGTGACATTATGGACAGCAGCCCACCAGGCTCTTCTGTCCACAGGATTCTCTAGGCAAGAAGACTGGAGTGGGTTGCCATTTCCTTTTCCATGACCAACCTAGACAGCATATTAAAAAGCAGAGACATTACTTTGCCAACAAAGGTCCGTCTAGTCAAAGCTATGGTTGTTTTTTTTTTTTCTATTAGTCATGTATGGATGTGAGAGTTAGACTGTAAAGAAAGCTGAGTGCTGAAGAATTGATGCTTTTGAACTGTAGTGTTGGAGAAGACTCTGGAGAGTCCCTTGGACAGCAAGGAGATCCAACCAGTCCATCCTAAAGGAAATAAGTCCTGAATATTCATTGGAAAGACTGATGCTTAAGCGGAAACTTTGGCCACCTGATTCAAAGAACTGATTCACTGGAAAAGACCTTGATGCTTGGAAAGACAGAAGGCAAGAGAAGGAAGGGGATGACAGAGGATGAGATGGTTGGATGGCATCACCGACTCAATGGACATGAGTTTAAGTAAGCTCCATGAGTGGATGATGAACAGGGAAGCCTGGCGTGCTACAATCCATGGGATCACAAGGAGTCTGACATGACTGAGTGAGTGAACTGAACTGAACTCAAACATTCAACAGAGATATTAACATCTGAAAATCCAGGAGAGAGCACAGCAGATCAGTAAAACTAGATTAGATTTCAGAGCTGGTTAACACAAAAGTATAGGGTGGGAAAATTAATGAATAATTATATGAGAATACCTTTTTTTTTTTTTAATTTTCTAAGTAGGTCGTGTTTCCTACAGTTGACTTGGTTAAATTACAAGGAACTTCATATATCCCATGGAACAGAGACCATCCTTATAGTAGAAATAGTTTTCTTTTTGTGTTTTAGTACCTAGATAGTTTTTTTCACATTCAGTTAACACAGTATTTAATGAGGAAAAGCATCAAATGCATGCAAATAGAAAGTTCATTTTGTACATTTGGAAGACATTTTCTATGCATGCAAGAGAAATGAGAAACTAGTAAGAAGGACTGAAATCTTTCTCTAGAAAGAGAGATAAAAATCCACTTCCTATTCTTTCCTTAGCACACATATTGTCAAATAAGGAGCAAAAAATAAGACACTTTCTCTTTAAAGTAGAATTCATATTGGAACATAGAAGTTTATTTAGAATATATTACAAAGTTGCCAGATGTCTGTCAGTTGCCAGATGTCTTAGGTGAGACTCGATTCAATAGAAATAGTGTAGTTTGGGTTTATTGAACAAGAGAATGCCTACAAGAAAGTGATTTTATGAAGACTTATTTGACAAGAACAATTAGTAAAGAAAAGGCTGGAGGCAGGAATAGCAGAAAATATGGTTAAGACATAGGATTTGGGGAAATGAATGTTGACTATGGTGTGAAACAAAAGAGGCACTGAAGAACAGAGAGAGAGAGGAATCAATTTAACTTAGTGATCAGTTCACCGTGGGGCAAATGAAGTTAGCAGTTAGTAGTTAACTTGTCTGTGTGCATGCATGTTCAGTCACATCTGACTTTTTCTGACCCCAAGAACTGTAGCCCGCCAGGTTCCTCTGTCCATGGCATTCTTCAGGCAAGAATACCGGAGTGGGTTGCCATTCTTTTCTCCAGGTCCTGATCCAGAAATTGAACCTGGGTCTCCCACATTAGAGGCAGATTCTTTACCATCTGAGCACTAGGGAAGTCCTAAATACCCTACCTATGGTCATTCTCAAATTTACTGATTACATTTTACTATCTCTGAATTTATTGATTTCATTTAATGTCATTGATTAAACTATAAAAAGACATTTAGAAAATAAGTGTCTTTAAAGAAAAAGTTTAGGTTTGGCACATTTACTGCTCTCTTTCTTGTGAATAAGAAATAATATCTAGAGTTGACTGCTTTTTTTCATGTAAAAGACTTCTCTCAGCAGTCAAATCCTTCTCAATTATTGTTAATTAAAAAGTGTCCCAGGGAACAGCCATCATGATCTCCACAAATCTGTTACCATGTGTCCTATCTTTTTGAAGATATTTGTTTTCTATTAAGTAAGTTGTAGAAAAATACATTGATATTAAAAATGTCTCATTTTTTCAATCTTTGTGCATATTATATTTAGAGTGAAAAATCAGCTAGTACACAAAATCCCCAATCAATATCTAAAATGACTAGAATGGATTTTCTGTAAATATTATCAAAATTATAAACATAGCTCAGCAAATTTGAAGAACTTATCTTTACTAAAACCAAGACATATACTTAGTTTTGAGGTAAGAATGTGTAGATAATGTGTAAAGTATGTGAAATGCATTATCACATCACTGCTCATTAAGCTATTATTCAATCCCCCTCCAATCAGATCATAGCTCCCTCTTCTTGTAGAAGATATTAGGGCTTCATGGTGCCTCTGCCTAAAGCTATCTTCTCTAAGAATTTTGCTTAATATGTTCTGTTCCATATTTTAGGTCTCAGATTAAACATTACATACCTAAAGAGGTCACAGTCATTTACACTATTTAAACTGTACAAGTCCACATGAATTATTTAACAGATTACACATTCAATTAGTTTATAAAATGAATTCAGTTCAGTTCAGTTGCTCAGTAATGTCCAACTCTGTGCGACTCCATGGACTGCAGCACGCCAGGCCTCCCTGCCCATCACCACTTCCTGGAGCTTATTCAAACTCATGTCCATCAAGTCGGTGATGCCATCCAACCTTCTCATCCTCTGTTGTCCCCTTCTCCTCGCACCTTCAATTTTTCCCAGTGTCAGGGTCTTTTCCAATGAGTCAGTTTTTCACATCAGGTGGTCAAACTATTGGAGTTTCAGCTTCAGCATCAGTCCTTCTAATGAATACTCAGGACTGATTTCCTTTAGGATAGACTAGTTGGATCTCCTTGCAGTCCAAGGGACTCTCAAGAGTCTTCTCCAACACTACAGTTCAAAAGCATCAATTTTCAGCTCTCAGCTTTCTTTATAGTCCAACTCTCACATTCATGTAATAAACTGAATTACAGTGCATATTTTACATATAGTTATATTTTCCACTTTCTTATTTTTGTTTGTTAGTAAAATAATTGTCTCCTTGAATGTATACACACAAAAAATGCTCAACTTGTTATTTCAGGCTCTATCTGCAAGGATTGTTTATATATTTTTACTGAAAGCTGGATACATGACTAACACTAAAATTCACAATTTAGTATTTCTACTTTGATCATACTTAAATGGAATATCTTTCATTTATCAAAAAACCTCCAATAAACTTACATTTTAACATAAATTTTCTAAAGCAATGGTTTGGTTCTCCACTTTGGGGCTGTGAGATTTTGCTTTTTTTTTTTTTTTGCCCTCTTCCTAGACACAGATTTCAAATTATTTATAACCAATCTGCTCCATAAGTGTTTCATTCCAAAATGTGCCCTGGCTTAGAATTATACCCAACCCAATGGAAGTTTACTTCTACTTTCAGGGAAAAAAAAAAGTCATCAAAAGATTTTTTTTTAATTACATTGAGTTTCAAATTTTATTATAAGATTACAGTAATATAAGATTACAGTATTATAAGATTACAGTAATTTTAAGTTTAAAATGCATTGAAATACATATACTGTTCCTATTAATGCCATTATAAACCATTCCACTTTCACTTCACTTTCAAGCTTATGCCATAAAATAACAATGTTTTTATTGTGTTCAAGGGTGTGTGATGGAATTTACAGGGCAGAGAAGGGATAACTTGTTTTCACTCCATTATCAGCAGGGGTGACTAGAAAGGCTGGAAGCTAGAACCATCAGGAGACTTCTTCACTCACACATCTGGTGCCATGATGGAGGTGATTCTATGGGCTTCTGATTGTAGCTTCGGCTCACCCAATCATATGGTTTGTTTCCAAGACTGAGCCCTGAAAGTGTACCTCCAAAATCAGCACTTCAAAAGATCCAAATGAAAAATGCATGGCCTTTTACGACCTAATTTCAAAAGTCACAACACACCACTTGTGCCATCTTCTGTTGTTTAAAGCAGTCACAAGCTTGCCCAATTCTGAAAGTTGGGGACATAAACATCCTCTTTTTATGGTAAGGGCATTTAACATAGTTTAACCCTCCTAAGAAATTTTTAAGTACACACTACAGAATTGCTAAGTACAGACACAATGCTCTACAGCAGATCTCTACCAATTGTTCATCTCTGAAAGTTTATACCATTTGAACAGAAACTCCCCATTTCCCCCTCCCTTCAGCCCTTGGAAACCATTATCCTACTTCCTGCTCTATGAGTTTGGCTATTTTAGTCTCTTCATATAAGTGGACTCAAGTAGTATTCGCTGTTCTTTGGATGGTTTACTTCACAGAGCATGATGTTCTCCAGGTCTGTCCATGTTGTCACATATAGCAGAATTCTCTTCTTTTTATAAGACTAAAGAATATTCCATTGTGTGTCTATACCACCTCTTCTTTATCTGTTCATCCATTGGTTTCCATATCTTGGCTATTATAAATAATCCTGCAATGCACATGGGAGCGTGGATATACATTCATTTTGATTCCAATTACTTTGGATAAACACTTAGAAGTGGGTTGTTAGACCATATGATGGTTGCATTTTTAATGTTTTTGAAAATCTCTAGCTTGCTTTCCATAAGGCTGGACAATTTCACATGGCCAGCAGGCCCAATTTCTCCACATCCTTGCCAACACTTATTATCTCATTTTTGGTAGGCATTCTAAAACGTATGAAGTTATATATCATTGTAATTTTTGACTTGCATTTCCCTGACAACTAGGGATCTTGAATATTTTTTCATATACCTTTTAGCCATTTGTATGCTTTCTTTGGATGAATGTCTATTCAAGCCATTTGCCCATTGCAAAGTAATCTTGAGAAAGAACAAAGCTAGAGGCGTCATACTTCCTGATTTCAAAATATATTACAAAGATACAATAATTAAAACAGTGTGCTGCTTGAATAAAAACACAGAATAGAATAGAAAGCCCAAATATATGCTCATTCACATACAGCCAACTGATCTTCAACAAGGCTCAAAGAATACGCAAAAGAAAAAGATGGTATCTTAAACACATGATTTTGTGAGAACTAGATATGCACATGTGAAGGAATGAAGCTGGCATTTATTGTGTGCACTTATCTTACACCACACACAAAAATGAACTCTCATATGGCTTAATGTTTAAGCATAACACTTGGACCTGTAAATCTTCCAGAACAAAACACAGGGAAAAGCTTTATGACAGTGGTTTTGGCAACATTATCTTAAATATAACACAAAAAACACAAGCAACAAAAATAAAAATTAGGAAGTGGAGCTATTTCACACTAAAGCTTTTACACAGCAAAGAAAATAACAGAGTGAAATGGGAGAAAATATTTACAAACCGTATATCTGATAAGGGGTAAATATTCAAACTATATAAGTAAATCCTACAACTGAAATGCAAAACAAACAAAACAAAACAAAAAACGCTCAAATAACCAGCAACCTGCCTTGATGGCAGGAATTTCAAAATATCTGTAGCCATTTTTAAACTTTCACACATATATTTTCATAATCATACATTATGCAATGGGACTAAATTTTCTTAGATTATGTTACTTCCTCCTAAGGTTTCTGTCCATAATAATTTTTATTTCTGAATTCTCTGACTGATCATAAGAAAAAGATAGTGATAATACAGACTGTCCAATCTGCAAGTATACTCTATAAATATGTATTCTAATATAAAATCATCTTGAATTGTGTATATACTAATAGGAAAGTAAAAGATGAAACATTTTTCATCAAAACTATAGAACAGTATGTTTGGTGACACAGAATGTAATCTTCCTGAAAAAAAATTACTTAATATTTTTGCTGCTCTCAAATTGTAGGTTTATTTCTTATCTAGAGAATAAACTTACATGCATCTATGATTGCTCAGTATTTTATGTGAATTACATGTTCTTATCTCTTAAAAGTAATTTTTAAAAATGGAATAGCAATATAGTTAAAATTTTGGGAGCAACTATTTTTAAATAAGAAACAAGTGAACACAAAGCAGGTCTAACCAAATTTCACAATAACTTCACAGATAAACTTTGTCAGGCATTTTTCCTCAAAATAGAGACAGCAGTATGTCTGAGAAACATAAGAATTTTTCTAGATATCACCAAACTCCACTTTGACTACATAAAGGAATTAACTTCTGAATCATTCTAGTGGCTCTGTTGGAACTGGCTCTGCAGATTTTAAATGAAGGTGTCAACACCTGAGCAGTATAACCTGTCTGACTTGGTTAACAGCAAAGTGTTCATGTCCTCTTATCACATTAAGTTGCTCTCCAGGTTTTAAACCCAACCTTTTGCATTTTCCTTGGAAATGACTATTTATTAAAAGTGAAAGATTCTATATTTATAAGACCTAATTACTGGGAAAGAGATATCATGGATTAAAGGGAACAGTTGAACACTTTTCTTCGTCTATGTGTATCTCCAGCAATCTCCGAATGTGTGTGTGTTAGTCACTCAGTCATGTCTGACTCTTTGCGACCCCATGGACTGTAGCCCACCAGGCTCTTCTGTCCATGGAATTCTCCAGGCAGGAATACTGGAGTGGGTTTCCATTCCCTTCTCCAGGGGATCTTCCCAACCAGGGATTGAACCTGGGTCTCCTTAATTGTATGCAGACTCTTTACCATCTGAGCCACAGTGTCTTCAATATTTTACAGCATTTTTCTGTCTCAGGATGTAGCATCTTAAACTGAATTTCAGTTATTTTTCCCCATAACATAATTTGGTTAAATATTGTAATTTTAAAATAGTGTTATAGAAAGATTCCTGATTTTATAACTGAAAGGTAAATTCATTTATTTTAAAATGGATATGCTCAATTTTAATTTTTGATGATTTTTACACTGCTAAATCAACACTGAGTGTGCCCTTTAATGTCATCTTCAATATAAGAAAATATTACTTAACAGTAAACTGAATCTGACAACTTCAGTGGATCCAAACTTTTCAACTTGTTCTTTCTGCAGAGTTTCCTCTTTATTAAGAATTACTCACCAAAAGTAAAAGAAAATGAAACAAACACTTGTAACAACAAGGGGATTTTGATGGCCCAAAGTGCTGACCATTGCAGCGGCCCAGGTGTCCCAACAACAATTTTCTACTTCTGAAAATGTTAGCTTCCATTTCCTGGCTTCTAAATTAAACAAACAAACAAAAAAAAGATTTTGTAATTACCCTTTTTCCCTCCTGAAATTAACCAGTGACCTGGAAGTCAGAAATGTCATTGCCACATCCTATAAGCTGTCTCATTCACAGCTTTTTTTTTTTTTTTTTTGGTCTATTTAAAAATTTGAAATATTAGTTCCATACTGACAGCCGAATAAAATAATTAATTGAACTCTTACTAATCCAGAGTGATATTCAAATAAGCCTCAGTGTTCTGAACTATTACGATAGGTAGGTGACATGATGAAATATTTCAACTGATAACGGAAAGTTGTTTCCAACCTATTTGAATGCATAAATTGCTTTGACTGAGGAGCAGTAAAGAAACTGCAGGTTGACATGTTACTTTCCCAACACTTCAAGTATTAACTGTTCACATAACTGTGGGTAGCAATGAAATATTCCTTCTCTAATAAAACAGATTAGGAAGTCCATGTAATTCCTATATTTTCAAGACTTAGAGATTTGCTTTAGTAGAGAATCAATTTTAGAAAAAGAAAACAAGATTTTTCTCATTAAATATGTGACTCATTAATAAGGCAACATTAATTTGGGAATATTTTTTCCTCTGGAAATAATATGCATCACTTATTTAGGGTATGCTGTACATATTTTTACAAAATTTCTTATGCACAAGTACATTGGGCATTCATGTGAATCTATAAACTTAATTTGAATTATCCTGTCAACATTATAAGTTAATCACTGTTACCTCAACTGTTGAATGGTTGAGGTGAATTCACATCCAGGATGATACCTAATATCATCTGAGGAACAACTGTCAAGCTCAGGGCAAATCCCCAGAGAAGGGCAAAGGTGTCAACTATTAACACACAAGCGCTGAAACTGGACAATGGGCAGAGGGAAGGCTGCTAAATATCTGCTAGGGGAACCAAGAGCCTTTACCATAAGAGAGGAAACATGGATTAAGTCTGTTACCTCTTCTGTCATTAGGTAATATGTCTACTCAACCAAGATTTATTGAAAGCCAACCTAGCATCAGCTACTATACTAGGAAACCATGGATAACCATCCAGAAATATGGTTTCTGCCCTAGAGGATTCTTCAATGAAGTTGAGAAGACCAGAGTACACAAATAATGACAACAATAAAGTACCATACCAAAAGAATTGACAGGTTTCTCTGGGGGCATAGAAAACGTAAAAAATTTCGTTCTCCAACAGGCACTTGTTCTCAGATCTTAACCCTTTAGATTTCTGTTTTCTTCCATGATCCTTTAACTCTTTTATTCATATATTCCATCTGTCAAAATAAAGTCCATATCCCTCCTTGCACACTGATTGTATTAACATCTCTCTTAATTATAGCAGAACAGAGAACCATGGAGCTTCTTGCTTGAACACAATGCAGTTCATGCACACATAGCTTTCCTCATCCTATTCAACTTTTTCTTTTGTCACAAAATAATGTCAAAATGCAGCCGAACAGTACTCAAACGTTCTTCGTTTGCTTGCTCTACTAGTCCTACTTCATTTAAAATGGAAATGGTTCTCAAAAAGAAACTTCTAATAAACACTTTTTCATTTATTCTCCAACTATTTACCTTCAATAAATAAGCTGATTCTTGTCCCCATATGTACCTGTGTGGGAGTTTCTTTTCCTGTTATATACACAAAAGTCAAATTTCTAAGTCTGAAACATTAAGAATTTGTTCATTTTATTTTTCAATACAAAAAAGATGGTGTAATACTCTATTCCTCAAAACCGAATACCAGTTTAATTTTCTTCATTGTTGACATAATTTAAAGTAAAATAATGATTTTTGTGTGTCTTGGTCAGTCATGCCTTTGTGCACATATAATGTGAGAATAATAACTCTTTTGTAGATGCACTTCAAATTATTATTTATGAGTGAATATAAATGAATCAATGGGTTTGTAAACTAAAAGGCAGAAATAGGCAGCCCAAAACTATTCATACACATCATCTCTGCTGTTTTTTCAATATAGACGATTTGGTAAAACAGAGTTTTGATGTTGTTCAGTTGCTAAGTTGTGTCCATCTCCTTGCAACCCCATGGACTGCAGCACACCAGAGTTCACAGTCCTACACTATCTCCCAGAATTTGCCCAAACTCATGTTCATTGAGTCAGTGATGCCATCCAACTATCTTACCCTCTGTCAACCCTTCTCCTCCCGCCTTCAATCTTTCCCATTATCAGGGTCTTTTGCAGTAAGTTGGCTTTTTTCATCAGATGTCCAATGTATCAAGGCTTCAGCTTCAGCATCAGTCCTTCCAAAAAATTCTCATGGTTTATTTCCTTTAGGATTGACTAGTGTTATCTCCTTGCTGCCTAAGGGACTCTCAAGAGTCTTTTCCAATGAAACACAGTTCAAAAGCATCAATTCTTCAATGCTCAGCCTTCTTTATGATCCAACTCTTCACATCCATACACGACTACTATGGACCTTTGTCAGAAAAGTGATGTCTCTGCTTTTTAAATACACTGTCTAGGTTTATCACAGCTTTTCTTCCAAGGAACAAGCATCTTTTAATTTCATGGCTGAAGTCACTGTCCACAGTGATTTTAGAGCCCAAGAAAATAAAATCTGTTAATATTTATACATTTTCTCCTATCTGTTTGATATAAATTGATGGCACAGGTTGCCATGGTCTTAGTTATCTCAGTTCTTTGAATACTGTGTTTTAAACTAACTTTTTCACTCTTCTCTTTCGCCCTCATCAAGAGGTTCTTTAGTTCCTCTTCATCTTCTGTCATTAGTGTTCTATCATCTGCATATCTGAGATTAAGGTCCCCTGGAAAATGGAATGACTACCCACTCCAGTATTCTTTCCTGGAGAACTCCATGCACAAAGGAGTCTGGAGGGGTACTGTCCATGTGGTCACAAAGAGTCAGATACAACTGAGTTATAAACACTTCTACAAAAGAGAATTTAGTAGGAAATAAATATAAGATATATTTTAAGGTAGTCCAGGCCTCTCCTAGATATCATAATGCATACAGGCACAACTTTATTTTGACAATTGCTCTACTGAAAAAACGTAACCTTTGTTAATGTTATGGATACATTTTTAAAAAGTGAATTTATCATGGAACAAAATTTAAGACTAAACTGAAGAAAGCAGGGAAGACCACTAGGCCATTCAAGTATGACCTAAATCAAATCCTTTATGATTATGCAGAGGAAGTAACAAATAGATTCAAGGGACTAGATCTGATAGACAGAGTACCTGAAGAACTATAGACAGTAAAACTGTACAACAGGTGGTGATCAAAATAATTCCCAAGAAAAAGAAATTCAAAAGGCAAAATAGTTGTCTGAGGAAGCTTTACAAGCAACTGAGAAAAGAGGAGAAGCTAAAGGTAAAGGGAGAAAAGGAAAGATATATCCATCTGAATGTAGAGTTCCAAAGAATAGCAAAGAGAGATAATAAAGCCTTCTTGAGTGAAAAATGCAAAGAAATAGAGGAAAACAATAGAATGGGAAAGACTAGAGATCTCTTTAAGAAAATTAGAAGGGGACATTTCATGTAAAGATGGACACTATAAAGGACAGACACAGTATGGACCTAACAGAAGCAGAAGATAAGAAGAGGTGGCAAGAGTACACAGAATAATGATACAAAAAAGATCTTCATGACCCAGATAATCATGATGGTGTGATCACTCACCTAGAGCCAGACATACTGGAATGCAAAGTCAAGTGGGCCTTAGGAAGCATCACTATGAACAAAGCTAGTGGAGGTGATGGAATTCCAGCTGAGCTATTAGCTTTTAGCTAAATCCTAAAAGATGTTCTTGTTAAAGTGCCAGCAAATTTGGAAAACTCAGCAGTGGCCACAGGACTGGAAAAGGTCAGTTTTCATTCCAATCTCAAAGAAGGGCAATGCTAAAGAATGTTCAAACTATAGCAACATTGCACTCATTTCACATGCTAGTTAGTAATGCTCAAAATCTTTCCAGCTAGGCTTCAACAGTAGGTGGACTGAAAACTTTCAGATGTACCAGCTGGATTTAGAAAAAGCAGAGGAACCAGAGATCAAATTGCCAACATCCATTGGATCATAGAAAAAGCAAGAGTATTACAGAAAAACCATCTACCTCTGCCTCATTGACTATGCTAAAGCCTTTTACTGTGTGCATCACAACAAACTGTGGAAAATTCTGAAAGAAATGGGACTACCAGACCACTTTACCTGGCTCCTGATAAACCTGCACGGAGGTCAAGAAGCAATAGTTAGAACCGGACGTGGAACAATAGACTGCCAAAATTGGGCAAGAAGGATATCAAAGCTGTATATTATCACCTTGCTTATTTAACTTCTATGCAGATTACATCATGAGAAATGCTGGGCTGGATGAAACATAAGCTGGAATCATGATTTCTGGGAGAAACTTCAATAATCTCAGATATACAGATGACACTACCCTTATGGCAGAAAGCAAAGAGGAACTAAAGAGCCTCTTGATGAAAGTGAAAGAGTGAAAAAGTTGGCTTAAAGCTCAACATTCAGAAAATGAAGATCATGGCATCTGGTCCCATCACTTCATGGCAAATAGGTGGGAAAACAATGGAAACGTTGACAGACTTTATTTTCTTGAGTTCCAAAATCACTCCAGATGACAACTGCAGCCATAAAATTAAAAGATGTTTGCTCCTTGGAAGAAAAGCTCTGACAAACCTAGGCAGCATGTTAAAAAGTAGAGACATTACTTTGCTGACAAAGGTCCATATAGTCAAAGCTATGGTCTTTCCAGTAGTCATGTGTGGATGCGAGAGCTGGGCCACAAAGGCTGAGAGCCAAAGAATTGATGCTTTCCAACTGTTTTGTTGGAGAAGACTCTTGAGAGTCCCTTGAACTACAAGGAAATCACACCAGTTAATCCCACAAGAAATAAACCCTGAATATTTTTTGGAAGCACTGATGCTGAAGCCTCAATACTTTGGCACCTGATGCGAGGAGCCAACTCATTGGAACAAGAGAGGACAAGATTGTTGGATGGCATCACTGACTCAATGAACATGAGTTTGAGCAAGCTCCAGGAGATAGTGAAGGACAGGGAAGCCTGGCATGTTGCAGTCCATGAGGTTGCAAAGAGTTGGACACAACTGAGTGACTGAACATCAACAACTTCTTCTTGACATAATGTTACTGCAGAAGCTGTGATCATGGGATGCTTTCTAGAATAGAGTGTTCTAAGACTTTTTTCATAGCTAATTTGGAATATTATTTTTCATTTGTGATTTATGTTGCTGTACATTCAGACTGATATATACCTACAAATATAGGTTCCTTATAATTATGCATTGACAGATGCTTGTAAACTTCCTTTGACAGTTTCTATGTCAATATGCTAATGTGCTAATGCCATCTTTAAATCTCTCAACCATTTTCAAAGTGTAAGCTTTCCAAATTAATATTATTATAAATATAATAATTTAGGAAGCAACATATACTTAGGGCTATAACCACCCAAACATTTTTTGACATTTATATTTTATTGAAGCAGTTTCTTTAAAACTGAATTTCCTAGATGACTAAATTGAAAACTGTTATAACAATGATTATGTTTTATTTATATTTGAACTGGCACTATCTAGCATGGTCATAAAGACTCAACAACTACCTTTGGATAAATTAATGGTTATGTGCTAGAAACAATCAGCTATGGATTAGTAATTAAAAGTACTAACCTAGTTGGTATATATTTAAATAATCTAGATGTGAAAAGTTTGGTATTATAATAAAGATACCATCAGCCTTCCATTGACTCTTCAGTCCAATGTATTATAGTCATTTTACACTATGTATCTGAAACCTATGTGAGATTACTAAGATCTGAAATGAAGCCATTTTACTGGAATGTAAGTTAATTTACCATATGCCCACTAGTCATGTCAACAAATTTAATTGAAACTTTTTTTTAATCTGAAGAAATCTTCTTCCATCTACCACTTGCAAAAAAAAATTACCTGTATTAACATAGTAAAATAAACAATGATCATGTGAGAGTTAAAATGAATTATTGGAACTAAAGAATATATTGACATTTTACTCTATCCTGAGGAAATAGCCAATTACTTGAAAAAGGAAAACTCTGAGATAAAAATTCAGTATTCCTTGTAAAAACAGTTTTTTAACAATTTATTTTTAAAGTAGTTTCAAATGACCAAAGAGGAGAAAACTATTTTATAAAATCATGGAAATTAATAAATGTGTAATTAAAGTTAATATGATAACACATAGTTTATGTTAGTCTCTATACTGTACAGAGTAAACAAAATATAATAAATTCAATTAATATAAGAAGTTAGATTTTTTCTGGTTGTATGTTTCATAAAGTACATTATCAGGCATGTAGTTGTCACTTCTAAATTGAAAGTTTGTTTAATATCACTGACTGATTAAAATCGGGACAATTCACAGAAACAGGTGTAAACTGGGCTCCCAAAATCACACCAAAAGCAATACTAGAAAGTTTCCTTAATATGAGGAGACCAAATTTCTCCTAATACTTATAGAAACAGGCATTCTAAGAACCTGGACTCCAGAAACTCTGTCTTGTTTAGAAGTTTTACCTTCAACCTAGGTATCTTGAAAATATACCTGGATGTCATTCTCAACCCACTACCTATTATTTAATTTTTTTAAGAGTTGATATTAGGCAAGAGTCTGTATAGCAATTATTTTATTGTGCAATTTATTTTTCATTTGGAACATTTCATGATCTTGAAGGGATAGTCTGTGCTGTGTCAGACACAGGGCTAAGTGTAATTACAGATCAATAGCCTCAAAAAAGGTCACCACTAATTGGGAATAAAATATATAAACTTCATTATGGAAAAATCTGCTGAATGTTATACAATACCCACTTCCTATTTTATCACTATCACAAACAACTCTTCACATCCACATCATCAAGTTCTATGGTGCCTTATTACTTATTTACAAACTTAGTCAAATAAACATTGATATAATTCAATTGTCTTCCTTCCAAGACTCACTATGGCCCTTTATTTTGTCCCTACTTAAAATAGGGACAAGTTTGTCTTGTTCACAAGTGTAGCCCTCACTTCGTTACACAGTGTCTGCCATAACAGCAAGAATTTCATCATCTTCATGGAAATAGTTTAATTTATATCTTCTTTCTCATTCCACAGTCTCACGTCTAAATTTCCACTTCCTTGAACAGTATAACTCCAGTCAGCATCTCACGTCCTTTGATGATTGTTTTCCTATCTTTCACTTTTTCATAAGTTACAAATCCATCAGCACTGGACATATTATTGTGTTCTTCTGGACTTATACCATTATTGATTTATCTATATATGTGCTCAGTCACATCCAGCTCTTTGTGACCCCATGGACTGTATACCCCATCAGGTGCCTCTGTCCATGGAATTTTCCTGGCAAGAAGGCTAGAATGGGGTGTCATTTCCTACTCCAGGAGATGTTCCGAAGAAATCAGAAAAAAAGTCTTACTATTGTCCATATGTATATATATATATATTTTTTCCTTCTGGTTGTTTTCAAGAGCTTCTCTTTATCTTGTTGTTCTGTTGCCAAGTCATCTCCGACTCTTCACATCCCCATGAACTGCAGCACAGTAGGCTTCCCTGTCTCTTACAATCTCCCAGAGTTTACGCAATTTTATGTCCACTGAATTGCTAATACCATCAAACCATCTCATCCTCTGTCACCTGCTACTCCTCTTGCCCTCAATCTTTCCCAGCACCAGTCTTTTCCAATGAGTTGGCTCTTCACATCAGGTGGGCAAAATATTGAAGCTTCAGCATCAGTCCTTCCAAAAAGCATGCAAAGTTGATTCCCTTAGTTTTCTACAATTTGATTAACTTTCTTTAATGTGCCTGCTGATTATATTTATGCTGTTTGTTTTGTCTGAGCTATGAAATCTAAATGTAATTTTCATATAATTTTAAAGATTTTAGCATTTTTCTTTAATTATTTTTCTGTCCCAGTTACTTTATTGTTTGATATTGTTCCACCCAGGGCCCTGAAACTTGGCTTATTCTTCTTCAATCTTTGTTCCTCTGTTCTTCAGATTAATAATTTCCACATATCTGCTCTAAATTTATTGACTTTTTATTCTGTCCCCTGCAATCTGCTAAAACACTCAGTTTTCTAAAATTTTTGTTAGTTCTAGAATTTCTTTTACTTATTACTATCTCCACTTACATGATAAGATTAGCAATTATGATCAATTTGGACCACTTTTTAGTTTAACTATTCAAAGATATTTATAATAGATGCTTTAAATTTGTATTTGCTTAGTCTAACCTTTGTGCCATTTCAGGTTTGTTTTCTGCTAACTGGTTTTTCATGATTATTTGTAATAAGTCATTTCATACACGTATATAATTACATAGCTTTATATTTATAATGATGTCTTTGTATGGTCATTGATTTAGGAGTGAACAACAGCTTTACTGTGATAAACTTAACATATCATATAATTCAACCATTTATTTAAACAACACAATGCTTCTTACTATATTCACAGACTTGTGCCATCACTGTACTCAATTTAAGAACATTTTCATCACCCCTAAAAGAAACCATATACCCTTTTGCAGTCGAGCTCCTCATTTTCCTCCACTAATTTACTCTTATCCTCTACAGATTTGCTTATTCTAGACACTTAATATCGGAGAAGGCAATGGCACCCCACTCCAGTACTCTTGCCTGGAAAATCCCATGGACGGAGGAGCCTGGTAGGCTGCAGTCCCTGAGGTCGCTAAGAGTCGGACACGACTGAGCGACTTCACTTTCACTTTTCACTTTCATGCATTGGAGAAGGAAATGGCAACCCACTCCAGTGTTCTTGCCTGGAGAATCCCAGGGACGGGAGAGCCTGGTGGGCGGCCGTCTCTGGGGTCGCACAGAGTCGGACACGACTGAAGCGCCTTAGCAGCAGCAGCAGCAGACACTTAATATAAAGGAGATCATATGATATGTGGTCTTTCACAACCATTTTTTTCACTTGGCACGATGTGTTCAGCGTCCATCCATGTTGTAGCACGTGTCAGCACTATATGTTTTGTAGCACTTAAAACAGGAGACATTATTAATATTAATTTTATCAAATAAAGTCATTTAAAATGCCCCAAAGTCTTTGTCACTTTGTACTTCTTAATTTTGTAGAGACATTTTAACACACACAAAAAAGGGAGAAGATAACCAACAAGGCCCTACTGTATAGCACAGGGAACTCTGCTCAATGTTGTGTGGCAGTCTGGATTGCAGGGGAGTTTGGGGAGAATGGATGGATGGATACGTATGGCTGAGGCCCTTGCTCTCCATCTGAAACTGTGACAAAGTTATTAATTGACTATACTCCAATATAAAATAAAAATTAAAAGTAAATTAAAAAAAAAGGAAAAACATAAACTCTAATGAAGGACTGTGATATGTTGATTAAATTTAGCCACAGGAAAAACAGCATTTCTTTCTTACTGTGGGTCATTAAAAAAATTTCATTGACTTACTTTTGTCCCCTACCTTCAGCAGACAGGGTATATATACCTCAACAAAGGCAATATTGCACTTCTTTAATAGAAACTTAGGTGACATGGGAAAATCCCATGGCTGTTCAAAAGTGTGGGGATCCTGTCTCACCTGTAAAAGAAAAGTTGGACCAGATGATTTATCTATTACTCCACTGCTTCACTTTTCTTTTTTTTGTTTTTAAATTCCAGGCAGTGAACTAAGCTGGGACTACAAAAAAGAAATTCAAAGATGATGTGCTATAGAGAAGTCATGGGTTATGTGGGTAAAAAATTATTAGTTTCACCATATTATGGGGTCAGGCTTCCCAAAACAGGTGATACCTAGGAAGCGTATGCCAGCCAGGGTAAGACTTCTCAAAGCTGAATTGGAGCCCAGGCAGCTGCACGTAAGTTCTATGCAAAGGAGGGAGGATTGTACCTATGAGGATTGTACCAGCCTATGCAGCTGGGCTTTTCAGCAGAGAAGCAACACTGAGCCTCATCAGGTCAGCCCCACCCAGACTTAGCCAGGCAAATTCAAGGTAGGGACTCCAGCAAAGGTCCAAAGAGAAACGTGCAGCCTTACAGCCTGAAAGGAGGGGCTGAATTCCGGGCAGTTTTGAAGCAGAAACACTAGGAAAGGGCACTCACCACCTATGCAAGCTCCATCAAAGATCTGACTTCTTTTTCAGAGCTGCACCCCCTTTCCTCCCATCATCGTGCCGTCACACCTCCTTTTTCTGATCTTCTTAGAGTTCCGAGTGATATCAGGCCTAAACATCTGCCCTCGGTGGCGTTGTGGTGCTTTCCTTAGGGACAACTGAGTCAGTCAACCAGACAAGTCCTCAGGCAGCCTGAGATCCCCAGTGATCTGGTGAGTTGAGGCCAGATTTGCACAGGTGCATTGGCCCCAGTCTCCTGTTTTTTTTTTTTTTTTTTTTTTAAGGAACAAATTAATACGCCTTTGCACTTTCTTCTTGGGTTTATGGTCATTTGCATTGTTTCCACTTCATGACTATTATGAATGTAATGATCGTCCATGTGTAAGTTTATATGAACATGTTCTTTTTTTAATTAATTAATTTGTTTTAATTGGAGGCTAATTACTTTACAATATTATGGTGGGTTTTGCCATACATTGACACGAATCAGCCACGGGTGGACATGTGTCCACCCGTTCAGAAACTCCCTCCCACCTCCCTCCCCATCCCATCCCCCTGGGTTGTCCCAGTGCACCGGCTTTGAGTGCCCCGTTTCATGCATAGAAGTTGGACTGGTGATCTGTTTCACATATGGTGATATACACGTTTCAATGCTATTCTCTCAAATCATCCCACCCTCGCCTTGTTCCACAGAGTCCAAAAGTCTGTTCGTTATATCTGTGTCTCTTTTGCTGTCTCATATATAGGGCCGCCATTACCATCTTTCTAAATTCCATATATATATATATATATATATATATATATGCGTTAATATATTTTATTGATGTTTTCTTTCTGACTTACTGCACTCGGTATAATAGGCTCCAGTTTCATCCACCTCATTAGAACTGATTCAAATGTGTTTTTTTTTTTTTAATTGCTGAGTAGTAGTCCATTGTGCATTGTACCACAACTTTCTTATCCATTTGTCTGCTGATGGACATCTAGGTTGCTTCAATATCCTAGCTATTGTAAACAGTGCTGCAATGAACATTGAAGTACACGTCTCTTTCAATTCTGGTTTCTTCAGTGTGTATGCCCAGCAGTGGGATTGCTGGGTTGTATGGCAGTTCTATTTTCAGTTTTTAAACACTGTCTAACACCATACACAAAAATAAACCCCAAATGGATTAAAGACCTAAATGTAAGACCAAAAACTATAAAACTCCTAGAGGAAAACATAGGCAAAACACTCTCTGACATAAATTTTAGCAAGATCGTCTATGAACATGTTTTTATTTCTCATGGGTAGACACCTAGGAATGGTATTGCTAAGTTATATAGTAACTCTCCTTTTTTGTTCATTTGTGTTTTGAAGAATTGCCAGGCTGTTTTTTGGAGAGACTGTGTTATTCTGCATTCCCAACAGCCATGTATGAAAGTTTTAATTTCTCCATCTCTTCACTTGCTGTCTTACTTTTTGATCACAGCCATGTTATTGGGGGTGAAGTTGTATCTCATTATAGTTTTGATTTGCATTTCCCTGATAGCTAAAGATGTTGAGGATCTTCTCATATGCATATTGGCCATTTGTATTTTTCTGAATATTTATTCAGAATGTCTGCTTCTGTTTAACTGAGAGTTTTGCCTTTTCATTAAGTTGCAAGAGTTCTTTATATATTCTGGATAGACGTTTCCCATCAGAAATATGAATTTTAGTATTTTCTTCCATTCAGTGGATTGTCTTTGCACTTTCTTGATGGGATGTCATGAGGCATAGAGATGTTTAATTTTTTTTTTAATCCAATAGATCTATTTTTTTTTTCTCTTTATTCTTGTGCTTCTGGTGTCATATCTAAGAAATCATTGCCTACTACAAGGTCATGAATGCTTAACCTGTTTTCTCTCAAGTGTTATGTATTTTTTAACATACATTTAGACCTTTGATGCACTTTGAATTGATTTTTGTATTTGATGTGAGGTAGGAGTCTAACTTTGTTCTTTCACGTGTAATTATCCAGTTGTCTCACCACTATTTGCAGAAAAGACAATCCTTACCTCACCAAATCATCTTGGCACATTTGTTGGTGATAGTTTTTGTTTTGTTGTTGTTCATTTGTTGTTCTGTTGATAAGTCATGTCCAACTCTTTGTAACCCCATGTAAGCATGCCAGGCTTCCCTGTCCTTCACTATCTCCTGGATTTTGCTCCAATTCATGTCCATTGAGCCGGTGATACCATCTAACCATCTCATCCTCTATTACCCCCTCCTCCTCTTGCCCTCAATCTTTCCCAGCATACGGTATTTTACAATGAGTCAGCTCTTTGCATCAGGTGGCCAAAGTATTGGTGTTTCAGCTTCAGCATCAGTACTTCCAATGATTATCCAGGGTTGATTTCCTTTAGGATTTACTGGTTTGATGACCTTGCAGTCCAAGGGACTCTCAAGAGTCTTCTCTAGCAGCACCACAGTTCAAAAGCATCAGTTCTTCGGCACTAACCCGTCTTTATGGTCCAACTCTCACATCCATACGTGACTATTGGAAAAACCATAGCTTTGACTAGATAGGCCTTTGTCAGCAAAGTGATATCTTTGTTTTTTAATATACTGTCTAGGTTTGTCATAGCTTTTCTTCCAAGGAAACTCATCTTTTAATTTCATTAAATATTAGACATTTAGGATACTACACTGTAAAAATACAAAATTTCTTATTGAAATTTTTAATTTTAGCTGGAAGTTTAGTTACTCCTGGATTCCCTTAAATTAATCTGGACTTATTTTACACTTTGTCGTCGTAGACTCAAGGAAGTCTCAAGGTGTTCCCGAGCCTCAATAAGTTAGTGATATTCAAATTCCATGTTTCATCTTCCCTAAGGATTTTTTTTTTCATACTTGGATTTGGGCTTTCTTAGGATATCATTAGGAGAAGGCAATAGCACCCCACTCCAGTACTCTTGCCTGGAAAATCCCATAGATGGAAGAGCCTGGTAGGCTGTCGTCTATGGCATCGCACAGAGTCGGACGTGACTGAAGCAGTTTAGCAGCAGCAGCAGCAGTCTCATGTTCTTCACATGTATCCCAGCCCTTGTGCCCTGGCAGGTGTCTCACCTTGACCTGTTTTGCCCCCTCCGCATAGGACAGACCTTTCTGATGCTTCCCTGTGTGGACAGTCTCCAGCCACTTCACTCTAGTCACTGTCTCCTTAGCTTTGTAGGATTGTGTGCGCTCTTTTGGGAACTCAACTCTGAGCTGTGGTTCTTGGGAAATTGTCCATAGATGTGAAGATGGGACTTTACGGAGCTAAACTTTTGAGTTTCCCTTTATGTAAGGATCACAGCTATGTGCTTTCTGTTGCACATTGCCTAAAAACAGCTGTCTTCTCTTATCATTACAGTGGAATGGCTACTCTGGGCACCAATCACTCCATTAAGGCTATCTGATATAGATTAAAAAAAAAAAAAACACTGCAATGGGAATATATTTCTTTCATTTCTCTGAATGTTCAGGATCACAAAGTAATATCACTTATCCTGAGTATTCATTCTATGCATCTTTTGTTATAATAAAATATTCCACCATACGTTTAGTATCTTAGAAATTTTTTGATAATTTTGCATTGAAAAGAGAGCTTTGTACATTTTGTAAGATTCTAAGGGAGAGTTATAATTCTGAAGTGGCCTTAAAAATTACAGCATATCTCTTTCTACAGCAAAAAGATCTAAGGCAAACTGAAAAATGCCTGATATAAATTAGCTGAATTATATGAATGCAGTTCAAATTACTACAAATAACTTACTAAAGAGTGCAAATAATACTGTTACAAGAATCATAACGAGGGGGAAATTATTCTAAAGAAGTAGAGTGCTCAGCTGGAGGAGATAATTAGGTAATGAATGGTTAATTGGTAGAGTATGAAGTTGGTGTGTAGGTATATTAAAGTAGATTAAAAAGTCTCAAGAGAGTCAAAGCAAAGGAGAAAGCAATCTAGCATATTAACCAGTATCCGCCCTCCACGATTCTTAGACATATATAAGAGCATAATCTTTCACAGAGAAAATGGATACAATTCATTTATTCACTAAATGGAGAAAACCATGAAAATTATTTGGAAGCATTAACATTATGAAAATAATGTCATTGAGAAATTAATTAAATAGATATATAATTTGACTTGACTCTCATATCTTTAATAAAGAAGACTAAATCTTTTAAAGTAAAAGACTAGCACCCTGAGGTTAAAAAGTTAGCACTGAAAAGAATTACTCAACACAGGCAAGCAGAAGATTCCCATAAATTAAACAAACATCTACACACTAGGCCACAACCATCGTCCCCAAATGCTGGACTGTGATAGAAACAGTCTGCTGCTGCTGCTGCTGCTGCTGCTGCTAAGTCGCTTCAGTCGTGTCCAACTCTGTGCGACCCCATAAACGGCAGCCCACCAGGCTCGCCTGTCCCTGGGATTCTATTCAAGAACACTGGAGTGGGTTGCCATTTCCTTCTCCAATGCATGAAAGTGAAAAGTCAAAGTGAAGTCGTTCAGTCGTGTCTGACTTTTCGTGACTCCATGGACTGCAGCCTACAAGGCTCCTCCGCCCATGGGATTTCCCAGGCCAGTAGCACAGAAACATGTTCTCTTCTAGTCATTCCTTTTTGTAGCATTTTCTTATCTATGACATAGTAAATGGTCAAGTCATTCAAAATTCTCCTTGCTAAGGAATGATTTCCTTATATCCCACTCACTCTAGTTTCTCTGAACTCTAAAGTGCTAGCACTCCTGATCAGATCTCCAGGACTTGTGTACAAAATAAGACAGCCTATCTGTAGGGTTGTCAGAAAAATACAGGCAGCCCAGTGTAGGGAAAGAGCAAATTAGCCAAGACAGCAATGGTCAGGCTCTCTTGCCACACGTCTTCTCACTTTCGCCCCATGTTTTGTAAATGCATGGTTATGTAACAGCTGAGCTCACATATAGCTCTGCACATGCCCGTCACAGGTACTCACTTGACCATGGGCTGCTTTTGTTCTGTAATGATCTATAAGCTGCACCTGGAAAGCCCTTTGAGGCTGTGTCATATTGGGGTGTGTTGTGTTATGTCATGTCATGTCACATCACGTCATGTCATGTCAAATCTGCTGCTACGGCTCCTGTGCCAGCCAGGTGAGAATAAAAGTGTCTGCAGTTACTATGGCTCCTTGCAGTTTTCTTCCAGACTCTTAGATCATGCTTTGCCTACCATTGGTTCAGTGAACCGTGCACATAGTGAGATACGGCAAGAGACCCAGTTAAACTGTATTTCAGGTAAACAACTTTTGGGGGAAGTGTATAAACATGCTAAATATTACATGGGACACACTTCCACTATAAATTATTCATTGTTTATCAGAAGTTCCAATTTCATTTAATGTCCTATACTTTTATTTATTAAATCTGGCAGATCTACCTATTCAGGAAACATGTGACAGCTTGGTCAGCAGTGACAACTGGAAGTTGAGAATGCAGCTTTAGAGTCAGAGAGACTTAGGTTCTTATATAAGAACTGCTTTCAAGTGACCTTTGTTGAGTGTAATTATTTTTTTCAAATGTAACAGGCAAATTTGGTCTTGGAATACGGAATAAAGCGGGGCAAAAGTTAATAGAGTTTTGTCAACAGAATGCACTGGTCATAGCAAACACCCTCTTCCGACAACACAAGAGAAGACTCTACACACGGACATCACCAGATGGTCAACACCGAAATCAGATTAATTATATTCTTTGCAGCCAAAGATGGAAAAGCTCTATACAGTCAGCAAAAACAAGACTGGGAGCTGACTGTGGCTCAGATCATGAACTCCTTATTGCCAAATTCAGACTGAAATTGAAGAAAGTAGGGAAAATCACTAGATCATTCAGGTGTGACCTAAATAAAATTATTTATGATTATTATAGTGGAAGTGAGAAATAGATTTAAGGGACTAGATCTGATAGATAGAGTGCCTGATGAACTGTGGACTGAGGTTTGTGACATTGTACAGGAGGCAGAGATTGAGACCATCCCCATGGAAAAGAAATGCAAAAAAGCAAAATGGCTCTCTGGGGAGGCCTTACAAATAGCTGTGAAAAGAAGAGAAGCAAAAAACAAAGGAGGAAAGGAAAGATATAAGAATCTGAATGCAGCGTCCAAAGAATAGCAAGGAGAGGTAAGAAAGCCTTCCTCAGCAATCAATGCAAAAAAATAGAGCAAAACAACAGAATGGAAAAGACTAGAGATCTCTTCAAGAAAATTGGAGATACCAAGGGAAAATTTCATGCAAAGATGGGCTCGATAAAGGACAGAAATGGTATGGACCTAACAGAAGCAGAAGATATTAAGAAGAGGTGGCAAGAATACACAGAAGAACTGTACAAAAAAGATATTCATGACCAAGATAATCACGGTGGTGTGATCACTCACCTAGAGCCAGATATCCTGGAATGTGAAGTCAAGTGGGCCTTAGAAAGCATCACTACAAACAAAGTGAGTGGAGGTGATGGAATTCCAGTTGAGCTATTTCAAATCCTGAAAGATGATGCTGTGAAAGTGCTGCACTCACTATGCCAGCAAATTTGGAAAACTCAGCAGTGGCCACAGGACTGGAAAAGGTCAGTTTTCATTCCAATCCCAAAGAAAGGCAATGCCAAAGAATGTTCAAACTACCACACAATTGCACTCATCTTACACGCTAGTAAAGTAATGCTCAAAATTCTCCAAACCAGCCTTCAGCAATACATGAACCATGAACTTCTAGATGTTCAAGCTGGTTTTAGAAAAGGCAGGGGAACCAGAGATCAAATTGCCAACATCAGCTGGATCATCAAAAAAGCAAAAGAGTTCCAGAAAAACACCTATTTCTGCTTTATTGACTGTGCCAAATCCTTTGACTGTGTGGATCACAATAAACTGTGGAAAATTCTGAAAGAGATGAGAATAGCAGACCACCTGACCTGCCTCTTGAGAAACCTATATGCAGGTCAGGAAGCAACAGTTAGAACTGGACATGGAACAACAGACTGGTTCCAAATAGGAAAAGAAGTACGTCAAGGATGTATATTGTCACCCTGCTTATGTAACTTATATGCAGAGTACATCATGAGAAATGCTGGGCTGGAAGAATCACAGGCTGGAATCAAGATTGCTAGGAGAAATATCTATAACCTCAGATGGCAGAAAGTGAAGAGGAACTAAAAAGCCTCTTGATAAAAGTGAAAGAGGAGAGTGAAAAAGTTGGCTTAAAGCTCAACATTCAGAAAACGAAGATCATGGCATCTGGTTCCATCACTTTATGGGAAATAGATGGGGAAACAGCGGAAACAGTGTCAGTCTTTATTTTTTTGGGTTCCCAAATCACTGCAGATGGTGACTGCAGCCATGAAATTAAAAGACACTTACTCCTTGGAAGGAAAGTTATGAACAACCTAGATAGCATAGTCAAAAGCAGAGGCATCATTTTGCCATCAAAGGTCCATCTAGTCAAGGGTATGGTTTTTCCAGTGGTCATGTATGGATGTGAGAGTTGGACTGTAAAGGAAGCTGAGCACTGAAGAATTGATGCTTTTGAACTATGGTGTTGGAGAAGACTCTTGAGAGTCCCTTGGACTGCAGGGAGATCCAACCAGTCCACTCTTAAGGAGATCAGCCCTGGGTGTTCTTTGGAAGGAATGATGCTAAAGCTGAAACTCCAGTACTTTGGCCACCTTATGTGAAGAGTTGACTCACTGGAAAAGACTGATGCTGGGAGGGATTGGGGGCAGGAGGAGAAGGGGATGACAGAGGATTAGATGGCTGGATGGCATCACTGATTCGATGGACGTGAATCTGAGTGAACTCCAGGAGTTGGTGATGGACAGGGAGGCCTGGCGTGCTGCGATTCATTGGGTCGCAAAGAGTCAGACACGACTGAGCAACTGAACTGATGGTATGTTTAATATATTCTTGCTTCAAAGGATTCAAATAATTTTTTAAAAAGTAACATGGCAACAATGCTAAGTTCTTACATATAGTAAGCCCTCAGTAAATATAAGCCATTTAAAATACTGCAATAGTTAATATGTAAGTATTATTCATAAAAAGTTAGAAAATATATACTTATTTTTCTTTCTAAAGACCAAAGATCATTTCCTCAACATATTACTTTTCTATTAAGATATTTGGAAATTCCCTTTTACCATCACAATATTTCATTCAAGACTTCTCACAATCATAATCCCTACAAACAGTTTGAGCCATTAAAGATCAAATAATCCTCTCAAAACTGAAGATCAGTGAACTAGGTTCATTTTTTTACCTCTCTTTTCTTCATGTGAATTTACTGAATTGTTTCTATAAGTCTGTGTGTAACCTATACATTTAAACCAATTGTTATTAAACATAGATCATGAATCTATTAAAATATTGGTTTATCTCAATCTGGCATATGCATAAAGTGTAAAACTATATATAGTGTACAATGAAGTATGTAAATTAATATTTTATTTACCCCTCTAAAACAAAAGGATGGAAAATCAAAAATAGTTTGCAATCAATTAACAACATCTGCTTCAATTCCCTATTTCCACAAGACCCAGTGCCAGCACCAGAATCTTGCTCTTATTCATGATTCCTCCTACTTCCTCATCCTCTGCTTCTATGACTCTCTTAATAGACTTTACCAAATATACATATCTGAAGTTTATCAATGTTTCTCCCACCCCCTGACTAAAATAACTTTGTTGCATCGTTCTTATTTTCACATGGCTTGTGTTCACATATAATGACTCTACCAATTCCCCACATGGAAGCCAGAATGACTGCCCTGCTTAACACTCTTTTGTGTCTCTTTAGTACTCCAAAGATAAATTAGCATTCTACATCATGATTTATAAAGCCCTCATAATCTTTTACTTGCCTTTCTCTGCAAAATTATTTCTTAATCTCTTGCCACATACTCTTTCCTCTAACTACTCTTTTTAAAAATTTGTCCAAAATACTGCATTTAGGCTAAGATGTTATAGTTGTGTCCAACTCTTTGCAGCCCTATGGACCATAGACCATCAGGCTCCTCTGTCCTTGGGATTCTCCAGGCAAGAATACTGGAGTGGTTTGCCATGCCATCCTCCAAGGGATCTTCCCAACCCAGGGATTGAACCTGTGTCTCTTACATCTCCTGCATTGGCTGGTGGGTTCTTTACCATCAGCACCCACCTGGGAAGCCCCCAAAATACTACAACTCTGATCTATAAAAGTTAAATGAAATATTGGATTGGCCAAATGTTTGGTAAGTTGTTTTCCCATACATCTTATGGAAAACCTTGACCAAACATTTTGGTCAATCCATTAGAAATAACAGATTGTAAATGATTGAAACCAATTTCAAGTCAGTAATAGACAAGTTTGTAGATTATCCTGTATGTATACTACTTCCTTCAACATTTAGACATTTTAAAGTTGTTTTACAATGAAATAGTCAGGAATCTGGGCTTCCCTAGTGACTCAGTGGTAAAGAATATGTCTACAAATGGAGGAGATGTGGGTTCCAGCCCTGGGTTGAAAAGATCTGGAGGAGGAAATGGCATTCTTGCCTGGGAAATCCCATATACAGAGGAGCCTGGTGATCTATGAGTCAGTCAGATACAACTTAAGGCTAAAAACAACAAGTTAAGAATTAGCTTTACTCAACAAAAAGCCTGACTTGAACACTTGGCTCATGGGAAGTTACCTATAAGACCTTTGAATATCATAATGAGAGTGCCTAATAAGGGTGTCTTTCTTTATAGTGGGACCCTGGGCTACAACACATAGTCTTACAGTGTGATTTATGGTAGGGGCTTTGGGTCATGCAGTATTTGTTTACTCTCTGGAAGGTCTGGAAACTGAGGTCAGCAGCACGAGGGAACAACCATGTTTGATCTCCACAATCACTGCAGATGGTGACTGTAGCCATAAAGTTAAAAGACACTTGCTCCTTGGAAGAAAAGTTATGACCAACCTAGACAGCATATTAAAAAGCAGAGACATTACTTTGCCAACAAAGGTCTGTCTAGTCAAAGCTATGGTTTTTCCAGTAGTCATGTATAGATGTTAGAGTTGGACTATAAAGAAAGCTGAGCACTGAAGAATTGATGCTTTTGAACTGTGGTGTTGGAGAAGACTCTTGAGAATCCCTTGGACAGCAAGGAGATTCAACCAGTCCATCCTAAAGGAAATCGGCCCTGAATATTCATTGGAAGGACTGATGCTGAAGCTGAAACTCCAATACTTTGGCCACCTGATGCAAATTACTGATTCTCTGGAAAAGACTCTGATGCTGGGAAGGACTGTAGATGGGAGGAGAAAGGGCTGACAGAGGATGAGATGGTTGGATGGCATCACCGATTCAATGGACATGAGTTTGAGCAGGCTCTGGGAGTTGGTGATGGAGAGGGAAGCCTGACGTGCTGCAGTCCATGGGGTCGCAAAGAGTCGGACATGACTGAGGGACTGAACTGAAGTGAACTGAACTAAATAGACTTGATTTTTCTCTTCTTGTCTGAATATTGTTATTTAGTTGCTAGGTCATGTCCAACTCTTTTGCGACCCCCAGGACTGAAGCCCACCAGGCTCCTCAGTCCATGGGATTTCCCAGGCAAGTATACTGGAGTGGGTTGCCATGCCCTCCTCTAGGGGATCTTCCCGACCCAGGGATGGAACTCACATCACCTGCATTGGCAGGTAGATTCTCTACCACTGAGCCACCAGGCAAGCCCTCTTGTCTGAATATAAAGTTCATATTTGTCAAAATATAAGATATTTATATTAATGCTTAAGAAAAAATTATTTTATTTTTATTGTTTTTATTTTTTAAAAAATAATTATAAAATTATAATTTTATTTATTGTATTTAGAAAAAGCAATGATTATTTTAAGATCATAGCATGCAATATCTATTTCATATACACAAAACATTAATATTAATAATTCATATGAAAATGAAATTTTAATTCTAACTATATTATTCAAGCCTATAGAAAGATATGTGAACTGTTATAAAGTTTGGGATAATGAAAGGTTAAAACATAAAAATGTTCCATTTTATACATGTTTATGTAAAATTGGCCTTTGGCATAGGCATAGGATATAGAAAAATGAATGCAGCATTAAGCTAGTTTAGATAGAATTCAATCACCCGCCCAGTATTGACATCCTATAGCTAATTTAAACTAGCACATTTACACATTTCTGGCTTTAGACTTCAAAAGTTGACATGTGTAAGCTCTAATTGCATTCTGGCAATTATTCACAAGAAGTTCAAGCAAGAGAGCTTTGAAATCTTTCTGGAATGCTGTTTATATATTAACTAGTTCAACGTGTAATGTGATTAAACCAGTGAGTCTACAAATCAGTCTCAAGGGAAGAACATTCCTTGAACATCTGTGAAATTATTTTTCAATCATTTTAAATTTTATTTAAAATTGCATAGAGGTGCCTTGAGAGTCCCCATTTATTCTCTTGTTATTTATTCCTATTGCCATCTCAGTCTGCATGTCAAGGCCACAATTCTCTTTTGGTTGTTAATCCGTTTCACTTTGAGATGTCAGGATCAGACAAAATTCAGCATGTCTGCAACAAATTCACTCTTCTCGGAAATGGAATGCCCCTTCTGAATGTCCACTTTGTGGGCTTTGCCATTACCCAGGATCAAACATAATTTCTGCTGTGCTCTTCTTCATTGCAACATACAGTTAGTTGTTATATCTTGTCAGTTCTTCCCCTACATTCTCTACTGTGTTAGCCCTGGTTGTCCACCATACACATGTAAGGACTCACACACACGCGTGCACACACACACACACATACACACACACTCCATACCCTTTCTTCAGTTCTCGTATGAGTAATCATTAATTTTAAATGATTTAGAAGCCTTCGAACTGCTTCTATCTCTCCCCTTTAATTTATCCTGCATGTAACTAGCCTAGGGTAAGACTTTCTTCATGTTTTTGTTTGTTTGTCTATTTGTTTCTTATTCATACCTAAATAATGGTGCCCATTTAACATTGATCATTTTGCAGTATGATCCCAGTATGGTTTCTAATCAATACATTTCTATACTGTATATCCATATAGTCATCCCATTTTGTCCCTCTTCATTTTATACCATAAATGTTGAGCTTCTTAGATCAACTTTTTATCCCAAGTGGTCATGAATGAAATTTCAACTTTTGGCCCTGAAAATTGAATAACTACTGAAAGAAAATCTTAAGGTACAGAAAAGAAAACTCCTCTCTCTCTCTCTCTCATAGGACTCAGGAAAGCAATTACTATTTTGTTATCATAAAAAATATCCTTGCCAAGTGGTACTTTTAGAAATAAGCCTTATAAGATGCCTGGGCCTTAGGCACAGCTGCTATATGCAAGAGAATTCTATGATTCTGCCCTTAGACTAGCAACTTTACTTGATAGAATGTATACTTACGTTCACATAAAGCATATTTAAAAACTAGTGGCCCAATCTGGTAATGACCCCAAAATATATCAGTTACAGGATAGATACACTGTACTATATTACGATAACAGAATACTATAGAAGATTAATCAAAAATTAGAAAAATAAAACAACCATGAAGATGAATTTTCTTTAGGCACTGAGCAAGATAAATGAACTCTGTATGAGTCCATTTATAAAAGTTCAAAAACAGGCAAAACTGATCTATAGTTTTATAAGTGAATATAATGGTTACCCTTGTTGGGGTGAGGAAGAAGGGATGAGAGGAGAGTTGTTACTAGACGTG
Source organism: Bos javanicus (assembly GCF_032452875.1). Taxonomy (NCBI): domain Eukaryota; kingdom Metazoa; phylum Chordata; class Mammalia; order Artiodactyla; family Bovidae; genus Bos; species Bos javanicus. The sequence continues at coordinate 18,065,168 of NC_083883.1, forward strand.
ACTTAGGAGGGGCTGATGCAGATGACACTATTGGCCCCAGTTTTGAAAATCTGATTTTCTTATTGATTGTTTCTTTCCTCTGATACCTACTCTTTCTTCAGTTGGTGACACTTCACCAATTGAAGTAAAGTGCCTTCTGTTGTGGGTGTGTTGTGGGTGTGATGTGTTGTGGGTGTGGTGTGACCTTCTTCTGTTGCGACTGTGATGTATTCAGATGAGGTTTTTAAACAAGGCAGTATAGAAGAGGAATATTCCCAGATATTCAGAATTCTCACACACACACACACACAATTCTTCTTTGCCATGTCCTATCCTTCCATAGTGTCATCTATACCTGTATAGACTGACGGCATCATGTCCCCCTATAATTTGAAATGCACTGAGCGCACTACTTAGAGTACAAAAATGAAATATCCGCATTCAGCATCTTGTTTTATCTGTGACCCTCATGTGAAGCACAAAAGCACATAAACTAATAGCAATTTAATAAATTATATAAGGGAAATATGTATAAAGCTATACAGGGATGCAGACAACTTGCCGAAAAGTCTTCATATTGAGATAATATTTGAAAGTGACATTAAACCTCATCAGGAATATGAGATGAAAATAATCCAATCCAGGGACAATAACAACTTATGTTAAAGGCACAGTTCAGTTCAGTTCAGTCACTCACTCAGTCGAGTCCGACTCTTTGCAACCCCATGAATTGCAGCACGCCAGGCCTCCCTGTCCATCACCAACTCCTGGAGTTTGCTCAAACTCATGTCCATCAAGTCGGTGATGCCATCCAGCCATCTGATCCTCTGTCATCCCCTTCTCCTCTTGCCCCCAATCCCTCCCAGCATCAGAGTCTTTTCCAGTGAGTCAACTCTTCACATGAGGTGGCCAAAGTACTGGAGTTTCAGCTTTAGCATCATTCCTTCCAAAGAACACCCAGGACTGATCTCCTTTAGAGTGGACTGGTTGGATCTCCTTGCAGTCCAAGGGACTCTCAACAGTCTTCTCCAACACCACAGTTCAAAAGCATCAATTTTTCGGCATTCAGCTTTCTTCACAGTCCAACTCTTATATCCATACATGACTACTGGAAAAACCATAGCCTTGACTAGACGGACCAGCCATGTGTAAAACAACAGTGTGTTCTCAGAGCAGTGAGCTGTGTTGCATGATGGTGTAGGGGTTAAAAGAGGGGATGAGAGCATGAGATGAATTCAGAAAGGTAAGGAAGTATAAATTACATAACTTAGGTCTAGAAAGGACTAGCAGCCAGGTATTCAGTTTTTTCATTTTAAATTGAACCCAGTGTAATGTGACTTGCCACAGTATGTATCAATATGAAGAGAACCTTTTAAATAAAAGATAATTTTCGATGTCTTGTTCAAATTTATTCAAAACAGTATATTTTAATGTTACAGTAGAAACTAGGAATATTAATTAGTAAATCGTAATCCCTCACAGTTTAGTAAGAGCGACAAACAAGAAACAAGTAAACACAATAGAGCAGAGCATTTGTTTCACTGCCCATAAATTACCTATAAAAGAAGTTATAATAATGACAGAAGTATAAAAATAAGAAAAGTTAATGTATGCAGATAGAGAAGAGAACATTAAGGAAGGAAATTATGCTTAATCATAGAATAAAGAAAATCCTCACTTGCTTAAAAAAGACACAAAGTTTAAGACATTTTGGAAATTAGAGAGTATTCCTCATTACAAAATGGATGGCAATGGTGTTATGATTTTAGCGTTTGATTTTAGCCTCAAATGAACCAAATGGCAATTAGTTTAAGCTTATTTGGGTATAGAAAACTCATGCTTCAAAGGTAATCCAGGAAAATAAAGATGAGCTCCATTGGGACTGCCTCTAAGGGATACCAAGTAATTTCAGTGACACCAATGGAAGATCATTTCGGAAGACAGAGAAACGGGCAAGAGATGAGATGATGAGTCTTGATATAAATAAATGGCTTCTATAGTGAGGTCCTCAGCCTGCTTCCTCCCCTAGAAACTGCAGGTCCAACACCCACTTCCTTCTGGTTTCATTCTCTTTCTGCCACAGTGACAAGTGATATTTTACAAAAGGGCAACCCCACAGTGAGCATGGCACATGTCCAGACCCATCCCACTGCACATAGACGTGTAACACTTGCAAGAAGGACACTTTTCTTGTTTTAAGACCCTGGAAAACTAGGCTTTCTTTTGCTATTATATTATAATCTAGTACATTCAAAGCTGTTGTTGTTCAGTCACTAAGTCATGTCCAATTCTTTGAGACGCCATTGACTGCAGCACACCAGATTTCCCTGTCCTTCACTGTCTCCCAGAGTTTGCTCAAACTCACGTCCATTGAGTCGGTGATGTCATCCAACCATCTCATCCTCTGTTGACCACTTCTCCTGCCCTCAGTCTTTACCAGCATCAGGGTCTTTTCCAATGAGTTGGATCGCTGCATCAGGTGGTCAAAGTATTGGAGCTTAAGCTTCAGCTTCACCATCAGTCCTTCCAATGAATACTCAGTGTTGATTTCCAGTGTTGACTGGTTTGATCTCCTTGCTGTCCAAGGGACTATCAAGAGGCTCCAACACCGCAGTTTGAAAGCATCAATTCTTCAGCACTCAGCCTTCTTTATGGTCCAGCTCTCACATCCATACATGACTACTGGAAAAACCATAGTTTTCAACTATACAGACCTTTGTTAGCAAAGTGATGTCTCTGCTTTTTAATACTCTATCTCAGTTTGTCATAGATTTTCTTCCAAGGAGCAAGTGTCTTTTAATTTCATGGCTGCAGTCACCATCTGCAGTGATTTTGAAGCCCAAGAAAATAAAATCTGTCACTTTTTTCACTTTTCCCCATCTGTTTGCCATGAACTAATAGGACAGAATGCCATGATCTTAAGTTTTTCAACTGTTGACTCACCCATTAAGCATGGTAGCCACAATGCCTAAGGGACCTGGAAAAATGTTTTAATTTCTTTAAATAAGATCAGAAGAACAATTAATGCAATCATGTCTGGATTATATTCATGTTTATATCCATGTAGTCACAAAATATAATGAATAGTGCTTTTCTGAAAGAAGACCCTGCAAATGTACTGGAACCATAGAAACCATGGAAACCATAACATGGCCCTGAGCCCCCTCTGAATAACACAGAAATTGACAAACAAGAAGTTGGGAGTGTGGTCTTAACACAAACATAAAATAAATGGAGAGATGGTCTAGGTTTTAAGCAGTGAGGTGGTGAAGAAATTGCAGGAGTGAAGGAAGTTTATTTATATTAGTTGTAAAGTTTGGTAAAAATGATGACCTGTGAGTGTATATCAGAGAAGGCAATGGCACCCCACTCCAGTACTCTTGCCTGGAAAATCCCATAGATGGAGGAGCCTAGTAGGCTGCAGTCCCTGAGGTCGCTAAGAGTCGGACATGACTGAGCGACTTCACTTTCACTTTTCACTTTCATGCATTGGATAAGGAAATGGCAACCCACTTCAGGGTTCTTGCCTGGAGAATCCCAGGGACGGCAGAGCCTGGCGGGCTGCCATCTATGGGGTCGCACAGAGTCGGACACGACTGAAGCAACTTAGCAGCAGTGGTAGCAGTGAGTGTATATAAGGCAGTTGGTGAACTTAATGAATCCATAGTGTGTTAAGATTTATTGGCTATGGTTGGCAAACATAGAGGAAAGACAGAGGAACACAGAGGCACAAAAATAGAGGAACTTAGAAGAAAATAGAGGGAATACTAGAGGAAAGATAAACTCAGAAAATGCTCATTCTATTTTAAGCAAGTTAGAATGTTGAGGGTGCACCTGGCAGTGGGGTTGGGACAAAGATTTACACATAATACAAAAACAGTAAATCAAAGAACTGTGTGTAGAGAAGAATGCCGGTGGGTAGGTTTGGCTCTTGGCACATGGACTTGAGTTATGTCTATATATTTGCAAATGGACAGAGGAGTCTGCTGTAGGTTACAGGCCATGGGGTCGCAAAGAGTTGGACACGACTGAGTGACTTCACTTTAGATATTCTAATACATGGAGACAAGTTGACATATTCCAAGGTTATAGTTATTTTCTTATAAAACTCCGTGGCTGTTCCCCACTGTCTCTTGGTACATAGGATTTTAGAAGAGAAACTTGATGGTAGGCATACGAGTTTCATTTTATTTTGCTTGATGTGTGTTTGTATTGTTTTCTTGTGTTTGATGCCTTGATTCATTGTCAAGGATACTGTGGGATTCTCTCTTTAACCATGTAGTCCAATAATTTCTTCACAACATTTTAATTTTGCAGTTCCTACCTCCTTATTTCTTTATAACAGAACCTAGAATTAGAGGTCCTTTGTTCTGTTTTGTAAATTTTATTCCCTTTATTTCATGATTTTTTGTTTATTTTTTGAATGTAGTGTTAATTCAACTTCTTACCTAATTATGCCTAATTTTTGTTTCATTATTTATTTTTGCCTAATTTCTATTTCATTAGTTTTTTAAATATGCCTTCCAGTTTCTTTTTCATGTGGCCCCACTCTATTTCCTCATAAATTTTACATTGCTTACATCTATATTGTTTTTAGTCATTGCAAGTAAGAAGCAATTGTGGAGATGCTTGTGGGCTATTTATATGGGTGTATGTGTGTATATCCATCTTGATCATTTGTTTATCTCTGATTCTCAGAAGCAAAATAACTTTTATTCTAAAATTTATTTTCCCAGTTAGAATTTTTTCAGAGAAAGAATATATGGCTTGAATGAATGATTCCTTATCCCGCTCTCTCTGCCAAAAGTGCAAGAGTGAGGCCTCAAAGTGGGAATTTCTTCTTTTCCTTGGAGCACATTCATTGCCTAGCCATCACTCACAGCATTTGGATGAGGATTCTCATACCTGGTTTTATGCCCATTTTATAGACAAGACAATTAAGGCTCAAAGAATTAAAATAATTTCCATAATTTTTTTTTAAATCTACAACATTATCAGGAACTAAAACTGAGGTCAGTGATCCCATTTTTGCTATATTAATAAATCTATTCACTCCAAACATGTTATATTAATTTAACTCAAATATTTCCCATTAATCCCTAGAGAACCTGTTGTTATGACACACTTATTATTAGAAAGGCCAGAAAAGAGGATGTTTAATTAAATTTATTCAAATTTCTCCAAAATGAATATCTTTAGATATTCATATGGCTCTGGATAGGCTCTGAGCCAAGTCAGATATTCTAGATTACATATCCTGAATTTGAACAAAAGAGAGAAGAGTTATAACACATCTTAAGGACAGGAATTTAATCTGAGCAAAGCAATTATAAAGTAAAGTCACCCATGTTTAGTCAAATTGGAATACCAGTTTGCTTAGAGCAAGCCAGAGAGGATATCAGGGCATGGATGGCAGAGGCAGTCCTAGGATGTAATGTGACATAAGAAATGTATCTAATGAAAAAAAGCCACCTTAGAGAGGGAAATTGGGAATAGAACTGTTATTTGTAAGTTCTGTTATTTCTAAGTTTTCATCGTACCATTACTTGTGGCATTTATGATAGAGAATTCTCTCTGTGTTATTACAACCAGTGTGTACTTAACACCAAGTACGTGATTGCTTCAATCTTTTCCATACCCCCTTCCACTCTTTTTTAGCTTCACTTTTTTCTAGATATCTAGGCTTGGAACATGATAGCATTGACACCATGAATACTGATAATTACTATGTTGGAAAGAATAGTTTGTGTAAGCAAACAAACTCTATTTTGTCACTGTATATATCAGATATTATGCATTATATAGATACACACACACACCCCAATATTTAGTGATATAAATAACATCCACTTGTTTAGCTCACTATTGTATGAGTCAGCAATTTGTCTAAGCAGTGCATCTGCTGGGCTTGACGTGACTCATTCATGAATTGGCAGTCAGCTAGCACTCCATGCTTTACTTACCTGTTTGGCAGGTGGCTGTCACATGATTCAGCGGTACTGATTGTGTGTCTCTCATCACCCTATATCTGATCATTGAATAGGTTGGTCTGGGTTTGTTCACATACTGAGTGTTACAGGGTTCCAAAAGTAGCAAGCACAAAAGCCCCAATTCTTCAGTGCTTTGTAAATTCCTGCTTTGGTCACAATCTGATGTCTCATAAGCTAAAACAAGTCACATGGCTCTTATCCAAGGGCTACATCCATCCTTTATGACAGGGGGACAATGCTTTGGCCACAAATAGGGGAGCTCTAACTCAAGCTTCAACAGTGAGGGAATATAATATATATCTGATGCATCAAGAAGCCCAGAGATAGTATCACTCCATGATAACTGATTTGGGAGCTCAAGAATGACATTGAACTTCTTTCAGATCCTTTTTACCTCTCCTCTCTGATATCTGCAGTATTCACAACATGTATGGACTTAACATGATGACCACAGAACTTCCAGACCTCAGTTTTTACAAAGAAAGAGAAAAGGCATAGAGGTAGTCTCTTCTGAGGTCTTGTTATCTGAGGAATACGAAAAATTGTTCAGAGTCTCTCAGAGACCCCCTTGTAGACAGCGTTGGCTATACTGATGTCACAGAACCATTCCTGAAACACTCCTTTCCTCAGACATTTCATTGCCATGAATACCTTAGACTGAACACCTGGCAAGGACTGCACCATAAATTCAACAACTGTTTATTGTGTGTCTGCTATGTGTGAGCATATGCCAAGCACCAGGGATGTAGCAATGAATGAAATATTCTCAGCCCTCATGAAGTTTACATCTGAGTCATAAGGACATGCAGTGAATGTAAATACAAAGAACATACAGCTGATAATAAACAAAATACTGAGAAAAAAAGTGTTAAGGGGGGTACTGAAAGAGGATGGTGGTAGGGGTTCTAATTCATATAGGAGAGCTAGGCAAGGCCTGATTGGCCGGGTGACCTTTGATCAGAGTCTTGTAAGACGAAGTGTTTTGCCATGGGGAGAGCTGAAGACCTTCCAACAGAAGGGAAAGCACTTGCAAAGGTCAGGCCTTAAGGAGGTTTGTTTGAGAAACTGGAAATAGGAAAGTGAAACTGGATCAGAATGATCTAGGGATAGGCTGAGGGTCAGAATCATAGGCAGCCTGGTAAATGATCATAAGGTTCTTGGGTTTTTCTTGAAATGAAAGGGAAAGCCATTTGAGGATTTTGAACTGATTGGTGACATTTCTGACTTTATTGTAAAATATCCTGCTACATTTCTACTAGTCAATATGGGGCAGGGGCAGAAGCAGCAGAATACCGGAAAGTCCCAGGTAAGCACGGGAGGTGGCTTTGACCAAGGGGGGGAGGTGATAGGGAAGTGTTCTGGTTCTAGATACATGCTAACCACAGAACAGAGAAAATATGATGACAGATTTGATATATATCATGCAAGTATCTTTTCTGAGCTGTAGCTTCCTCATCTGTAAATATAATGGCTACATCACAGTATAGTTGTGAGGATTCTGTGATATACTTTATATAAAATTTCTAAAAGTTTCTAATGCCAGTCTCTCACCTCATTCCCAAAATGATTATAATTCATCATTCTGTACATAGAATTTCTAGCTAATAGGTATTTCACATACCATGTTGTTGGTGTTTCAGTCGTGTCCGACTCTTTTGTGACCCTGTAGACTGTAGCCTGCCTGGCGCCTCTGTACATTGAATTTCCCAGGCAAGAATACTGGGGTGGGTTGCCATGTCCTTCTCCAGGGGATCGTCCCGACTCAGGGATCAAACCTGAATCTCCTGCATTGCATGCAAATTCTTTACCACTGAGCCACCAGAGAAGCCCTCACATACCATAAGTCTCCTAAATAAGGAGATTGGGATGGATTGGGGCAGATCTTGAGAAACAGAACTTGAAAGAAAACCAGGAAGCTCAGACACTATGAACAGAAAACAAGAAAGCAAGTGAAATGTAATAAGATAGAAGTATTTGTCTGTAGCCGACTTTTATTTATTTATTTGTTTTTCCTGTGCTGTCAATGATGGATGAGTAAGCCAGCCACATACAAAAGTTCCTGGACTAAAACATCCTCTTCTCCACTAGGTCTTCTCATTTTGAATAAACCTTAACTTTCCTGAGGGCTCCAAATAAAATACCTAGAAATATCCTGGTGCATATCTAATTCAGGGGCTAATTTCTGTGACCCTTTTGCTACCCCATAGCTTTCCCAGGAAGCATGCTAATGCTGCTGCTAAGTCGCTTCAGTAGTGTCCAACTCTGTGCGACCCCATAGACGGCAGCCCAACAGGCTCCCCGTCCCTGGGATTCTCCAGGCAAAAACACTGGAGTGGGTTGCCATTTCCTTCTCCACCCAGGAAGCATACATCAGTGATATCTTTAACACTACATCACTGCACCTATTGTAAGCTCAGATTTGTGTAATGTTATTTATTTCCCAACACTGATTTTAATAGGACCTTGAACAGTTGAAAATTTTATATATTATTATTTCTTCTAATAAACAAATAATATTTTACACTGGTATACTTCGAGTGTATCACAAAATCAAGCCTGGCTATTTCTACTCGTGCCTTTAATTATATTAGGATTTCAGAAAATTCTGTTATAAATGTATTCCCATTTATGTGGATTTAGTTTTAAGGTATATCAAAAGATTTGGCTTCAGTATAGCCCTCACTATTCTATGGAATATTTTTCTTGCTCTCAACAATATGGCCTGATTATATGGCCACAAGAATACAGAGATTTAAATGGCTATTAAGTGATACCACATTTTATGGATGATAATTTGATCCATAAAATTTATATTTGTGAAATACACTTAAGAACTGCTTTATACAAGGCATTTTATATCTATTGCTGCTTTTCTTTTTCCTCCTGATACAGAAAACTGGCATGTTATTTTTATTGTAGGCATAGACATGTAACTAGAAAGCAATTACTTTTGTTTCTTTTAGAAATTATTCCAGCCAGGATCTGGTTAGACCAGCTGTTGTATGTGTTTAAATTAGGTCTAACAAATCAGTACTTAGAGCCACTAGCACATTTTAGATTATAGATCATAGCAAATCTTCAGCAACCTGATTTCATATTCAAAGATGGATTTTGGTTACTGACTATACGGTTCATGTGTTGAGATAAAAATGTGGTTATTTAGAAGCTGGCCAGGCTGCTTCAATAGATCAGTGCTGCAAAATATCTTGCAAAGGACTTAAGTAGGCAGCATAACATAAATTCTGCCTTTACATAATGATACCAGAGCTGTGCAACTACATATATTTTAGTGCTTATGGAAAATGTGAAAAAAAATGATGCTACCTTATTTCTAAAATTATATATAGTCTTGTTCTCAAAACTGGAAAAAAAAAAGAGTAACCATATTTTGTGTATATGAAAATGATTTCAATATTCAAATGTTTATGTATATGTTCTATAAGTTGAACAATATGAAATTGCCAGTATTCGACCATCTTGACCCTCAAAAATGGTAATTTCCTTTGATTCAACTTAAAATCTGTGAAAATCTGGCTACCTGAAAAATCTAGCATTGTATTTTACCTCTAACTTATTAGTTTCTTGATTATCTCAAGTTGGAAGCAAATCAACATTTCAGTCAGGGGCCTGCCTACTCCGAGACCATAGCAAACAGTTCATTACAAGTAAAACACACAGAAGAGGAAGCAGCAGGAGGTTTTTACTTCCTAGGTCATCACTGCCAGATCAGATTTAGGATTTTATCTTAGCCAACTGGCAGTGATTGTATTTTTATAAAAAGCTTCAGTTTAGGCTTTGGTTCAAGATACAGAAAAGATGGAATTCAAGGATGAAAGTTGAGAGAAGTGACCAAGAAAACCACAATTTATTCTTTACATATTTGGGCTTTGGTGGTGGCTCAGTGGTAAAGAACCCAACTTCCAATTCAGGAGACAAGATTTTGATCCCTGGATCAGGGAGATCCCTTGGAGAAGGAAATGGCAACCCATTCCTGTATTCTTGCCTGCGAAATTCCATGCACAGAGGAGCCCAGAGGGCTACAGTACATGTGGTTGCAAAGGATCAGACACAACTGATTGACTGAGCAGGAACACACACACATAGATGTATTCATATTTAGATCCTATCCAAATAGTTTCTTGGACCAAGTGGGCAAGGGCCATGCACTTAATTAATAGGGCTGCTTCACTGACTGGACCGGCAATAAGTGACTTGACAAACCAACAGAGGAAAGGCACTTTCCTCAGTGTTTTGATAGTTCCTCTACTGCCTCTGACTGCACTTTATTCCTAGCCTCAAAAATGAGCTTTGTTCTTGAATGTTCTTTATCCCAAAGAGAGTAATGGGGTGACAGTGACCTTATGATGTATGTGAAATGGTCCACAGCCAGCTTAGTGTACTCTGGGGAAACACGTAGAGACTGATGTTGTGCTTTTAGATGCTGGGGAGGCGAGCTGTACTTTTATGCTGATTGAGTGTTTTAGACATGACTTATATCCCATGAATCTAGGGTCATTTTTATGACTGCCTGGACAGTTCCAGTTAACAAAGGTTATTACAGGAGATGTTACCTTTTATATTTTAAGTACTAGCAGGTATTTTTCTTCCATGAGAAAGAGTCATACCCTTATCAAAGCAATTTTAAAACTTATCAATAACTTGGTAGCATAATAAATAGCTAAATATGGTTATAGATTTAGAGGATAAATTGTGTTTATTTTTTCCAAGAATTTCATCACAGCCAACAACTCAGGTGAGACATCCTTTACTTAATGTGTAAGTCATAAATATGTCATTGTCCCTATACTAACATCCAGACTATGTTCTCAGATATTTTTCAGGGTTGTTGAATGTCCTGTACAATAATTCAGCAAGCTGGTATTAAAAATGCATCTTCTGCTTCTTTTGGGGTCATAACAATGTACAAAAGATATTCCTGCAGAATACAGGCTCCAGTTGCATGTTGGAAAGTTTTTCTTAACAACAACAACAAAAATTATGTGCACGAATAAAAGTAGCGGAAATCATTATGGGTATAAATAAACTAGATAAGATAGTGTGAAAATTCTTTATCTGAGGACATATGCTGAAAAATAAATGTGTCTCCCTATAAAAGAGAAAAGCTTGAATAACTCGATTACTTGCACAAATTAGAATTTAGGATTAAAGCAATGATCTGGAACAGCTAAGAAAAGACTGATTCAGTAGGAAAAGAAGGACCATAATCTTGCCATGGAAAAGAGCCAGTCACTGGTGACAAATCCATCAATTAAAATTCTCCAAATTCCTTGAAGTCAACATGCATGATCTGCAGGTAGCCTGTTTTTAATCAGTTGGATTTGTGACTTTCCTCTCTTAAAATAATAAAATAACAGAAGCCAAAGGAATACTTTTATTCCTAGTAGAGATAATGGGAAAGGTTGTGTAAGTGTCAAGCAAATTGGTTATCTTAAAGTATTTTCAAAGTGATAATTAGACATAGGCCTAGAAAGTAATACAGCTTGCAAATACTGAATCAGGCTACCATTTCCTACTCCAGGGGATCTTCCAGACCTAGGGATTAAACCCAGGTCTCTTGCATCTCCTGTATTGGCAGGTGGATTCTTTACAACTATCACCACCTTGGAAGTCCTAGAAAGTTATATAGCTTGCAAATACTGAAATTTGCAAAAAAATGAAATAACAATTTTTTCCCCTTTTTTATTTCAGTGTAAATGAAAATGTATTGTATTTTTGTGTTAAAACTGGACATGTTTTGTGAGTTAAGAATTGGGTTCAGTTTCTATAGATCACTTATATAGCAAATAATTCAAAATATTGTAATATGTAGAATGCTTCTGGTAATAGAAAATACGTTGTTAAGGACTATTTGCATATCTATTGTACTGACTCAAACTTCAGCATTCTGAAGACTATCAAAAGTTTAAATACAGACACAACTGTAGGTTTTACTTTATATTCTGTATTCTAGACACATTTTACATGCAGAACCATCAGTCACAACTCTGTCTTCTTGCATATTTGCATAATACCCTTTCTTTTCCAGTCCATTTAGCAAATAGAACCATGTCTGATATATCATAAACAAGTGGGAAAAAATCAACTGTTTCATATGGTTGATACATAATTTTTAACTTCATTCTAGTAATAGCTTTTGAAAACAGTAGATTGTGAAGATTGTGGATCTTTTTATGAGGCAACAACCTATATATATTCATATACACAAATATCACTTGAACTATGAGGAATTCCTTAATTTTGACCTTTTATATGTGTGTACAGTCATCCCTCAGTATCTCTGGGGCGTTGGTTCCAAGACCTCCAAGGACACTGAAATCTGCAGATGCTTAAGTCCCTTATATAAAATGCCGTAGTATTTTATATCACTTATAACATCCTCCCAAACACCTTTAAAATAATCTCTAGGTTACTTATGATACCTAATGTAATATAAATGCTATGTAAATAGTAGTAAACACAATGTGAATGTAAATAATTGTCTTTGTAGCAAATTCAAGTTTTGCTTTTTGGAAATTCTGGAATTTAAAAATCTTTGTTCCCCATTTGGTTGAGCTTGTGGATGGCATATGGGGAACTCACAGATAGGGAGAGCCAACTGCCCTGCCTTTCTGTGTCTCTTACTTTCATTTATATGTATGTATATTTAATATATATATAAATATTTATGTATATTTTATATATTTAGATAGTGAAATTTCTCCTTGATTTCTATCTCCTTTTTATCCATCTCTCTTTACCTACTTGTTGTAGACAAAGTTTTATGCCAGCAGGTTGCATAGAATTTTAATGGTTGCATCATATTCTAAAAGCAAAATTTTCATTCTTAATTATTTATTTTTTCATATACCATTTTTTGCTAACTTACTTAGGAATAGTTGATGCAGTATTTATTTTGCTTTTATTTTCTATTTGCTGATGGGATGCTGGCTGACTGAGCTGGCTGTACACCTTTATTTTGTTAACACACTTCTGACTTCTACTGTTTATCAGCTGGATTTCAGAATTTTCCCAGTAGGGTTTTTTTTTCTGACTTATAGAAGTCTTTCATTCATGTTAATCTTGTCTTGGAAAAAATTTGTATATATATATATTTAGTCACATGCATGCACAACTATGCGTCTTGATTGTAAACACTAGTGACACAAACCATGAAATTACACATAGAAGATCTCAATAAACCTTGATTGAATGAACGAATCATGTCTTCATTGTGCTTAAGAATACATAAGTACATAGTAAATCTTATAAAAATAAAAATTATATATGCATATCAATTTTTCTTCAGCATCTTGAAGACAGTCTTAGTTTGGTTTTCCTTGATAATTTGAAAGATTGTAATTTTAAAAGAGTAAATCTTTCTATTTTACTAACCTATGAAGGCCAAAATCATCCCACTACTCTTGTTGTTTATGAATTTTGCATTCCATATTACTCTGCAATATCAAGTCACTTCTCGGGTATCTTTTAGGGATTGGATAAAGAATTACCAGTTGACACTAAATTTAGCTTATTGCCATGACTGAATCAAGAAATAGTGACAAACGAGTTTTCTAATCACTTAAATGTAACATAAATTGAAAGTTCTAAACTGTTTCAATAGAAAGTTTCATACATGGCTGTCATTTACTATTGTGTAAAAAGATCCTGGTCTGTCTAGTCAAGGCTATAGTTTTTCCAGTGGTCATGTATGGATGTGAGAATTGGACTGTGAAGAAGGCTGAGCACCGAAGAATTGATGCTTTTGAACTGTGATGTTGGAGAAAACTCTTGAGAGTCCCTTGGACTGCAAGGAGATCCAAACAGTCCATTCTGAAGGAGATCATCCCTGGGATTTCTTTGAAAGGAATGATGCTAAAGCTGAAGCTCCAGTACTTTGGCCACCTCATGCGAAGAGTTGACTCATTGGAAAAGACTCTGATGCTGGGAGGGACTGAGGGCAGGAGGAGAAGGGGACGACAGAGGATGAGATGGCTGGATGGCATCGCTGACTCGATGGACGTGAGTCTGGGTGAACTACAGGAGCTGGTGATGCATAGGGAGGCCTGGCGTGCTGCGATTCATGGGGTCGCAGAGCCGGACAGGACTGAGCGACTGAACTGAACTGAACTGAAAAAGATCCTGATTAAGAGTAAAGATATATAATTTCTAATATCAGTTTTGTTACTTAACTGCAAATTTTAAATTTCCTCACATGAAAACAAAACTCAATACTATTCATCTTAGTCACTCATAGTAATTGGGAGAGTTTCTGATAACTCATTTTGGAGAAAGAACTTTGAAATGAGTATTACTAAATAATGACATAGAAAATGATTTTAAAAGAAAATAAAATGTGTAATTCAATGTCATGCCACATAGGTAAATATGAGTTTTGTTTAGTTTTATTTTATGTGAATTTAATACAAAAAATATTCATCTCCCAATATTTCCAATAATTTGGTTCAGAAACTAACAATACTGATGACATCACAATTTGAAAGTCTTACTTAAAACACTAATGTTTAAAATTATTCAAAATAACCATGGTTGCTTCAAGAGCCAAAAAATATAAAAAAAAAAAACAATAAAAATAGTATATGATTCTTGTGAATCACACTTGTCAGAAGGAAGAAATAATGTCTGCCATTTTACAAAGAATAAGCAATAAACACAGGAAATGTGTGGACACTATAAATAGTGAGCATGTTCTGAAACTAGAGATATATTGAGTATGTATATATATATATATATATATATGTAAAGTGTGCAAAATAATAATTGGCCAATGTGTCTTACTTTCAACACTTGGAGTATAGGAAAATATGTTTTCAACACTGAATACAGTGTCCCATCATTAGCATATACTAGGGGATTAATTAATCATTTCTTAGGTAATAACAATTAAAAAAAATTAGCACTAGTCATTTGACACAAGACTGCCATTCTCATGGGGAGGAAAATACATAAAGTATTTTCTAGAAATAGTAAAAAACAGCCTCTTTATTAAATTTATACATTAACTATACATATTTGATAGGTACTGCAAGTCAATTTCATTAAATTTTTGCAATTATGTCATATGTATATAAAATTAATTAGATCAAAAATCATCTTCAGTTGAAATTATAAAATGAAGAATGCCTTGTGGATTTATTTAGAGACATATTTTATAAGCTATATTAGGTGACTAGTTACATATATGTAAATAATTCAAATCTCCATTGAATACAGTTTATTTTCAGTAAGCATTTTACCAACACATGCGTGTGTATAGGAAGTTGCACAGATCGTAAATATGCAGTTTGATAAGCTTTCACAAAGTAGCCACCTATGTGTGACCAAGGCTCAGGAAACAGAGCATTACCAGTGGCCCCACTGTGTGCCTCTACCATACTGTCCAATCTAAGTCTTGTAATAGTTAATCTTACCTGTCAATTTGACTAGGCCACAAGGTCCCCAGATATTTGCTCAAACATTATTCTGTGTGTTCCTGTGAGGTGCTTTTAGATGAGGTTAACATTTAAATCAATAGATTAAGAATTAAGCAGATTGCCCTCCTGCTGGGATGGGTACCTCATCCCATCTGTTGAAATCCTGCTGCTGCTGCTGCTGCTGCTGCTGCTGCTGCTAAGTCGCTTCAGTCGTGTCCGACTCTGTGCGACCCCATAGATGGCAGCCCACCAGGCTCCCCGTCCCTGGGATTCTCCAGGCAAGAACACTGTAGTGGGTTGCCATTTCCTTCTCCAATGCATGAAAATGAAAAGTGAAAGAGAAGTCGCTCAGTCGTGTCCAACTCTTAGCGACCCCATGGACTGCAGCCTACCAGGCTCCTCCATCCATGGGATTTTCCAGGCAAGAGCACTGGAGTGGGGTGCCATTGCCTTCTCCATTGAAATCCTGAATAGAACTAAAAGGTTGACCCTTCCCTGAGTGAGAATTCTTCCTGTCTGAACTTGGTCTTTCCTCTCCTTAAAACTCAAACCGAAACTTTGGCTTTTCCTGTATCTTGAGCCTATAGGCCCTAGGACTGAAGCTAAACCATCAACTCTCCTGGGCCTGCAGCTTGCCAGCTAACCCTGAATATCTTGGAAATTCCCAGCTTTTATAATCATGTGAGCTGATTCTATATAATAAATCTCTCTCTCTGTCCCTCTCTCTCTAACACACACACTGTATTTCTAGAAAAACCTAATACAAATACTATTTTAATTTATGCCTTAGAATAACTTTGCCCATTTTTGAACTTTATATATGTGGCATCATGCTACGTGTATTATCCTATGCTTGGCTTCGTTCACTCATCAATATATTTGTGAGATTTATTTACAGTATTGCCAGTTGCTTGAACGTCAGTTTATTTTTATTACTGTATAGATTTTTAGTCTGTGTGTATATAATTCATTTTCTGTTCCAATTCACTGTGCAATAATTTATATTGGGTTTCCATTTTAGGGCTGTTATGAATACTGGAGTTACATAATTCTACTACATGTGTCTTGATGAACACTTTTGAGTATATACTTAAAAGTACAACTGCTAAATAGTAAAAAAGAAAAGGTGTATTTTCAGTTTGAGTATATGACCGTATTTATTCACACTCTTATCAACATTTTAAGGGTGTTTCAATTGCTCCACAGCCTCTATAAATTTTTTGGTTGTTTAGAGTTCATGGATTGGTATTATATTGCATTTTAAAATTTCATGTCCCTGATTACTAATAACATTGACTTTCTTATTTATTTATAGATCCTATTTCATGGCATACTTGTTAAATATTTTTCCACTTTCCTGTTAGATTGTCTAACATTTTTTTCTTATTAATTAGAATAGATTTTTAAATATATTGGATAGATTTTTTTTCTCTCAAATGTATGTGTATATCCTTTAGAAGTGAAGGAGAAATACTTTTCTCAAACAAAAATTTAGTGAATGTGTTGCCCATAGACCTACCTTGAAGGAAATGCTAAAAGGAGTTCTTCAGTGAGAAGATAGGTCAAACATACAATCTACATGAAGAATGGAAGAGCACTGAAGGAGAAATAAGTGAAGATGAAATTAAAAGTTTTATCATATTCTTAATTGATTGGACAAGCAACAGGACTTTTTCATATTAAATGTATTGCAACAATATATTGCATTTTATATGCTTGTGGATATCTCTTATGTATGCCTATATATAAGGGCAATGAATGAGAAAAACATGATAGAAGGTATAAGTGGAAATATTTAAGAATATTTAGTTACTATAAGGTACTCATTGCCAGTTAAGTGGTTTAGTGCTATTTGAAATTGAACTTTGACCATTTTAAAATGTACAATGCAAATGTTTTTCACGGAAAGAAGGTGGTAAAAAGCATAATTAATATGCTAAGAAGAGAGAATGGAATCATATAAAATATTCAATTTAACATACAAATGGCAGAAAATGAATGGAAGACAAAAATAGGAACAAAAAAAAACAAGAGAAATAAGTAAAAAACAGTGATAAATATGGTAATTATATGTCTAACTTCATCAATAATCATTTTGAATGCCAGTGGTATAGTGCATCAATTAAAGACAAGGA
This sequence comes from Bos javanicus, assembly GCF_032452875.1. Classification (NCBI taxonomy): domain Eukaryota; kingdom Metazoa; phylum Chordata; class Mammalia; order Artiodactyla; family Bovidae; genus Bos; species Bos javanicus. The sequence goes on from NC_083883.1 coordinate 18,082,703, forward strand.
TTGTCACAGTAGGTCAAAATCCACAGCTCAACTGTATGTTGTCTAGAAGAAATTCACTATAAATATGGAGAAACATATAAATTGAAGCTACATTGATGGAGAAAAATATACCATAGTAACATAAATCAAAGGAAAACAGGAATAGCTATATTAATTTCAGATTGAGCAGACTTCAAAGTAAGGAGAGTTAAATTTCCTTATCAGAAATAGGAAGGGACTTACATGATGGTGAAGGGGTCAGTTCTCCAAGAATATATAACAAGTGTTAATGTGTATGCACCTAAGTGGCAATAACATGAGGCAAAAACTGATGAAATTGCAAGGAAAACAGATAAATCCAACTACTCTGGTAGTTGGAGACTTCAGCACCTCTTGACCAGAAACAGACAGATCCAAGAGGCTGGAAATCAGAAAGGACATGGTTGAACTCAACAACATCATCAATCAGTGGATGTAATTAACATATATAAACTCCCTCACTTCCCAGGTGGCTTAGTGGTAAAGAATCTGCCTGCCAATGCAGGAGATGCAAGAGACACAAGTTCAGTCCACGGGTCAGGAAGATCCCTTGGAAGAGGAAATGGCAACCCACTTCATTTTTCCCACCTGGAAATTCCATGGGCAGTGGAGCCTGGCAGACTATAGTCCATGGGGCTGCAAAGAGTCAGACATGACTGAGCACACACACACACTTCATCTAACAAGAGCATATACACATTTTTCTCAAGCTCACATTGATATTTCACTGAGATCACAATCTAGGCCATAAAATACACCTGAACAAATCTAAAAGAATAGAAGTCATCCAATGGCTGCCTACAAATCACAATGGAATTAAACTAGACCTTAAATGGATTGACAACTGGAAAATCCCCAGTTAAGTGGAGATTAAACAATACACTTCTATGTAAAACTTGGCTCAAAATAGAAACATGAACATAAATTTTAAAAATCCTGTATTAAATGAAAAAGAAAACACAACTTAAATTTTGTTTTAATGAAGCAAAAGCTTAAAGGGAAATTTGTAGCATCAAATATTAAAAAAAAAATAAATCTCATAACAATTTAAGGTTTCATATTAGGAACCAAGAAAAAAGAATAAATTACATCCAAAGTAAGCAGTAGAAAGGGTGGGGGGGGGGGAGCAGAAATCTGTGGAATTGAAAACAGTTAGTCAATATAGGAAATCCGAAAGTTGATTCTTTGAAAAATCAGTGAAATTGATAACCTTTCAGCCAGGTTATCTAGGGAAAAAAGAGAATACAAACTACTGGTAGATAAAAGGAAACCATCACTACAGATCTTATGAAATAAGAAGGATAATAAAGAAATATTATGAACAACTTTGTCCTCACAGATTTTATAACCTAGATGAAATAGATCAGTTCCTTGAAGTATGCAATCTGTGAGGAATCATTCAAGAAGAAATAGACAGTATGATAGACCTTTATCTATTTTTAAATTAAATCAATGACTAGTAACCTTCCAAAGCAGTGAGCACCAGGCCCAGATTGGGTCACAGATAAACTACATCAGACATTTAGGAAAGAAATTACACCAAAAATATGCAACATCTTTTGAAAGATGGAAGCAAAGGGAATATTTCCTAACTCATTTGTTGAGGCCAACATTACCCTGATACCATAGCAACACAAAGACACTATAAAAACAGAACAGAAAAGCTCAGAAATAGACACCTATAAATATGGAACTTCTTCCCATGTCCTCTTTTTCTTGTTAACATGCACGGGACTAGATATCAGTACTTCCCTGATGGCTCAGCAGGAAAGAATCCACCTGCAATGCAGTAAATGCCAGTTAAATCCCTGAGTTGGGAAGATCCCCTGGAGAAGGAAATGTCAACTCACTCCAGTTTTCTTGCCTGGGAAATCCCATGGACAGAGAAGTCTGGTGGACTACAGTCTATGAGGTCACAAAAGAGTCAGACACGACTGAGTGACTAAACAACAACAAGAGTAGCTAGTAATGTTTACTCACAAGGTTATTGATATAAACAAATGAAGATTACAGCACAATAATTCTAAATTTATTTTTTCTCTTCTTAGACAATAAAAGACCTTATGTTTATTAGGCTGTCATGAAACATTTATTGAGATCTTGTAGGCAGTTAAAGCTTTATGGGAAAAGATCATATATAGTAGTTTATGTGATAATAATGCAATTAATAAAGCCATAACTAGGAAATTTTCATAATTACAAGCTTCAAAACACAATTAACCCATGTGTCAAATAGGAAATCATATTAAAAATTATGTAATGTTTAACTAACTAAATACTATTGGGAAAAACTATGTAATTGGAAAGATCTGATTGTTTTTAAATGTCCTGCATTAGACACAGTCAAATGTGTTCAAAAACAGCTTGGAAATAGCAAAATAATAAAGCCTTATTTGTCACGAACATCAAAGTTCAAATGCTTGCATTATGCAAATTGTGTATATGTATGGTAGCATATAAAAGCAACCACAGAAAATAATAAATTATAGTACTTATTATATTGTACAGTTTCCAATTAAATAAACGACAAAACTAGAATTGTGAGTCAAAGAGTGTTTGCCATTTGATTTGAGCCCTACAACTTTCAGTAAACAAGTTGTTTATTTTCCATGTAAATTGCTTTTCTGAATGCTCTAACAGCATATGCTAAAAAGAAACAAAAATATAAACAGAAACCTCAATAAGCATAACTTTAAAATGTGGATAGTTTTCTGTGCATATGTTTTAAAGTCAGATTGAAATGTTTTCATTTATTTCAGGAGAGTTCTGTTTTAGTCTAGCGCACATAAAATACCCTTTCATCTTATTGCAGTTTGAAATGTGCTGTAGTGTAACAATTAAAGGAACTTCATAATAGATATTGAACTGAATAAAATTAGAAATGCTGATTCAACAGTCTTGTAATTTGTGGCATCTTATTAATTTCTAAATGGTGAAAAAATTGAGCATTAGTCAACAGACTGTAGTTCTAAAATACTCATCGATTTACATTTTCATTATGTACAGAATATGTTTAAACTGCTTAGTAGTGAAGGTTCACCAACACTATCGTCAATTTTATTTAAAATAAACCCCACTAAAAGATTAAATTAGCATAAGAATAAATTTTCAGTGTAATTTTGCTTTGGCAAAATGAAAAGTTTCAATAGAAATATAATAACTTAAATATCTAAAAGCTAGAATGTCAAGAAAGTTCATGTTCAAAGTTAAAGAACTGTGAATATAAGTGATGGCATTTAAAATTCATTTAAAATATACATTTTATTTGAGAAGTTTTAGATTTATGATAAAATTGTCAAGATAGTACAGAGACATTCCATATATCCTACAGTTTCCCCAGTTATTAACATGCTACATTAACAGAGTATGTTGTTGAGTCACTAGGTCATGTCCTGCTGTTTGCAACCCCATGGACTGTAGCACGCTAGTCTTTCCTGTCCTTCCCTAACTCCTGAAGTTTTACTTGGCATGATTAAAGAATGAATATTGATACTTTATTTTTAAACTGAAGTCCTTATTTTATTTAGGTTCCTTTCCTTTTTACCTAATACATTATTCGGTTTCAGAATGATATCCAAGATACTACAACTGCATTTAAGAGTTACATCTCATGATCCTTCTCTTTAGAACAGAGTTATGTGTTTTGGGAAGAGAACAGAGGTAAGGTGACCTTGTATCATAACATATTAATGATACAAAATATTAACATGACTTATTGCTGTTGATTTTAATCTTCATTACTTTACTAAAATAGTGTTTATAAGATTTCTGCAAATTCATTGTGTGTCTGATAGTCACTCAATCATGTCCGACGCTTTGCGACCCCATGGTATGAAGCCTGCCATACTCCTCTGTCCGTGGAGTTCTCCAGGCAGGAATACTAGAGTGGGTTGCCATTTCTTTCTGCAGGGGATCTTCTCAACTCAGAGATCAAACTTGGTCTCCTGCACTGCAGGCAGTTTCTTTACCTTCTAAGCCATCAGAGAAGCTCCTTGAGCGAGAAGTATCAATATAAAGTATTTGGAATTCTTTTTCTCAAGAGATTTGTCTATTCTCTTACGTTTATTTATTTATTTAAATCACTATGACTCACGATATTTGTTTCATTATTTGGGTTATGATCTAATATCATTTTATTTTGTTGTTAATGCTGTCCCAGTCTTGGCCACTGAGACCTCTTTGTGTTGGCTCCTCTCTCAACTGTCTCTTTGATCTACTCCAATCTGTGTGTGTGTGTGTTTACATTTTCTTAATTTGTGGATGCTTCAGGCTTATTTTGCACCCACTCTTATCTTCCAAGTTATCCTAGAATCAGTTATTTAACAGAGGACCCTTGCTCTCTTTTAATGAAGAATAACATTAGAGCATACTGCCAGTTGTGATCATTGTCACCAGATCGCACTGGCTCTAGATCATCTCAGCTAAGTAGGGATATAGATCTATACACACTAACCATCATACATAATAACACATCTGTAATACTTTATTTCAGATTTTTGCATTTATAGTCATGGGTGATATTGGTCTTGTTTTCCTTTTCTTAAAAAGTGTCTATGTGTTTTATGTATTTAAAGTCACTTGTGTAATGCTATGGAGAAGGAAATGGCAACCCACTCCAGTATTTTTGCCTAGAGAATCCCGTGGACAAAGGAGCCTGGTGGGCTGCCATGTATGGGGTCGCACGGAGTCAGAGACGATGGAAGCAACTTAGCAGCAGCAGCAGCAGCAGCAGTGCAATGCTAGCCTCATATGAGTAGGTAAGTGTTCTCCTTGTCTGCTCTGGCAGAAAGTATATAGAATTTGTACCATTTCTTTCTTAAATGTTTGATGAAACCTGTTGGGGCCTGGTGCTTTCTTTTATGAAATCTCTTAATTTTTTATTAAACACATTTAATAAGCATGGTAAAGAATCTGCCAGCAATGCTGGAGGGCTGAGTTCCATCCCTGGGTTGTGAAGATCCCCTGGAGAAGGGAAAGGCTACCCACTCCAGTATTCTGGCCTGGAGAATTCCATGGACTATAGCCCATGGGGTCACAGAATCAGACATGACTGAATGACTTTCACTTTCAATAAGCATGTGGCTATTCATGTTATTTATTTCTCCCTGTGTTGGGTTTGGAAGTTTACATTACTTTCAAGGAATTGATTTCTTTGGTATGTTATTGTGTGTGCACACATATTTTTCATGGTATTCCTTTATTTTATTTGTAATGTCCATGGAATCAGTAGTGGTGACTCCTCTTCTGATATGTTTAAATTGATGTTTTCTCTCTCTCTGTTTCTCTGTTTATCAATCATATTCCTCTTTTCAAAGAAGCATTTTTTAAAAATTTTAATGTTTTTCCAGTTGTTTCTTGTTTTTAAATTTATTTTATACATGTTTTATACATTAATGTAATTATATATGCTATTTTAATTTGTTTATTATAACTTCCTTTCTTTTCCTTATAGTAGGACTAAATTACACTTTTCCCCTAGTTTCCTAAGAAAGAAACTCAGGTTATTCATTTTATATATTTCTTCCTTTCTAACATATTTATTTAATGCTATAAATTTGCTTTCACTGAATCCCACACATTTTGGCAAGCTGTGGATTTATTTTCATTTTGTTTAAAATATTTCTTAATTCTCTTGAGACTTCAACTAAGACTCATATGTTATTATGAAATGTGTTATTTAATTTCTAAATATATGAGGGATTTTTTCACCTATATTTCTGTCACCGAGTTCCAGTTTGATTCAGTTTTTAACTGATGAAAATATGATTATCATGTTTTAGACCTCTTACAGTGTGTTTTTTTTTTTTAAACAGTTACTTTTTTTTTTTTTTTTTGTCTGTATCATGCAGCAAGCAGGAACTTAGTTCTCCATCTAGGGATCAAACCCACACCCCGTGCATAGGGAGCATGGAGTCTTACCCACTGGACCACCAGGAAATCTCAGTTAGTGTGTCTGATGACCCCTCATGTTGTCTATATTGATATATACTACACTTAAGAGGGATGCATATTTTGCTGTTGTAGAAGAAAAAAAAATTCTGTTAAGTGTCCAAGTATATCACATTGAATTCATAATAAGTTGCTTCAGTCATGTCTGACTCTTTACAACCTTATAGTCCATAGCCTGCCAGGCTCCTCTCTCCATGGGATTCTCCAGGCAAAAATACTGGAGTGGGTTGCCATGCCCTCCTCCAGGGAATCTTCCAGACCCAGGGATTAAACCTGTACCTCTTTTGTCTCCTTCATTGGCAGCTGGATTCTTTACCACTAGCGCCAACTGGGAAGCTCATAACATATAGATTGATAGTGTATTCAGGTAAACTATATCTTCACTGACTTTCTTCTGCCCAATATAAAGTTAATAAGAGATATGTTGAAGTCTCTAATCCTAGTAATAGATTTTTTTAATTCTTTTTTTTAGTTCTGTCACTTTTTGCCCTACTATATAGACCCTCTGCTTTTGGGCACCATACACCATTAGATTGTGAAGTCTTCTTGCAGTATTTATCCCTTTATCATTGTGTAATGCCTCTATTCTTGAACGTTTCTTATTTTGTTCTACAGTATACACTAACATTTTTCAGTGTTAAATTAAAACATAAATATGTGAGAGAGTATAAATATAAAAGATACCTAATTATTTGTTTTTGTTAAGAGGAAATCTTACCACCATTTAAGTTTTATTTCTGTAAAATGTGGGAGAAAATATGAAGATATTTTATTGCATAACTACAGTATTGCACATGCAAATCCAAGGTTAAATGCAATTTAAATAATTTTCCTTTTCCAGCACTTTTCGTCTCTTAAGATTGAACAGCCTCAACTCTGGTAGGTCTCATTTATAAACATACAAATAGCACAATACGTCATAGTTTCTCAATTAGAACAGAAGTAAAAATATTTTTATGACACTTAGACAAAAATGTTTTTCCTACATGTTCAGCATGCTTAATTGTCTCATTTTTTATGACATTAACACAATTCCCCAAGGTATTGCAAAAGATTTTTTTTTCATTTTTTTACTCTTTAAGCAAGGACCCATTTAATGTATGTAAATCGTCTACATATATTAATGGTGTAATCTTCTGAAAGAGATGGGAATACCAGACCACGACCTGCCCCTTGAGAAACATGTATGTAGATCAGGAAGCAACAGTTAGAACTGGACATAGAAACACAGACTGGTTCCAAATAAGAAAATGAGTACATCAAGGCTGTATATTGTCACCCTGCTTGTTTAACTTATATGCAGAGTACATCATGAGAAATGCTGGGCTGGATGAAGAACAAGCTGGAATCAAGATTGCTGGAAGAAATAGAAATAACCTCAGATATGCAGATGACACCAACCTTATGGTAGAAAATAAAGAACTAAAGAGCCTCTTGATGAAAGTGAAAGAGGAGAGTGAAAAAGTTGGCTTTAAGCTCAACATTCAGAAAACTAAAATCATGGCATCTGGTCCCATCACTTCATGGGAAATAGATGGGGAAAAAGTGGAAACAGTTGCAGACTATTTTGGGGGGCTCCAAAATCACTGCAAATGGTGACTGCAGCCATGAAATTAAAAGACATTTACTCCTTGGAAGGAGAGTTATGACCAACCAAGACAACATGTTAAAAACCAGAGACATTACTTTGTCAACAAAGTTCAGTCTAGTCAAGGTTATGGTTTTTCCAGTAGTCATGTATGGATGTGAGAGTTGAACTATAAATAAAGCTGAGCGGTGAAGAATTGATGCTTTTTTTTTTTACTATTTTTTAAAAATTTATTTATTTTAATTGGAGGCTAATTGCCTTACCATATTGTAGTGGGTTTTGCCATACATTGACATGAATCAGCCCTGGGTATACATGTGTTCCCCATACTGAACCCCCTCCCACCTCTCTCCCCATCCCATCCCTGAGGGTCATCCCAGTGCACCAGCCCTGAGCACCTTGTCTCATGCATTGAACCTGGACTGGTGATCTGTTTCACGTATGATAATATACATGTTTCAATGCTATTTTCTCAAATCATTCTACCCTCACCTTCTCCCACACAATAGACTGTTCTATACATCTGTGTCTCTTTTCCTGTCTCACATATAGGGTCATCATTACCATCTTTCTAAATTCCATATATATGTATTAGTATACTGTATTGGTGTTTTTCATTCTGACTTACTTCACTCTGTATAATAGGCTCCAGTTTCATCCACCTCATTAGAACTGATTCAAATGTATTCTTTTTAATGGCTGAGTAATATTCCATTGTGTATATGTTCCACAGGTTTCTTATCCATTTGTCTGCTGATGGACATCTAGGTTGCTTCCATGTCCTGGCTATTATAAACAGTGCTGCAATGAACATTGGGGTACACGTGTCTCTTTCAATTCTGGTTTACTCAGTGTGTATGCCCAGCAGTGGGATTGCTGGATCATAAGGCAGTTCTATTTCCAGATTCTTAAGGAATCTCCACACTGTTCTCCATAGTGGCTGTACTAGTTTGCACTCCCACCAACAGTGTAAGAGGGTTCCCTTTTCTCCACACCCTCTCCAGCATTTATTGCTTGTAGACTTTTAGATAGCAGTCGTTCTGACTGGTGTGAAATGGTACCTCATAGTGGTTTTGATTTGCATTTCTCTGATAATGAGTGATGTTGAGCATCTTTTCATGTGTTTGTTAGCAATCTGTATGTCTTCTTTGGAGAAATGTCTGTTTAGTTCTTTGGCCCATTTTTTTGATTGGGTCATTTATTTTTCTGGAATTGAGCTGCAGGAGTTGCTTGTATATTTTTGAGATTAATTCTTTGTCAGTTGCGTCATTTGCTATTATTTTCTCCCATTCTGAAGGCTGTCTTTTCACCTTGCTTATAGTTTCCTTTGTTGCGCAGAAGCTTTTAATTTTAATTAGGTCCCATTTGTTTATTTTTGCTTTTATTTCCAATATTCTGGGAGGTGGGTCATAGAGGATCCTGCTATGATTTATGTCAGAGAGTGTTTTGCCTATGTTCTCCTCTAGGAGTTTTATAGTTTTTTTCTTACATTTAGATCTTTAATCCATTTTGAGTTTATTTTTGTGTATGGTGTTAGATAGTGTTCTAGTTTCATTCTTTTACAAGTGGTTGACCAGTTTCCCCAGCATCACTTGTTAAAGAGATCGTCTTTTTTCCATTGTATGTTCTTGCCTCCTTTATCAAAGATAAGGTGTCCATAGGTGTGTGGATTTATCTCTGGGCTTTCTAGCATCACCAACTCAGTGGACGTGAATTTGAGCAGACTCTGGGAGGTAGGGAAGGACAGAGGAGTTTCTCATGCTACAGTCCATGGGGTTACAAAGAGTCAGACATGACTTAGCAACTGAAAAACAACAATTGTTGTAAAGTTATATAGGAACAAGATTTTTTTTTAATATATAGCCGGTTACGATTTATTTTCTTTGTCTTTAAGGATTTTCGACCACACCACTGAATCAATGGACAAAGCAAGTAGCTTTTGAAAAACTTTATACTGCACAGTCCTCACAAGGAAAGTCCCAGACTCTGATCCACAGAAAAATCTGAAACGTAGTTGGCCAGAAGACTGTAAAACAGGGGCAGATTTTCATCTAGAATTTAAATTTCTAGCGGGGAAGAATCCATGATATTCTGCTAGAGATAATAGCTTTGGATAAGGAGCAAATATACTTTGAGGAGGCAACAAAGAGAAACCTACCAAGACGAACAAAATTGTAAACATGTAGTCAGTAAATTATAATCTCTATCTCCAAGAATGCCAATCTCTCACCTTATAGACGCATTGGAAAATTAATTTAATAAATCGACTTTCTACCGATATTCTGTATTTTGACAATAGTGTTTGAATGCAGTGAAATGGTTACCTGAAGTTCTGAATATGTACCACGCGTTGCAATGAGGTCTATTAAGTTAAGGCACTCAATCCTTGCAGAAAGCTGCAGAAGTGTGATATTAATTTGTAGAAACATGAATTGGAAATGTGTTATCACCGTGTCTCATTCTAGATTCAGTCATTATCATTGGAATGAAGTCTTATTATTTCATTTTCAGGTTTTCATTAAGAAGCTTTATAATATGGATGAAACATTAGCATTTTAATGCTTTTGTGAATAAAATTGTTGTTGCACTTGCTCTTGGACGTGGATGCAATCCTGTTACAAGTGCTGACTCTCCATTGTAATTAAAGATTGTCTCCTTGACGAAAACCCTGATCTCTGAAATAATAGATAACATTGCTTTTGAGTATAGTATCATTATTCAGAGAGCATTTTGTATCTATTTTTACATTTCTTTTAATATCGTCCCCAAATTATCAGCATCCATGCTTAAACCCAATGGGAATTTTTCAAATCTTATCTTTCTCATCATCTCAGTTATCTTTGACACTGATGACTTCCTTTCTCATGAAATACTCTCATCTCTCTTCAGTGAACATTCTGGATTTCTTTATGCATATCTGGATACACAATAATTTATTTTGTTTTTATTTTTCAATTCTCATCTCCCAAGTTCTGGTTTTCTTCAAGTTACTGTCCTGCTGCTGCTGCTGCTGCTAAGTCGCTTTAGTCATGTCCAACTCTGTGCAATCCCATAGACGGCAGCCCACGCGGCGCCCTCGTCCCTGGGATTCTCCAGGCAAGAACACTGGAGTGGGTTGCCATTTCCTTCTCTAATGCATGAAAGTGAAAAGTGAAAGTGAAGTCGCTCAGTCGTGTCCGACTCTAGCGACCCCATGGATTGCAGCCTACCAGGCTCCTCCGTCCATGCGATTTTCTAGGCAAAAGTATTGGAGTGGGGTGATTACTGTCCTAGAACCTCATTACTATCACTATCATTCACTGTAAAATACATACCAGATCCTGTAAGCCCTTTACATAGAGCATCAATTCTCACTTTTATACCATCAAGTAGTGTGTAGCCTAACAACTTCATATAGATGATAATTTTCATAACTTGCCAAAGTAACTTATTGTGACTAGAACTCAGGTCTATGTGAATTAAAGATTGAGTTCTTAGTGTCTACTGAAAGTTTAACCATACAAATAATTCACATAAAATAGCCTATACATAAAATACCTTACCTGTAGTACATATGGATGCAGGGAGACACTCCAACATGAAGCTAATACCCAACCTCTTCAGTTAAATACAGATATCTGAAGTTCAACATAAAGTTAAATGATTTAATAGACTATTTCCCTAACTAGCACAATTTCTTTCCTCCTGCTTTTTCTTTTCACTACCAAATTCACTTTACTGCCTCCATCCAACCTATCATCATCAATCCTTAAATTTCATCTTATCAATATATGGTGCATCCATTTACTTCCTCCCTTTTTTCTACTGCAATTTAAATGATCAAATTCACCATCTTCTCACACCTGGATCAGTTCAGTTCAGTCATTCAGTCGTGTCCAACACTTTGCAACCCCACAGACTGCAGCACTCCAGGCTTCCCTGTCCAACACCAACTCCAGGAGCTTACTCAGACTCATGTCCATTGAGTCCGTGATGCCATCCAACCATCTCATCCTCTGTGGTACCCTACTCCTCCTGCCTTCAGTCTTTCCCAGCATCAGGGTCTTTTTCAATTGAGAGAGTCAATTCCTAGGCAAGCTGATAAGAAGTCTGGGGTCCCTGAGGAGGAGAAAGGGGCCTAAGTTTCTCAAGAAGGAGATAGGGGTCTGGAATTCTCAAGAAAGAGGAAAAAACAATTTTTTTTTTTTCTTTCTCTCTCAACATTTCCTTAGTCACATAAAATGTTTTTTCCTTTAAGCCCAAAACTGATGATTACACAACAAACAACTAAGTTTAAACTCTGTACTAGGGATTATATAACAACAATGTATCCTGCTTGAGGGCAGTTTCTCTTTCCTGAAAACCTTCTGACTAATCCTGATATTTTAGAATGTATATTATGGGAGTGGGTCTGATAAGATCTTTCTATTATTAAATTCTAATCCTGTTATCTTAAAATGTAAACTGTGGGAGTGGGTATGGTAAAATTTTTACAACCTTGAGACATTCTTTTGATTTATTGTAATAACTAATTTAAAAAGTATATAATTCCCTCACTAAAGACTAGCTAGGGGAGCACTCTCCATCCCCCTTCTGATGTCTATGTCAGAAGCTTGCTCTTTCCTTTCTCACTTTAATAATACTTCTATACACAAGCTCTCAAGTGATCAAGCCTGGTCCCTGGTCTCGAAGTTAAATCTTCTTCAGAGATCACAAATCCTACACCATTCACCACAAGCTGTCACAATGAGTCAGTTCTTTGCATCAGGTGACCAAAGTATTGGAGTTTCAGCTCCAACATCAGTCCTTCCAAAGAATACTCAGGACTGATTTCCTTTAGGATGAACTGGTTGGACCTCCTTGCAGTCAAAGTGACTCTCAAGAGTCTTCTCCAACACCACAGTTCAAAAGCATCAATTCTTCGATGCTCAGTTTTCTTTATAGTCCAACTCTCACATCCATAAATGAGTACTGGAAAAACCACAGCTTTGACTAGATGGAACTTTGTTGGCAAAACAGTATCTCTGCTTTTTAATATGATCTCTAGGTTGGTCATAGCTTTTTTTCCAAGGAGCAAGCAATACATTTACCTAAGATTCCCCTTTCACATAGTTTGTTTTTAATTAAATGTAATTGTTATATGTCCTTTCCTATTTCCAGACAGCAGAAAATGTCTCTTCCCTTTAACCTCCTTCACTTGTGAGGCTAAAATCAAATCATCTTAAAGTAGGTGACAAGATCCATATGTCTGAATATGGCATAAAGTAATTCTCACATTATTTATTAAGTATACTTGAGGAATAGTGATTTTTTCACATTCAGGTTTTTGCTTTGCTTTTTATTTTATCTAAAAGAGTGTTGCCTACAGTCATTACTTTCCTTGTTTATTTCTTTCAAACTGAAACATTTGTTTACATCTTAAGTTATAATTTTTTGTTGTGCTTTTTTTTTTAATTGATCATGGCATCTAGTCCCATCCTCCATAGCAAATAAACAGGGAAAAAGTGGAAGCAGTGACAGCTTTTATTTTCTTGGGTTCTGAAATCACTGTGGATGGTGACTGCAACCACGAAATGAAAAGATGCTTGCTCCTTGGAAGGAAAACTATGATAAACCAGATATTCTGGATATTAACCTTCCATTATATGATTTGAAATATCCCATTCAATCGGTTGTCTGTTCATTTTGTTGATTATTTTGTTCTTCTTGCAGAGCATTTAGTTTGATGTAGACCCATTTATTTATTTTGCTTACTTTGCATTGGCCTGTAGAATTATATCCTAAACATATTGTTGATGCTGATATAAAGGAAATCATCCTCTGTGGTTTTATTTTTTTAGTTAGGAGTTTTACAAAGTCAGGTCTTACATTCAAATTTTTAATCTATCTTTATGCAGTTTTTGTAGCCCAGAGTAATTTTTTGCGTGTACTAATAGCTCTCCAGTTTTCCTAACACTTTTTATTGAAGAGACTTTTTCCATTGGATATTCTTGCCTCCTTTGTCATAAATTAATTGAGCTATCAGCATGGATTTATTTCTGGGCTTTCCATTCTGATCCATTGATTTATGTATCTATGTTTGTGCCAGTATCACAGTATATCCAACACTATAGCTCTTAGTGAAACAGAAAGTCACTTAGTCATGTCCGACTCTGAGACCCCACGGACTATACAGTCCATGGAATTCTCCAGACCAGAATACTGGAGTGTGTAACATTTCCCTTCTCCAGGGGATCTTCCCAACCCAGGGATCAAATCCAGGTCTTGCACACTGCAGGCAGATTCTTTGCCAGCTGAGCCACAAGGGAAACCCACTAGAGCCCTTAGGATAGCTTAAAATCAGTGAGCATGATACCTCCAGCTTTGTTGTTTTTCTAGATTACTTTGGTTATGCAGTGCCTTTGTGGTATAAAACAACATGAGTATTGTGATAGTAATTCCATTACATCTGTAGACTGGTTTGGGTAGTATTATATTTTAAAAGTATTATTTTTTCCAATTTATGAGCATAATATACCTATCAATAAATTGGTGTCATCTTCAATTTCTTTTGTCAGTTTTCTTCTACTTTTTAGAGTATGGGTATTTTACTCACTTGGTTAGAATTATTTCTAGGTACTTTCTTCTTTTTGATGCAATTGTTAATGGTGTTATTTTCTTAATTTCTGTTTCTGATAGTTTGTTCTCAGTGTATAGAAACACAACAGATTCCTATTAATTTTGACTTTTGCAACTTTACTGAATATTTATGAGTTCTAATAGTGTTTTAGTGGAGTCTTTAGGGCCTTCTAACTGCACATGGAACAACAGACTGACTGGTTCCAAATTGGGAAAGGAGCACATCAAGGCTGCGTATTCTTACCCTGCTTACTTAACTTCTATGCAGAGCACATCATGGGAAGTGCTGGACTGCATGAGGCACAAGCTGGAATCAAGATTGCTGGGAGAAATACCAATACCCTCAGATACGCAGATGACACCACCCTTACGGCAGAAAGTGAAGAGGAACTAAAGAGCCTCTTGATGAAAATGAAAGAGGAGAATGAAAAAGTTGGCTTAAAGCTCAACATTCAGAAAACTAAGATGATGGCATCTGATCCCATCACTTCATGGCCAATAGATGAGGAAACAGTAGAAATAGTGACAGACTTTATTTTGGGACTCCAAAATCACTGCAGATGGTGACTGCAGCCATGAAATTAAAAGACACTTGCTCCTTGGAAGAAAAGCTATGACCAAACTAGACAGCTAATTGAAAAGCAGAGACATTAGTTTGCCAACAAAGGTCCATCTAGTCAAAGCTATGGTATTTCCAGTAGGCATGTATGCATGTGAGAGTTGGACTTTAAAGAAAGCTGAGTGCTAAAGAATTGATGCTTTTGAACTGTGGTGTTGGAGAAGACTCTTGCAAGTCCTTTGGACAGCAAGGAGATCCAATCAGTCCATCTTAAAGGAAATCAGTCCTGAATATTCATTGGAAGGACTGATGCTGAGGCTGAAACGCCAATGCTTTGGCCACCTGATGCAAAGAGCTTCCTCATTCGAAAAGACCCTGGTGCTGGGAAAGATTGAAAGTGGAAGGAGAAGAGGATGAAATAGTTGGATGGCATCACCGACTCAGTGGAAATGAGTTTGAGTAAACTCCGGGAGTTGGCCTGGCATGCTGCAGTCCACGGGGTTGCAAAGAGTCAGACATAGCTGAGCAACTGAACTGAACTGACTGATATACAATATCATGTCATCTGCAAATAGTGATAGTCTTACTTCTTTTCAATTTGTTTTTTATTGCTTTTTATCAACTAATTGCTATGGCTTGGACTTCCAATACTATGTTAAAGTGCTGTGAGTGATCATCCTACTCTCGTTTCTGATCTTAGAAAAAAAGCTTCAGCTTCTTACTGTTGAGCATTATGTTAGTTGTGAGCTTGTCATATATGGCCTCTATTGTGTTGAGGTATGTGTCTTCTATACCCGTTTTATGGAGAATTTTTATCACACATCAATGTATTTTGTCAAATGCCTTTCCTTTTTCTGTTATGCTGATCATACGTCTTTTATTTTCCATTTTGTTAATATGGCATATCATTTGATTTATTGATTTGTGAATGTTAAGCCATCATTGAATTCTTACAATCAATCTCACATGAACTAGTGTATGATCTTTTTTAATGAATTGTTGAATTAAGTTTGCTAATGTTTTGATCAGTGTTTTTGCATTTGTATTCATTGGTGTATCAATTTCCACATCTGTAAGATAAGGATAATAATAATATGTGCTTCATTATTTGTTATAAAGGCCACATGCTTTAAGGTTTTAACTGAAACAAAATTAGCACTTAGGCTGGCTGAGGAAAAGACTCTAAACAAGAAAGACTGCATCATTACATGTCACAGCAATCAAAATCCTAACATATATTTGGGTATGTATTTTCTAAAAACTTTAAGTGTATGTTATATTGCAATAAATAAGTGAGTAAAAAGTAATGATTAAATTCAGTTCAGTTCAGTTCAGTCACTCAGTCGTGTCTGACTCTTTGTGACCCCATGAATCGCAGCACGCCAGGCCTCCCTGTCCATCACCAACTCCCGGAGTTCACTCAGACTCACGTCCATCGAATCAGTGATGCCATCCAGCCATCTCATCCTCTGTCGTCCCCTTATCCTCCTGCCCCCAATCACTCCCAGCATCAGAGTCTTTTCCAGTAGGTCAAATCTTCGCATGAGGTGGCCAAAGTACTGGAGTGTCAGCTTTAGCATCATTCCTTCCAAAGAAATCCCAGGGCTGATCTTCTTCAGAATGGACTGTTTGGATCTCCTTGCAGTCCAAGGGACTCTCAAGAGTCTTCTCCAACACCACAGTTCAAAAGCATCTATTCTTCAGTGCTCAGCCTTCTTCACAGTCCAACTCTCACATCCATACATGACCACTGGAAAAACCATAGCCTTGACTAGACAGACCTTTGTTGGCAAACTAATGTCTCTGCTTTTCAATTAGCTGTCTAAGTTAGTCATAACTTTCTTTCCAAGGAGTAAGCATCTTTTAATTTCATGGCTGCAGTCACCATCTGCAATGATTTTGGAGCCCAAAAAATAAAGTCTGACACTATTTCCACTGTTTCCCCATATATTTGCCATGAAGTGATGGGACCAGATGCCATGATCTTCGTTTTCTGAATATTAAGCTTTAAGCCAACTTTTTCACTTTCCACTTTCACTTTCATCAAGAGGCTTTTTAGTTCCTCTTAACTTTCTCCCATAAGGGTAGTGTCATCTGCATATCTGAGGTTATTGATATTCCTCCCGGCAATCTTGATTCCCGCCTGTGTTTCTTCCAGTCCAGCATTTCTCATGATTAAATAAATGTTAGAAAAATAAACAGCTATACAAACATGTTCTATGACATTTCAGTAAAAGATGCTAACAATCCTGGCTGAAAATCAAATGATCAATTTTGTTATTCTCACAGCATATATTTCTGTACAAGATCAGTACTTGGAAAAAAAATTGCAATTGAAAGAGTAAATGATATGCTCAGTACTGTTCTGTTTAGTTGGTGAAAGTATAGCAACATTTCATGTAAACAGCTTTTGAAAACAGGGAGTCATTTTTGGTTTTATAATATAAGGCAATTTTATATTTTTCTGGATTTATATGAAATATATAAAACAGAAGTGAGCTTCATAGATGGCCCTAGTAGTAAAGAATCTGCTTGCCAATGCAGGAGACGTACATTTGATCCCTGGGTCGGGGAGATCACCTGAAGTAGGAGGTGGCAACTCACTCCAGTACTCTTGCCTGGAAAACTCCATGGACAGAGAAACCTGGCAGGCTGCAGGCCACGGGGCCATAAAGAGTCGGACACAACTGAGCCACTGAGCACATATATAGTAGACGTAATGTTTTCAAGTGTATGTTAAGATACTTTGAAATGAAAACTTGATATAGATTTTATATAATGAGAGAAGCAAGTACGACATGTATTTAATTATTTAAGTTAAAGCATAACAGTTCTAGAGTGTACTGAACTGTGCAACAAATGCCACCTATTCAAAGAAAAATAATTATGAATTTAATTTTCTCTTGGTCCTATTGAGTATTGGTGCATGCACCCTGAAAATGAGAGTGATTAATTTCTTCATAGGCTAGTGCAAATTAAAAACTGAGGCTTTTCAAATGAAAGGCTAGAACTAATACGATCTGTTCTCAAATTTTTATCTTCTTTAGTTGAAATTTCCATTATTCCAAGTCAGCAGGGAGAGTGCTAATTACTCACTTAGGGATGCTAAAGTGGCCCTGGGAGGTAGATGAGAAGAGGTAAGACCCTAACTAGAAAACATGTCCCCTACAGGGACTATTTTTAGCAGCGCTTTCCTTTGAAACCCTCAGAGGGAAAGTTTTTTATCGTCAGTTAAAAAAAAAATTCAATTAGCTTATAAGTAGAAATAACAAGCATTATTAAAATTTTAATGCAAAAGTTGCTTCATTAGGACTTTCCATTGACCCCTAGAGCCCTTAATCTTGCCACACTGGGTGGCAAGTTCAGCAGGTCCCATCTACAGCCCTGCAACTTGGACCAAAGCCATCTACTTGTGAACACTGGAGATGGATGAGCAGAGATCCCCTGCCAGTCAATGCCAGTAGTGCTGTTTTCAAGAACAGTACTCAGAGAAAGGACAGAAGAAGAGAAATGACAGAGCTGCCTACTGCTGCTACTGCTACATCACCTCAGTCGTGTCCAACTCTGCGACCCCAGAGACGGCAGCTCACCAGGCTTCCCCGTCCCTGGGACTCTCCAGGCAAGAACGCCGGAGTGGGTTACCATTTCCTTCTCCAGTGCATGAAAGTGAAAAGTGAAAGTGAAATTGCTCAGTCATGTCTGTCTCTTAGCAACCCCATGGACTGCAGCCTACTAGGCTCCTCCATCCATGGGATTTTCCAGGCAAGAGTACTGGAGTGGGGTGCCATACTCAAGAAACTGATCAGATGCAGCCATATAAACAGCACCAGCCAAGTGGAAACCCTGAGAGCAGGAAACCACAGCAGCTTCTCCAGGGAGTCTACAACATGAGCCTGAACTGTGAATCTAAAGGCAAGAAAATGCATTACCTCTGATGTCCTTTTCCTCCCCCACGGAAGCTGATTGCCCAGTCTCGGTTCTGCACTGGTGGTAAAAGAGCTGCCTTTGTCTTGGCCATCCTCTGCCAAACACACACTGGCAATTCTTGTGTCTCTCCCCAGTGTATGAACTGTCCTTCAAACAGGAAACATGAGTCAACAGATCACAGTGGCCTCTTCTTGGTCATATCACATCATGTAGATTTCTGGAACTTAAGTAACCTAGATGACTACACTTGTGCCTGATTGAGCAACCACCTTCTATCTTTCTGAACAAAAAAAAAAACTTTGTTCTCTAATATATCTTTGCTCTCTAAAGTAATCCTCTTACCTGAAATCTCCAGCATCTTTTTTGCAGCTTAATCTGCTGTAGATCCCTAAGGGCATTATTATTTTCTCATATTCACATCTCTGTCTTTTAAAATTTTTCTTGAACTCCTTAGCAAAAATTTAATCAAGCAAATTTTATTTTACCAGGATGGAAAAGAATTTATCTTCCAGGTAGCAAGCATAAGAAACCTTCAATGACTACACTAATACAAGACTAATGCACACATGTTTAGTTGCTCAGTTGATTCCGACTTTGCAGTCCTTTGGACTGTAGCCCTCCAGGTGCTTCTGTCCATGGGATTCTCGAGGCAAGAATACTGGAGTGTGTTTCCATTGCCCCCTCCAAGGGATCTTCCCAACCCAAATCCCGAAGTAGGGATCGAACCTACTTCTCCTGTACTGCAGTGGATTCTTTATCCAGTGAGCCATCAGGGAAAATGTAAGACTAGATGGACTTTAAATTTAAAAAAATGAAAACAAATTGTCAGAGACATAATCGGGAACATATTACAATGAAAATTATATATTTCTTAAGGAGTAATTTTTTAACGTGTTGGGAAGGCAGTTTAAAATCAATCTTGAATTTTTATATATTGTCACTTAACTTTGGCTGAAACTTTTTTTTTTTTTTTTCCTGGTCATTCTGGATGATGGAATAACAAACAAAAACAACCGAGAAGCAAGAATGGGCACTGGTGGAGTTTATTGTGGTTCCAGCCATTAGGTTAAACTCAAGCTGAGGCAGAGGTTTTTCATTCATTAAGCCCTGCCTGTTAGAGTTAGAGTTCAATACTCAAGTTAGAGAATACAATTGAGGTTCATTTACCAGTATGCTTGCTTAGCCTTTTTCTTTGTGTATATGTGTGTGTGTGTGTGTATACACACATTTCTTCTAGAATTTTCTCTGGTAGCAACTGTAGGAATGGTTGTCTAAGTTTAAAGGTGTAGAATTCTTAACCCTTCTTAAAAAGCAGAGACATTACTTTGCCAACAAAGGTCTGTCTAGTCAAAGCTTTGGTTTTTCCAGTAGTCCTGTATGGATGTGAGAGTTGGACCATAATGAAAGCTGAGCACCAAAGAATTGATGCTTTTGAACTATGGTGTTGGAGAAGACTCTTGAGAGTCCCTTGGACTGCAAGGAGATCCAATCAGTCAATCTTAAAGGAAATCAGTCCTGAATATTCATTGGAAGGACTGATGCTGAAGCTGAGGCTATAATACTTTGGCCACCTGATATGAAGAACTGACTCATTGGAAAAGACTCTGATGCTGGGAAAGATTAAAGGCAGGAGGAGAAAGGGATGACAGAGGATGAAATGGTTGGATGACATCACTGAATTGATGGACATGAGTTTGAGTAGGCTCCAGGAGTTGGTGATGGACAGGGAAGCCTGGTGTGCTGCAGTCAACAAGATCTCAGAGTTGGACACGACAGAGTGACTGAACTGAATCTATGTCCATTTGTTTTAATCCTTTAATTAAAAAAATTAATTATTTACATGCCTAATGATTTTAAGGGCTTCCCAAATGGCACTAGTGGTGAAGAGCTTGTCCTCCAATGCAAGAGACATAAGAGACATGGGTTCCATCCCTCAGTTTGGAAGATCCCCTGGAGGAGGGCATGGCAACCCACTCCAGTATTCTTGACTGGAGAATCCTATGAATAGAGGACTCTGCTGAGCTACAGTCCATAGGGTCATAAAAATTCGGACTCGGTATACAGTGATTTAAAAAAAATTTTTTTGGTCTATTTATTCATTGACATATAGGTGCTTGTAACAGGAGGAGGTTTACTGCTGCTGAAATGCTAGATCCAGTAAAAAAAAAAGATTTGAGAAAGCAAAGCAAGCAAGATTATCTTACTGGAAGCCTTGTTAAATTGCTTGTTATCTAATTTTGGTTGACCAAATTAGATAAAGTCAGAGAATCATTAGAATTTAATGTGTATTTTAACTGTATGTGAGTTTATCAATCAGTTATTAAAACAGCTTGAGGTTTATAAATTCCAATTAGAGACAAACACTTAAAAATAATTTTGGATGTTAAATAAGAGATCCCAAACATTTTATTTTTATTCTGAAAGAATATCTTAATGAATTTAAAATGATTTGAAACACAAACAATAGAATGAACATTTTCTAGAAGCAACAGCATATTATTTAAAGACAAACTACTTTGTTTATAAGGTAAATATAATTTGTACTACTAATAATTTATTTGAGGGTAATATGTTTGTAATCATGTATGTATTTATATTTCTTTAAAACAAAGTTTCTTGGAATATGATCTATAGTTTTGTTGTTTAGTGCCTCATTCATGTCAGACTCTTTCCAACCCCATTAACTAAAGCTTTCCAGACACCTTTGTCCATGGTATTTCCCAGGCAAGAAAACTGGAGTGGGTTGCCATTTCCTTCTTCAGAGGGTCTTACTGACCCAGGGATCAAACTTCCATCTTCCTATCTCCTGTACTGCAGGAGGAGTCTCTGACACAGATCCACTAGGGAAGCCCAATCCATAATTTTAGAATTCACTAAAAATTGTTGAGAATTGCTGCAATTTTCCAGATCAGTTTTTCTCAACCAGGGATGGTTTTGCTTCCCAAGGAATATTTGACAATGTCTGAAGACGTATTTTGTTCTTGCTGGGCTGGTACCCTACTTGGATCTGGTTGGTGGAGGTCAGAAATGCTATTAAACATTCTACAATGCGGGACAACTTCCTGCTACAAAGAACTATCCTATTCAAAAGCCAGCACTACCAAGGCTGAGCAACTTTGCTCTAAATTGTACAGTATACTAAAAAACAACAATAACCCAATGGATTTGGGCCAATATGAAGGTCAAAATTTAGTATAGAACATTCTTCCTTACCTAAATTCTGTATTTTTTGCTTGTTTTTCTAATGAAACCTGATCTAATGATTATTTTATAGAAAAAGAAACTAAGATGAAAGATTTTTTTTAAAAATTTTTTGTCTAAAATGAATATTTTAGATAGCCTATTTAACTTATATGCAGAGTATATCATTAGAAATGCTAGCTGGAAGAAGCACAAGTTGGAATCAAGATTGCCAGGAGAAATATCAATAACCTCAGATATGCAGATGACACCACCCTTATGGCAGAAAGTAAAAAGGAACTAGAAAGCTTCTTGATGAAAGTGAAAGAGGAGAGTGAAAAAGTTGGCTTAAAGCTCAACATTCAGAAAATGAAGATCATGGAATCTGGTCCCATCACTTCATGGGAAATAGATGGGGAAACAGTGGAAACAGTCAGACTTTATTTTGGGGGCTCCAAAATCACTGCAGATGGTGACTGCAGCCATGAAATTAAAAGACACTTACTCGTTGGAAGGAAAGTTATGACCAACCTAGATAGCATATTCAAAAGCAGAGACATTACTTTGCTAACAAAGGTCTGTCTAGTCAAGGCTGTGGTTTTCCCAGTGGTCGTGTATGGATGTGAAAGTTGGACTATGAAGAAAGCTGAGCGCCAAAGAATTGATGCTTTTGAGCTGTGGTGTTGGAGAAGACTCTTGAGAGTCCCTTGGACTGCAAGGAGATCCAAACAGTCCATTCTAAAGGAGATCAGTCCTGGGTGTTCATTAGAAGGAATGATGCTAAAGCTGAAACTCCAGTACTTGGGCCACCTCATGCGAAGAGCTGACTCATTGGAAAAGACCCTGATTCTGGGAGGGATTGGGGGCAGGAGGAGAAGGGGATAACAGAGGATGAGATGGCTGGATGGCATCCCTGACTCGACGGACATGGGTTTAGGTGAACTCCGGGAGTTGGTGATGGACAGGGAGGCCTGGCATGCTGCAGTTCATGGGGTTGCAAAGAGTCAGACACGACTGAGCGACTGAACTGAACTGAACTGAATATGTTAGAAGAAACCATAAAGTTTTCTTCTGTGTAAAGTAGTGTTAACAAGTCCAAGCTCACTTTGCGGATGCACAATAGGTCAATGAATCCGAGATGTGAGGGGCTGAGGCAAGGAAGAGACTTTAATAGGTA